>NW_021604567.1:12773105-12832050 GCF_004785775.1 Grammomys surdaster | reverse complement strand
CCGGCGCCCAACGGCCCGAGACCCACCCGGCCCGCGGCCCCCGCCGTCCCGCCCGCCCCGCCGCCGCTCCGCTCAGCGCACAACAGGTTTCCCCGAGCCGGCGGCGGGGCGGGCGCACTCACCGCAGCAGCCGCCACCATCTTCGCCAGCCTCCGCGCCACTCCGGCCCGAGGCCCCAGGCCGGGGGGTGGGGGGGTGCGGCGTGGCCGGTCCCGGCCCGCGCTCGGGGCTCCGTGGAGGGGCGCGGGCGGCGTGGGGACCGTCCCCACCCCTCGGCCTCGCAGCAGGGCGCGAAGTGGCGCGAAGGCGCGGGCCGGGGCGGCGGCGGCGGCACCTCGAAGGACCATGTGGGTGAATGAAGGGCGGCGGCTCCCGCCTCAACGTAAATACGGACAAGCCCCACTCCCTCATTAGCATAAAAAACAAAGTACTTCCGACCTCCCCGCCCGCCCGCCAATCACCGCAGGCCCCGCCCACGGCGGCTCGTTCTTGGCGGCCGGGCGAGCGGGAGCCGGGGAGCCGCTGGTGGCGCCGCGCCGCCTTCCCGGGCCGCGCGTCCCCCCCAACCCCGGGGCCCGCCCACCGCCGCCCGCCGCCCTCCGCTCAGGGCTCCGGCCCCGGACACCTCGCGCCACGCCCCCGGCACGCCCTCCCGAGCCAGCCCCGCGCGTGCGGACCCCGCGCCGCACACCCTCCTGCGAGCGCACGCGGCTCAGGCTTCCCGCCAGCCGCACTGACCGGGGGGACTCGACGGAGGCGTGGGGTGACCGCAGCTTTCTCGCTCTGCTCGCCCGGCGCGAGTGTAGCCGGCGATCGGGGGCCCACGCGAGTGGGAGACAAGTCCGATCCACTCGCCCGCCATCGCCCCCAGCGCGGTATCCGCTCGCTCGCGGACCACGGATCCTTTGGGATCCAGCACATCCCTGGAAGGTCTCCTTAACCTGGCCGCGTGCGATGGAGCGCGTGCTGGGCTGGGGCTTCGCGGCCAGTACCTGAGCTGCCTCCCTCGCCCAGGGCACCGAGAACTCGTGGCTCTCCGGTAGAGAGAGCACACAGCTCGGAAAGAGCCTTGTAAACAACCACAGAGCTGAGATAAGCCCACTCCCTGCTACACGCTGTGGTTCAGGAAATTCCAGAATTCTCAGAAACCTTATTAAAAGAACTGAGAATTCATAACACCTACTACCAGCAGCAATTTCAAACTGGTTTCGAATAATCCAGTTCGTAGACTTTGGAAAGCACTTGCCACTCTGTTTCGTCCTTTTTACAAGAAATTGTAAGAAGCGTTATTACCCGAAGATATCTATAATGTCCAAATGTTGCGGGTTTGGGCATTCATTTCTTGGCACTTTTGCCATTTATTATACTCCTGACTTATTTTATCATGTGTCACTTAATTTCGGCTGACATTTTAAAATAATGGTTTAATGTTTTGCTTCCTCTAACTTTTCACTATTAAGAAGCTTTTCTAGATACTTTTTTGCTTTGAAAATCAAAATGCATGAAGTTTTGAATATGTGGACTTTCTGAAATACAGACGTTTATAAGTTGCTCGAAGGGAGGAAATGAAAGCAATTTATAAAGTCTCATTTACATTACTGTTAGCTGGCACGGACTAATTATGTCAAATTTTCCTTACAACTTTTATCTTCTGCTTTAAATTGGAGTGGTTGTCCTGTGCGTTCATCACTCTGAATCATGGGAAATCCCACTTATAGACAAGTTTCTTGGCAGAAAAGTTACTTATTTCTTAGTTTCGTTCCAATTAAAATCAACACAGAAATAGTCCAATTTTAAGAATCTGTTTTAAGATATCTAACAGTATTTCTCTGGAACTCTGACATGTAATCAACTGTTTTCTGTGGCTACAGTAAATATGAAGGATTTGGTTAACACAAACACATTTTTTTTTACGGTAATCGGGATTTTGGAAGATGTAAATTCATTTAAACTTATTGGCTTGGAAAGCCCAGAAAGTTTCAGAATTACTAGGTTGCATTTTATTTTTAAAATGTGCACTCATGCTTCCTTTCAAAGTTAATAAAGCATATTAATTATAATTAAAACAATTGAAAACCATGTCATACCTATAAATTTGAAACTTAGTCCCCTGTTACCCCCCCCCCCGTGTGTGTGTGTGTGTGTGTTTGAAGCCATTACTAATTAGAAACATCCACATCTGCAGTTTCAAGGTCCACAGCAAGGTATATTTTATAACTAAAGAAAAGTGTTGTGAGCCTGCTGATGAGCGTCACAAAAATATCCGAACTGCTCTCACATGCCATCTGCCATCAGGAAGGAGTACACGCACGAAGCTCTAGGACAGACCACAGAGACACATGCCCTTCAAAGTTGTATAATATACAGGGTGAATTTACAGAAGCCAGAGCCCCAGTAGAAAGGAAAAGTTCAGTTCAGTATCAGAGCAGAGCCATGCTGCTTACACACTAAGCCACAAACAGTAGATGACTGTCCTTCAGTTTACACCTGTGGGGCTCTGAGCCATACAGGATAGGGGTGATGAATTGAGGGAGAGCTTCTACAGACTCCTGGAGTTGATTACTAACCCTTGATACTGGTGATTGTGACACTATCAGTTGACTAGTGTTCAGTTTTTTGAAAGATAAATTCAGTTAAAATGTTCTCTCTCTTTTTTTTTTTAACTATATCTAAAGGGTAGGTCTTAAGAAACTACCTGAATGACCAACGCATTCCCATCTTAGAGAAGAAGTTTTAGAGTCTCTATCACATTTGACTCCTGGGTGTCGTTTTAAAAACAGGTTTAGTTTAGTAATTCAAAGATAATCTAAAAATTGATCACAGCCACTAAGCATGTTTAATATTTTTGAAGATTCACATTTTAGTGGTTTTTTTTCTCTTGTAAACATTTATTATTTTCTCCAAAGTGTTGGGATATGGAAAGTAAAATACTACCGTGAGTTTAGAAAATTAACTCATTGTAAAGCAAGAATGGGCATGGATCTTCCTTGGCAATGTAGCAAGCTGCCCATCACTACAAATGAAAAGGTGGGTAATAGGATTTTTTAAAACAACATGTCAATATGTTTGGAACTGCATACCCTAATCTTATCATGCTGGTTGTGTTTAACCCTGACCATTTAATGACTCTTCTATCCACTCCCCCCTCATGTATAAATGCTCATAGTTCTTGTTGTACTGGTCAGAGGTACCAAAGAGTCCGAAATTAAGATGATCTTACTAAAGTTATTTTTAAAGTTATCAAAAATTAAGAACTGCAAAATATTGCCGGCTACCAAGAATCTTTCAGGAATGAGTTTGAGTTTTAGGTCTTCAAGCCTGTGTTTTGTTTGCTCCTTCCAGTAGCTCTTTGAATAATTCTCCCAATGTGGGCTTCTTTAAAACGGTGACATTCTGTGAGTCATTTGATGACAATGCACGTATAGAATAAGTATAGGGATTATTCACTCACCACAGGCAGTATTCCAAGACGTTATGTGGGTCTGTAGATTTGTAGTGAATGCAAAGTCCTTTGATCGTTTAAGTGAAAAGTTCCATCTATGTCTTTGGAATTAAATTAGAAATCATGGGGGGAAAGATGAGTAAAAAGCAACTGGCAAGCACCTTCCTTTTCTTCTTTCCATCCTTTCTCTTCCTGTTATATCTTTGAAGCTGTCCCTGCGGTACCCTGAATTGCTGGAGGAGGATAACTCTTGATGACTCAATTAAGTCAACCAGTCATGCTGGGGACAACTTATCACAGCCCTGCAACAGCCACAAGCCTTAAAGTTTGCCCAGGGCAGTCATCTGCCAATATGTGTAAAACCGTGAGGCTTTTACAAAAGCAAAGGAGACAGGATAATTTCTATTAAACCTTTCAAGACAACCTATCATTATAGTATAGAATAGTGAAGTGTTTCAGTAGTTTTTCACAGATTTTTTTTTTTAGAAGGACATATCAAATATCAAAATTACAAGTGGTTAATTTCAAACTTCTGACTCTCAGCTCAGTGTTTCTCAACCTGGCTGTTCTTTTATTACTCAAGGAGCCATTAAGACATGCAAATCTCTGGCTCATACCTGCAGACATTCTAATTTAATTAGTCAGAGTGTAGCCATTTTTTCCCCTTTTAATTCCCAGATCATGTTTCATGTTTATGTGAGATGGGGCTGCCAGCTTTGCGACTTAGTCTATCATTAGATAAGCATGTCTGACTAATTCTCACAGTGAGTTGGTGAAGCTTGCTACGAGGAGCTGCTGTCTCTTCATCTCTGTCGTGTACATATAACACATGGAGAAGCCCTGAAGAAGTAATCAGGGTTATTCTAAGTCTCCCCTCCTCAAGGATTAGATATAAAATCTAACCAAGTCAAAGAACTTGGAAACGACTTTGAGAGCAGCACCGCCAGTTTCTAAGGCACACTGGGAAGGAGCTGAACTGGCTGCCCTGACTGTTGTCCAGGCTTGCAATTGAAGGAATTGCAGCAGTGACTTAACCATGCAAGCTCCTACTTCATGGACTTGTGCTGAGTTTGAAAAGAACTCTTGGGAACATAAAAAAGAACTCTTGTTTGGATAGAAGGTGATAGGATTTTGTTCTCTAATCAGCTTTGAGGAAGGTATATATAAGTAAACATCCAGACCACTTATAAAGTTTTGAAATTAACAAAAGACATCATACGAAGGGTCTAGGGTAGGAGATATTTCTAAGTGGCATTACTTTTTGTTAATTATATTCAATTCCCTAAGAGTGTCTTGGGTTTTTCTCTATTGTGTTGATTTTAAATATTGGATTTAACTCTCTTTGATATCAGAGGAGACAAACTGATGTAATCTACTGTGTTTTACCAGTTATTATTTCCCCAAACATCCCAAGACCTAGATTGGGTAGGTTTTTTTTTCCTTTAAAACTGTTCAAAATAACAGATTTCACAGTTATTTTACTACTTTATAAAAATATTCTTAAGTATTAATTTTCATTCTTAGAGTTGAGCTTAATCCTTTGTGTGTACATCAAGGTGGTCCAAAATCATGTTTATGTAAAGTTGTTGTTAGTATCTGATAATTTGCTTGTTTCCACTCAGTATTAAAGTTGGCAACAGGGTGTTTGGTTTGAACAGTTGTGGTGGTTCAGCTGCTGTGTTTCTTTTTCTTTTTTAAAAAAATGTTAATGTATTCTTCTCACATCCAATGCATCCTGACCACAGCTTCCCCTCCCTCCACTCCTCCCACCCCCACCCTCAAACTCCCCTCTCTCCAGACCCACTTCCCCTACCTGTCAACCTCCAGAAAAGAGCAGCTGCTGTTTTTCTTAAAGATCTTGTTGGGGGAAGAGAACTTGTGTGAGTTGGAAAGGAGAAATGAAGGGTGGAGATGATATTAAAAAAAAAAAAGACTAGATATTCTGGGCCAGCAATATGGTTCAAAACGTAAAGGTGCTTGCTGACAACCAGAAGACCTGAATCTGGTTCCCAGGACACACAGGTGGAAGGAGAGAAAGAAGCGGACCCATTCCTCTAAATTGTCCTCTAAAGGTCACAGGAACACCTTGGCATATGCTCCAGCATCACATACACTAGTAAAAGGTAATATACTCTTCAAAGAATAGATAAATCTGAGAAACTCATTGAAAACTCAAAAGTAGCCACAGTTGTTCTTATTAAGTAGAACAAATCCACGGCAGTACTTAAATCTTAATACTACTTCAAACTTAAAACACTTAAATACTCTTAACATTGACTTAAAGTCAACATAAAAAGAGATGAGAAATGCTGATTTAGAATAGACAGCAGGATTGAGGGGAAGGGCTATGTACAAACGCCTAAGAAGGTGGCGTTGGAATTGTTCTGATTGACAGGCAGCACGTGGCTACTTGGGTTTTAAGGTCACCGTAGACACTCGGAACACTGTGAGTTTTGCACTTTGTTGTTTGTATAAGATCACTCAGTTTCACAACAGTAATAACAGCTAGGAACAAGGTATCCATATAAAATCTTAAGGGAGACAGAAGCAGGAATGAGTGGGGCGCATTCAAGGATGGCGTGTGGGGGGAGCTGCAAGTTACCGCTAACATTTGTCTGTTCTCCGATGATTATAAGTGGACGAGTTGGTAGCGTATACAGCCTTGGGCAGAATGGACAAATCAGCCAGGTAACATTTAAGGAGCTGGTATTGCTGCACGAGAGTCAAAAGATTGACTTTTAGAGTATAAAGTATTTAAGACAAGGTGAACCTCTGTCGCCGAAGAAAGTTCTCTTTTGAGCTTGTAAGAGATGACAAACATTGTCTACTCTCCAAATCCACTATCAAACATCAACTACCTAAGCCAGGTATCTCAGTATCCACTGTTCAAGAATGGCTGACGGTTGATTTTGCTTAAGCACATGAGCCATGTTAAAGCCTAATGCATGCCCACCTAAAATAATTACTACAGAGTAGAAAGTCAGAAACAGTTGAGTTTACCAAGACATGTGAAGGTTCTGGCTACAGAATCACTAGTGCAGATATAAAACTCCACCCTTAGAGTTGGTTGGCTTCAGTGTCTTGTGGCCAAACTGAGAAGGGTTATAGACTTTTTTGGTCTTATAATCACTCACCTAGTGTATTATACAACACAAGAAAAGAGTCCGGGATGAAGAGATGATGGACAAGGAATGTGACAAGGTTACTCTCTGACTTGAATTGTGAAATCAGAATTGAGCTATGACCAAGGAATGAAACGTTGACTAAGGGGTAGGACATATAGTCACAGCAGCAGGGAGCCAGAGACATACAAATAGGGGAGGCCAATCAATGAATCGAGTAGTTCTGGGATCACATGGACAGGAAGCTTTGTGAGAGATGAAATGAGTGGCTGGTACAATGAGACGGCTTAGGGAGCCCTGGTTTCCTGGGATACCTAAAACCTTTCTGACTCCTGTGCAGAATATCCGTCCTACAGAACACAGAGCACTATCTTCTTCAGGAGAGTCATATGGTATCAGATTCTCTGTCACAAGTGTGCGAGTAGAAGAGTTCAGCCATGAATAGAGAGCTTCATTAATTTCTTGGGAATCATACACATATCAAACTCCTGGCACAAAACTGATGCGAGATGAAAATGGGATTTTCGGGTTTGACTGGAATTTCAAGAGAACTTTAGGAGATTTGCAGCAGATGATACCACGACCCTTGACCAATTAAATATTCACATCCATTTGGTCATGGCTATGTTTGGGAAGCTTGTCCTCTCATCTGGAACAATGATCCCACCGATTACCTGTGTAATAATAGAGTGTCAAGTTGGGCTCCTAGGAAACAGAGAACATGTCTTTGGGTAAGACGAAAGCCCCATAAAAACCTGTGAGAACTGCAGCCAGGAAAAAGCCAAAACATCGCAGCAGCTACCGTGACACCATGTGGTAAAACAGAATTCTCCTCTACATAGATAGTCTTAAATATTTCCTTTACAGGGAATGTACCACCTCTTCCAGTCCCAAATCCATAAAGGAGAAGGGTAAGAAAGGCTGTGTGGGGATGCTAAGAATGAGTAGGGGTTCTGAGATAAAGCAACAGTAGGATCCTGGCAGGGCTCCTGATCAACTCTCCTTCCCTGATGTAGAAGGAAGAGCCTCCCAAGCTCCTGCTATTCTCAGACAAGATTAAACACTACATTTTTAGCATAGGAATACTTTGTAACTATACTATCATATTTTCTGTATCTTTACTACACTCAAGTAACATTGGCTAAACTAGAGTCAATGATTTTGAACCTCAAAGCACTTCCTAGATTTCTCATTTTCACTTTCACTTAGGAATTTCCTGTGGTTTTCTAACTTGTAAACTGCCAAGCAAGGTAACAGAGTACTACTGATTTTACATAGGGTAGCTAAGTGTTACAGATAAGAATAACTGTATCAAAGAAAAAGCTAGTAACTTACAATGTTAACATTTCCAACTCTCCTTACCACCACTGGTAAATATTTATGTTATAATTTTTAATAATAAAATTATTATCATCATTTACAATGCTGGGAAACTGACCATTTTTTAAATGCTAGCCAAATGCTCTATACTGAGCTACACTTTCAGCTAAAAGCCATAAGAGTAACGCATTCACTTGAACAACAGAAAAATAATCCCAGTCTACAATTCTAAACAGATTTAATGAGAAACAAGGTTGTCATTGTTTTGGTTGCTAGCAGAAAGAAAGACAAGAATTATTCTCATATTGTCATTTCTAGACAAGTTGAAAGTGTAGCATAGATTAATCTTTTTTAAAAAGTTTCTCGATTCTTAAGTTTTTCTCAGACAATCCATAAAATACCTGACATTTTCAGACCTCCTGATTAAAATGAAGAGAAATGGCAGATCGGTGTTTAAGCTAAGAATGGGACTCACGCCCTTACAGACCGAAGGGGGCATCGAAGCTGGTTGACAAACCTTCGTAATCATACGTAGCTTTCTACATCTCATTTCTACTATTGAAACATTAACAATTTTCATCTTGTCAAGTTGTTTTTAAAGAACAGCTGAACTAATAGATGGAAAATGGTTGAGGGTCATAAAGATCAAGACTAAATAAATACAGTCATTAATATAGAGTTCAATGCACCATGATGCCATTATTTACCAATAATTAAGGACTTTTTTTGTTAGAATTATATTAAACCACAGTGAGCCACAGCCTCACACTTGTCATTTTCTAAGAGAGGAATGTAATTTTAGAATCTGTGATGCTAATGTCCCCATAAAACTATCTGCTTTACTGTCGAGGTAACTTCTTAAGTGTCCCCTCCTTAGAATCTTGTCAGCCTAACGATACAAACACAGGGGCTTGCAGCAGATGCAGAGCTGAGTGTGTGTTTAGAGACTGAAGGAACAATGTGTTTGGTGCCTAACTCTAACATACGTCTGAGGTGGAAGGAAAGACAAACAACAAACAAAAGTATGTTCTTTCAAAGTCTTTTTCTCAGCTTAAGATTCATAAGAAACATTGTTAAACTTTAAATTTTCTTCTAAATTGGTAGATCTGCTCTGATTTGGATTTAGTATCATCCTCCTTTGGAACATGATAGAACCTGTTTTGTTTTATTTCCCCCCCTCTTTGGCCAATTCCAATAGTTCCACAATGAATGAATAAATGGCTGAATTCGGTTATTCATTCAACAAGCAATCATTGAGTGGCTACAAAAATTATAACACAGATAGCTTGTTTTCAAGGAGAAATATTCATGGAATGGACCTGTGTGCTAGTATTGTATGGAGAGACAGCCAGCACAATGTCTTGCAGTTAGAAGACGCGGCAGACAGAGTTCCATTGTGCATGTCTATACATCTTAAAAATCAACATACAGAAAGTGAATCTCCCCTGGTCCGTGTCATTCAGTGTTGTTTGTACAGAGCTGAAGTTGGGAGAGCTGCCAGCATCTGTGGGTGGGACAGCGAGGAAAACTGGGAAGAAGGCAGGGAATATTGACTTTGTTCCCCTGTCTGTTTATCAGTTTATTTTCTTCCATTCATCTCTTAGGGCTCTCCTGCTAAGCCTTTTCTCTTAACCTCTCACAACCTCAAAAATTACAGACAAGTGTTATTTTCCCTTGTTCTTTGTAAGATATTTTAAAAATGGGAACATTTCCCTTTTCCTTCTTCTTTTTTTTTTCCCAACACTTAACACATTCGATTGAATTTACCCTCTGACTCTTTCTTCTGTTTGTTTCTTCAACCGCTCAGCGAGGGCAGCCATGTTTTCTTGGATCATTCACATCTAGTACTTTGACATCTTTCTTTTGTAATTCCAATTTTGTTCTGTTCAAAGCCATTTCTGCCTAAGAGCATTCACACTAGCCTCTCTCTCTCTGCCATTTGGCAGAGAGACATGGACACCAAGAGAAACATAACAGAGAGCAGACTTTTAAACCTTAAGTTAAATATCCCTAAAGTAAATTTTTCTAGGTGTATTTATGTGCATGAAAGGGGTTGGGGGAACAAAACCTCCTAAGATTCTCACCTCATTCTTGGAGACGCTAATTTATTCTTACTCACAAAAGCTATGGCGAAAAAGTGGA
The DNA here is from genome assembly GCF_004785775.1 of Grammomys surdaster. Lineage (NCBI taxonomy): Eukaryota > Metazoa > Chordata > Mammalia > Rodentia > Muridae > Grammomys > Grammomys surdaster. The sequence goes on along the minus strand of NW_021604567.1, from coordinate 12,822,024 downwards.
AACACATCAATTAATTGTCAAAATTGCATATGATGTCGTTGGTATTGGCCATGAACTCTGATTTTCCAGGGTAGTATGTTATGTAGTGAAACAATCCTTATAGGATCCAGGAATCTGAATCAGTGGAAATCTGTAACTATGCCTCCTTGTGTTAGTAGACTCTGTGATTAAGTATTTTTAGAAATCTAACTCTTTTTAACAACCAGTAATCTGTTTACTAGTCTTCTGAGTCACACTGTGCCCATAACTAGGTATCTTTGAAAGTCCTGCCAGCATACCAGTAGTAAGCAGGCCATCAACCACAGTGTCAACACGTTTTTCAAGGAAGCTTTGGAAAAGGTCAGTTTTATAATTACCTTTAGAGGCTAACATGAAAGGAAACATATAATTCTTCTTGACAATGTCACAGCTGTAGAAATCAAGACAGTTGAGGGGAATACTTGGGCAGATGCCTCATTATTGGATTTTAAAGTTAATTCTTTGAATAGATCACACAGCACAGAGAGCGATTTCTACCAAAGAGTGTTTCGACATTATTCTAAAAATTAACAGTAAAAACAAATACACAGGCAAACACACTTGTATTTTTCTTTTACCCAGAAAGTCTTAATATACAGATCTGTATATTTTGGACATACTTGTTAGATTAAAGAAATTAATAGACATGTAAATTATCCTTAAGAATAAACCATGCTTAGATATGCAAGGATTTCACACCAGTCTAAAAACAATTCGATTACTAAGATTAAAGGAACCTAAGAAGGTAATGATGGCTCACTTGTAAAAGATATGCTATTTATTTCAGAATTTTCTATTTATTGGATTTAAAGTACAATTCATGAAATTTAAAAGCCAAAGTAATGCATATAAGCCCAGAACATTTGAGGCATGCTTTGGAATTACAGAATAAACCTGAGAGATGAACGGCTTTTAAATTGTTTAGACTTTATCTCCCACCCAACAGAGATTTTATTGTATGTGTTAAACTGACATGGCCAAGAAGGAAAGTTTCCCGTCTTTAATTTATGGAGTTTGGAAAACTTTGGGAGAGGAAGGACTTCAGGCTAACTCTAACTTACTAGAGATTTGCAGTGCCAATGGCTGGTAAGTTATAGCTACCTAGATGCCCATTAATAAAGGTGTGACTCTAGCTGCTCCATTAAGAAAAACTTTTGGCAGGGTCTAAAACAGGATCAGTGTTCCTCTAGAAATTATATATAGCAAGCTCTATTTCCATTGGAAACTTGTACTTTTAACAAGCGTGCCAAAAATATACATACACATAAGTACAGCATGTGCGCAAGCATGCATACATCCACACCCATACCCACACAGACAAACACACACAGAGAGAAACATACACACATACACACACAGAAGCACACACACATGATGAGGGAAGGGGAGGCTCTGAAGGGACACATGATAAAGGCTCTTCTGGGTTTTCTATGAGGCCTGTGAGTTTGTCCTGATTCTTTGGTGAAGATAACTTTATGCATGTCTTTGACGTGAAGTACTATGAGGTAGTCTTAATTAGCAAAATTGATCAGGGGACCTTTGTACTATTAAATTTTAAAGAGAGCTAAAGAGCACAGCTATTAAAATTTCTTCCCCAGCCTCTGAATATTCTATATGTCACTAATCATACACGTCTAGTGAAGGATTGTCTCCATATGATTGCTGCTAACTTACTCTTTTAGTAAGGTTGAAAAATACTTTGTGACTGTATGCTGCATAGCTGTGTTATTAACCACATTAAAATGTTTCTGTTACCTTACTAACAACTTTACGTAGCAAAAACAGAAACTGAGCAACCGATATTGCCAGTAGAAAAACATCGATGGGGAAAACTTTGGGGAGGGAAGAATTTTAGAGAAAAAGAATTAGGGACACCTGAGGACTCAAGGGTAGCTTGACATACTCATTATGAAATTGAAAGAAGATATTCAAAAGAAGGGTAATTCGTTAAAAACTTGAGTTTCTGAGGTGGCACTGGTGCTCAGTAGTTAAGAGGACTAGCTGAACTTTTGAGGACCAGTATGTGGTTCCCAGCATTCACATGGGTCACAAACATCTAGAACTCCAGTTCTAAGGAATCTGATGCCATTGTCTATCCTGGGCTGGCCACAAGCGTGCATAGGTGCATATGTGTGAATGAAGGCAAAAGCGAGCATACATATACAATTAAAATGAATGAATCTTTAAAGACAAAACCATGACTTTCTGAAAGGACGAAGAGAGGGGAGGTGGGAAGAAACAAATCTTGTGTGTATATGGCATACCTAGTGTGTGTTCGGAAATTTGAGTAAGGAAACATAGCTCTAGTTTTGTCTCCCTAGATATAAAGACTTTTATATTTAATCCAAAATACTGCATAGACAACTCGACTGTTTAAAAAAATGTAGCTCATAAAGAATGCCAATATTGCAGATTTTTATCTCATCTAAAATGACAGTGTCAGTATGTTAATATTGCATGCTTTATTGCCCCTTAAGTATGTGGTGAAATAAAATGAGAAATGAGTTAGCTCAAATATATGAAGTCTTTTTGCACTTAATCAAAATTTTCTTTTCTGATAAAGATACTCACTCAATGCCCCAGAATATTCATTAGCACTTGTAGGCTTCCTTCCGGTATGTTCTGTCCCAACACCCTAACATTTTTGTTCCCATCTTTCAGTGTGTGTGTGTCGTGTGTGTTGTGGTGTGTGTGTGTGTGTGTGTGTGTGCCAAATGTCAGCTATCTATGTGTTTCCAAACCAGTTTGTTCTAGTTGCTACTGTGGTTATTTAATTGCATTAAATAGTACGTTTAAAACTCCATACACACACTGTAATATTTAAAATGCTGTTAAGATAGATGCATATGTAAACTTTTTTTACATGTAAAAGATTGTAAAGAAGACAGAAATATGTGCAGCTTACAATGAAAATATACAACTGAAGACAATTTATTTCAAAGCTATTAAATGAATTTCGTTTTAAAAATTTAATTCACAAATATCGATTTTACTGTTTTGTGTTTAAATTGCCCGTTTCTGGTTGGTGCATTTGTCCATATATGCACACACGGGTTTGAGACAGCCTCATGGTATGTTGCCAAGAAATACCTTGGACTAGGTATGTTGCCAAGAAATACCTTGAACATCTAATGCTCATGCCAACATGACCAGTTTTCTGTGATGGTAGAATGGAATCAGGGCTTTATGCATAGTAGGTGAGCATTGCTTCCAATGACCTACAGGCCAAACCTGGCCAAAACTACTTATTACACAAAATTAGAGTATGAAAGAATTTTAATATTTCTTTAGTGGATGCAATAAAGCTTGAACCGAGTAAAACTCTGGATCCCTATTGGAAGTGGTAGCTCTCCTGTTATATTTGAGGAAGCTGGGATGTGCAGAGTTGACTGGTTTCTCTGAGATCGCATAGTTGCTTGTGTGGAGCCATGATTCCTTCTCGAGCTGTTGGCCTACTGACAACATGGCGTATCCTCTGCTTGAGTGGAGCATCTATTGTTGGGGTTGCTGTTGGGCCCGTGAGTTCTTCTTATTCCTGGTACCATCATCACCTTAAGATCATAGTGATCTGAGAGCAATCCTCAACAGTGTTAGCTTTGACAGACCAACGCATGAAGACGGCCGTCCCCTGGTCACTGTCTCATCACAGACTGAGCAGATAAAGCCAGAGGAAAACTCTCGGCTGAAGCTTCTAGAGCAGTAATTCAGCTGCAACAAGGACAGGGATTTGCCTTCCTTCTTTGTTATTCATGGAAAACACAAAGGGAACTAGTAGATCTCTGGACCCTTAGATTTACTGGCATGTCGGGAAAGTTCCTCTTCTGGTCAACAAGAGGGAAGACTCTCATGCTTAAAAAGGTAAGAACCAATTCTTGTGTTTAGGCAGAGATAAGAGAGCACATTTCCTAAGAGTTCTCTGACTCCCTCTCCAGAAATAAAACCATATCCAGCAGGGTGCTTCACCCTTCCTCTGTAGGTTATTTTCATGTCAGCATTATGTATGTATGCATGTATGTATGTATGTATGTATGTATGTGTGTGTGTGTGTGTGTGTGTTATGTATGCTCTCTTATGCATTCACTTAAAATATACCATTTATCAGGTTTAGTTCTAGCTATGGCTTAGTAGCAATTACTTTCATCAAATTTTTCATTTGTTTTAGAGACTGTAATACAACATTCTGCCATTACATTTTTAAAAAGGAGAAACTGAAACTCAGAGACATTGCAGAATTATTCTTACTCCCAGCACAACACAGTGACTGAACCAGGAGTCAAACCCAAATCTGCTGGGTACCATGAAGTCAGATGGCATGAACCATTTCTCAAAGTCAATTTACGCACAGAAATGTCAAGAAGAGCATGTGTTTCAGCCTCAGCAGTAGGCAGTTGTGTCAAGACCTCTCTTGTCTTTTTTTCCCAGTCAACACATGGAGAGCTGCTGATATGTCCTAGGAAGGAAGCCTTTTTTTTTCCTTCTACTTTCCTGTCTCAGGCAGCATATTGCTTTGCCAAACAATGCAGTGTCTCAAATGACTAACTTGCCTAGTGTAAGGTAGGGCAGTGTCCTACCAACCATTTCCCTGAGAGATGCTTCCTGCAGCAGTCACTCTCCTAAGTCACCCGCCTGAGAGACGCCTCTGGAAAAAAACCTTCCCTTAGACTTGCCTCCGTACTCATAGGCAGCATATATACCTCAGTTCTCGAAGAAGTCATGTCTTGAAAGTTTGGTCTTCACTGCGGTGGTTTTGGGAGGTGAGGGAACAGGAACTAATGCAAGGTCCTTAGGTCATTGGATAGCTCCCCTAGGGGATGATAAGCATAGCTTGTAGCCCTTAAGTAAAGGTCCCCCAGCCTCTTCATTTTTTGGTACAGTTCTTATGCAGTCCAGACTGGCCTCCAACTCTGACTTTATAGCTATCAAAGTGACTGAGAACAATATGGCTCATTAAAGCTACTGCCGTTCCATGTCAATGTGAAGAGCGGCTGGGGAAAGAGAGAGAGAGAGAGAGAGAGAGAGAGAGAGAGAGAAATTAGCAAAACCAGGCAATTGTGTTTTTATTAGACTTAAGTTAATTAGGCATTTTCTAACTTACTCTGTGAGATTAAACCATCCTTTTTCAAAAGACAATAAATAATGACGACATGGAGGACTGGCATTTGCTTTTACTTATTGAATCAAACTAAAACTTTAAAGCGTACTTGACTAGACTATATAATCCAAATGCCCAGGACTCTGCGTACTAATGAGTTCAAACATTTAGTTTCCACCCTCTTGGATCTTTATAACAAATATGGCTCCACAAATAACGCTGACAGTTATAAAATTCTTAAAACCGTATCTTTTGTTTTAAAGGGAAACAGAACTTGGTGCCGTTCACCACTCTTGAAAGTCCAGAGGAGGAACTTACAGAGCATGCAGCTCAGAAAGTCTGTTGTAGACGCCTTCCAGGAGAGGAGAGACAAAGTCTCCATAGGAATAGGCAGGTCAGTTCACTCAGTAGGCCAGAAAAAGGCAACAGAAACTCCAGGTCTCACAGCGCATGTTCTGAAAGAAAGCTAAAATCATAGAAAAGACACTAGCAGCATCCCTTTTCTTATATCTAGGGCAAGCACCGTTGAATAAAACTCCTAGAAAGAAAAGGGAAGACAAATTATACTTACTAGGAAGTACGGGAGGACGGCAAGGAGAGGCATGTGATTTTATCTGTGTGCTGTGCCAGGTGGCTGGGGAAAACTGAAAAGAGAGGAATAACACAGTGAAGCTACAGAAGACATTCAAAGAAATTGTCAGTGACCTCAGACAGGGAGGAAGTATCCAGTGGCGAGGGAGGGATGAAGGGAGCAAATGATGAATTGAAAACCTGGAGGCCTGCTTGTGAAGTGCATTGGTAGGCTCTTCAGACACATCCTCAGTTTTGTAGACCTTAGCCTTAGAGAACCTTGGGAATTAAGGTGCCTGGGCTACTTATCCACAGAGGTGAGGCTCACAGCAGGTGAGACAAGGAGTGTCCAAAGCCCCAGTGTAGACAGCAGCCTTCGCTTTGCTCTTCTTAGCACTGGATGATGTCCTCTGGGGCCAGCTCTGCACCTGTGTTGTTGGCCATGGTAACAGTTGAAGGACTTAGCTTCCGAGTTTGGGCTGTTCTAGTCTGTCCGATCTTTGTTTACTGAGATGGATAGAGGCCTGCTTTTTAGACCTTAACGTGGTTTTATGTTTAATTTACTACAATGAGTAGCTCTTATGCCATCTTTTCATTTTCTGAAATCATTATTTAACCAGTTTCAGTTACTCATTTAAAGATTTATTTTATTTTTTTATGTGTATGAATGTGTTGCTTGCGTATATGTCTGTATGTACATTGTGTAGCTACCTGGTGCATGCAGAGGCCAGAAGAGGATATCAGGTTCCCTAGAACTGGAGCTGCAAGCAATCGTGAGGCGACATGGGGACGCTGGGAACGGAATCCCAGACATCTGGAAGAGTACCAGGTGTTGCTAACTCCTGACCCATCTCTACAGACCCTTATTTTGGAGATGACTTTCAGAGAAACCAGAATATTGGTATAGCTTCCTGACCTCCAATTCTGGTCCTGAAGCTTGTCACTTAGGATTTATGGTTCTGCCTCTACAGGAGCCTGCTCCTAGTCACACCACTGCTAGCAGAGAATGACCCAAAAGGGAGAACCAAGAGACCCCTCTTTTACTCTGAACCCACTGGGGCCCGTTTATGCCATGTTTTCTCTGGTGGGTTCTGTTGCTGTACCCAAATATCGCTACACAAATAGTCCTGGCACTGGCGATGGCGCTCTTTGCTACCCGCCCCAATGTTCTGGGTTTTCAAATGAATGACACACACACACAGAGAGACTTTATATTTTAATATGCCTTGAACAGCTCAATGGCTGGGCCACTTCCAAACCTCTACATGGCTAACACTTGCCCCTCTGATATTACTTACTAAAACCTATATTCCATCTTGACTGAATTCCTCTTGGGCTGAACTCCCCAACACCTCCAAGACGGCTCTGCTCTCTGTCTGACACCTCTTAGGCGCGGCCCCTGCTCCTTTTCCAGCATGGCGGCTATCTCCCATCCTGCTCCTTCCTCTGTCACTTGCCCGAGAATCCTAAATTCCCACCTCTGTCTTCCTGCCCAGCCATAGGCTTCCGGCAACTTTATTTACCAATCAAAAACAACTGGGGGGCAGGGTCCTTCAGTGTCTCACGCAATTTGGGGGAACAAATTAACAGAATACATACGTCATTAGACCACATCCACAACCATGTTCCATGGAGAAAAGCAAGGTAGGGTACACTCATAATCCCAGCACTTGGGAAGCAAAGGCAGGATGATTATCATGAGTTCAAGGCCAACTTGTGTTGTAGAGTGAGGCTCTTACAAAACTAAAAGGAATTACGAGTTGGAGGAAATTGGTTCTAGAGGGGAAAAATCCCCCCGCCAAATAAATTTCTTCTCTCTTAAAGTGTCACTGAAGACAAGAGACTAACTTCTAGCCTTCTAGCCTGTCCTCACTCTCATCCCACTTGAAGGAACTATCCCAGGAAACACACAAAGCACACCACGTGAACAGATTAAGCTTCTCCTCAGTGGGATTGCATGCAAAGGAAAGGACTCTACCGCCAGTGTATCAAGAGATGTAAGTGAGCTTGTGTCCATCAACGTAAGGGTTTATGTGTTAAGTGTTTTAAGTGTGCAGAATTACAGTTTTCCACTAGTAGATTAGTGACGCTCCTCCTGTCCTGGGTGACTTCTGCTTACTAAAAAGGTTTTGAGTTGTCCACATTTTTGGCTTTTGGTTTTGTGCACTGCTTTATATGAAGTTGTGTTAGCCACGGGGTAGATGTTCAACAGATTCATGTTGGAGGTGTGCAGATGAATGTGAAAATGGAATTCTTCCATTTTTAAAGGAAAAATGTAAACATGTTCCTATTTAAGGTTTGTTCGAGGCCAGGTTTAAGATTTAGGCATGAGCCTTGGGAACGTGAAGAAGGAGGTGACCATTCAAAGGTGCTATACAGATGTACAGGATGAGCATTTCCAACTCTCCACGCCCATCCTGACGGAGGTGTGCAAGTCAGTTCTCAACTTTATCATGTCTCTTGTCAAGATCTTCTTACGTTATACTGAAATCTATTGCCCTCTTCTGCATTCTAATCTGATTCTGATAGATTTAGATAAATTACATTAGACTTAGTCTCTCTCTAGATTTACTCTGAACATTAACACGTTCATTTTTACATTTGACTATTATTTGGGAAAATATGAGAAACTGGTGAGCAGATGCTTTGAAAATCAATCCATCAAAAACGGCTACCGCTTTGTTAAACATTTATGTGGCTATATTTTTTAAATGTTTTGTTATGAAGAATGGTACATGCAAAACTGAAATAACAAAATATGTGACAAAAGGTGGAGGGAGGAGACAAATAGAGCAAACCAAAGGAGAATACAATCAGTCAGTGACAAGAAAAGCCCTGAACTGTGAATCTGCCCTCCAGTTTGAAGACCTAAAGCTCACAGGTACATTGAGCCATCTTCCATCTGACAGGTACACTCCATCTGACGGTGGAATATGTTTCTTGATTGCTTCTACACTTTATAATTTGAAATAAGGAAGCTCGTTGAATCTTCAGTTTATCATTTTGGCTAGACTAGAGTCCCTGGGATCTGCCCATTTCCATCCCCCAGTGTCAGCGTACTGACAACCACCATATCTGACTTTTATGTGGGGGGTGGAGAGCTGAACTTTGGCCCTCAGGTTTGCAGAACAAACACTTTACCCACTGAGTCGCGGCTCCAGCCCTTACATTCTTCTTGTTTTTATATATATTCACAAACATACCTCCATTCCAGAAAGCATTCCAGAAAGCATACAGCACAATTTACTTATCTAGAGAACACTGGAATTCGAGTCCTATGTATCTTTTATGGAGCTGGTGCTTCCATCTTGCTAGGTTTTTTGACGGACAGGCCTCCTGGTGCAGAGGTAGAGGTAGAATAGTCATGTGTTAAACACTACTGAGTAAAGTCAGATTCTCTTTCCTCCAAGGTTTAAGCAGCTTCCGTTGCCGTCAGCTGTGTGGATGTTTAAATTCAGTTTCTTAAGATGACAAAGACACTCCTTGATTCATCTATATCCCAAATTGCTGCCGAATAGATATTATTGGATATAAAAATAATTTTAAAGTTTATTTCCAATAAATCTTAAAAATTTCACATGAAAAGAGAGCCAGGTAACACACATTACTCTGTTTCTGCTTATCTGAATTGCTGCTTAAATGAAAAATTAAGTCATAGCTTTGAAAAGGAAAGGAAAAATGTCGTTTTGTTTTCCAAGTTAAGGCTCTAGCATAGAGACCTAGCTCAAAAGGCAAGTTCCTATAACGGACTCTAAACTACACATATAACAACATGCCCTGAAATTTGTTTTTGTTTTGTAATAATTTTATTTGAGCGAAATTAAAAGGGACCATTTGCCTTTTGAAAATGTTTTTATTTATCTATAGTTTATCATAAGGCTGTGAAGTATTTTCTAATTTTAATTCTCTGTTATCTCTGATAGTTTCCAATTCAAGAAATAAAAATGCGTTTTATAACTTAAACACTAATTTCTATTTCTTCACCATTTTATAGTACATAAATGCAATAATTTTAGAGAGCTTAAAATATTAGTTTCTTGCTTACTGCATTTGAAAACCATATATTATTTCAGAGGGTCTGGTTTTTATTGCTCTGTAAATTTTTTGCTTTCAATCCCCCAGTACTTTCAGCAATACAGCACGTTGATCTTAATCCCCAAGCTAACAAAACTGGATGAGTCTAAAAGTTGTAAAACATACAGGAGAAGAACAAAAAAAAATTTCATTCGATCGATCAAGTAAAAAATCAACGAGTTATATCTGATTATAGACATATCTGTATTGTTGATGTCTGTCATACATAATAAAATAATGATCTTTCTACAAATATAATTTAATAAACTATTTCACAGAAACAAAAATTAAATTGTAAATCATTAATTAGCTATGAAAGTTATTTTACCAATTCAACCACTCTCTCCAAATACTTCATACGAATCTAAACCACACCAAATTTTTAGATAGTAGTTTTCATGGAATAGTGTTCACCATCAAAATGGTAACATTTTCAAATTTAGTGACTTATACCAAGTAATTCAATAAGTGTTATGTCAGTTACTCAGTTTTGGTGTTTGCTAAGAGTTCAATAGCATGAAACTACAATTTAAATGTTTGATAATACTATGACTGTACTCTTTTGTAACAGGACACAGACTTATGATACAACACTGAATTAAGACATAGTATCCTATTTAACAACTGGGCTACTAATGGAAACGTTGTATTTGTTGTTTATTTTCTTGTATGTGCACATTCTATGCTTAGCTATAGGTGCACAGCTTGGCTGTGTCATCTAATGGTACAGCTCTGAATTGGTGCGTTGAATAGTTAAGGAACGGTGAAGCATGTTGGGTATAATACAACCAGCCTAAATGTTAGCTTTGTTTTTTGAATAGAGTTGTTAAAAAAAAAAGCCTTTAAAATTACATTTTCTCATGATCTGAAGTAGCATGATTGTTTAGATGCAAATCTCTGTTTCCTTATCTCTGTCACTCACAGTGATGCATAAAATATTTAAAGTAATTCTTTTAAACAAGGAGTCTATAATAGAGTAGGCACTCACAAGTAAAACTGAGAACAATATTAGTTACCAAAAAAGCATATCTAACACACCAGAAAATTATTGCATATTTATAGTTTTATGTATGATAATTATAAAGCCAAGGGTTTTCATATTTTAAAAAAAAATCTCCGTTTTTCTAGTAATGTTTATAAGAACAGATGCTAACTGAACATTTTATTTGTCCAGAGTAACCAGAATAGATCTACTTAAACTAATTATGACGGTGGATTGTAGAGAATATAAAAGGTTAATACTTTAGTTGTGAGTTATGCTTCACTGGTGGCTTAGAATGTGGTCATATTGCCTCAGCTTCAATACTTTAGAATAGTAGTTTAGGTGCTTTAGAGACTTGCGTATACTACAAAAAGTTGAGTGACTTTAGTGAATATTTGTCGTTTGCAAATAGTTGATCTGAAAATAACAAAGTCTCTCCTGTAAAACGCTACAAGGAGCTATTCACTATGAGAAAACACTTCACTCACTGATTCATCAAAATCTAAGCTTGCAGTGACAAAAAACCCTGTAAAAGCTTTTTAAAATAGTTTGAAAAGGAGATAACAATATGTTAATGTTTCTTAATGTGGGAAATGTGTGTTGGTTTGCAGTTGGCATAAGACAGATCTATCCTGTGGGGGATACTGTGTGCAGACAGCATTTGCTGGCCATGAAGAGCTGTCTTGAGGAGAACTTACTTGGAAGTTCCTCTAAACAAATTTTACTTTTGGATATTTTCTGTTTGTCATGTGAACAGGTACAGCTTGTGGTCACGCAGAATGACCTTTATTCTGTGAAATGCATTTTCATGTTTAATATCTCCTCCCCAGAATTTCTTTACTTCCAACACTTACGGCTTAAATCTCATCTCCACATCTCACAAAACATTCGTAACCTGACAGAAGTGCCCCAGGAAACTGGCCTTCACATTTTAATCAGAATAGTCCTCAAATATAATTTGTATCTTAAAATCAATTCTTAAAATAGTTTCCATGTTAAATATCATTTTTTTTCTTCAAATAGTTTACAGCACTTAATTTGGCTCCACAAAATATTGCCATTACTGTAAACTGCTTCAAGTACACCGATTTGATAGAGAAGTCACATGGTAGAGAGCTGAGAGGACGCTCTGGTTCCATTTCATATGAAGAGCCACAGGCGGTGAGATCAACGAAGATCCTAAACCTAAGCATCCTTGAACTCATTCGTCGGTGTCCACCAGTCACCCAAAGGCTTGAGTGATCCTGACTGGTCCCTGCTTCTTTCTAAAACTGTTCGCTGCAGATGCAGGCAGGCAGTAAGTTTTGGTTCCGCTGACAGCCCTTTCCGTGTCTACCCTCTGCTGGTGGCATTTAGTAACGGTGGCAGGGCTGCACAGAGCCGGAAAGAAGGGGCACACAGCACACGCAGCCAGGAAAATGGGTTTCTTGGCAATTCAAATTGTACTGTCCCATGAATACCAACCCTGCCCCAATTTAAAAAAAAATCAACAACAACGGCCACAGTGGATGATAGTAGTTTGTTTGGAAAATATCTAAACTGACTTGGAAAGCATAGAGGGAATCTCCGTGTTGTTCAAAAAAAGAGAGTGTATCTTTCTACTTGCCTATTTTGCGCAGAAACAGAATTTTGTGAGTTTGTTTTAGGGTGCAGTGATCTTACATTCTGCCAGAGGAGCCAGGGACACAGCTGGAGCAGTAAGTCATCAGGGCTGAGGATTTAAGTAAGCACAAATCTGCATGGGTGATTACCTGCATAGCATTAAAAGTTATTGAAATCAGGGAAGGTGTCCTTGGGTCAGAAACACTACCAAGGATATTAAAACTCGGCAAGTCCAATGGTCATTTGTTATGAAATCTCTCTTGGTATACACTAATAATTCTTCCTAGCATTTACATCTGTTAAACACTAAAATAAAACTGTAACGGCAGTTAAAGTAAATAATAAAAATGGATTTTAATTTATAAAAATGTAGTGAAGGGTTTTTAAGGATTGACGATATTCACAGCCAGATGTGTAAGTTTCTAGATCGGCCACTAGCTTTGTGTGTGAGAATTACAAAGTTGAACAGATCCATCGAGTCCATTCCAGTTAACTGATAGATTCATTTGTCCATTGAAATGTATTTCTATGAAATTACAACTCTACTCATGGGCGATGTTAGGGTGTATACTATAGTATTACTTACATATTTCTAAAATATTTAAATTAAGTACTGTGTTATTCCGTATGTAAAACATGATTAGTCTATTAATGAAGTCTTTTTATTCCTGTTTGTTTTTTGTTTGCTTGCTGGCTTGCTTATTTTGTCCTAGTTTGTACATCTTTTTTTAAAAAAAAATAGATTTTCATACAATATATTCTGATTGTATTTTCTCCTCCCCCGTCTCCTCCTAGCTCTTCCTCACCTACCATCCCACTCAGATCTACACACACCCTTCTTTTCTCCCTTTCCTTAGAAAACAGACAACTAAAAAACCACACAAAACAAAACACAACCAAAATAGGGCAAAATAAGCAAGCCAGCAAGCAAAACAACAACAACAACAACAAACCAAACCAAACCAAACAAACAAACAAACAAAAAAACAGGACTAAAAAGAGCCCAGGAAAAAGCACAAGAAACACATATAAACACAGAAACACACTATTGCATACCCAGAAATCCTGTACAGCACAAAATATATAAGCAAAACATTGGTTAGATAAGAAAATAACCAGTCAGAGCATTATAAGACAAACAAACAAACATACAAAACAAAAACAAAACCAAAAACAAACAAAAACCTTCTCAAAAATATTGTTGAATTCATTTATGTGGGCTACCTACTGCTGGCCATGGGCCTCTCACTGGGTAATTCTCAGTGTTGCCTGGCCACAGTCTCATTGAGTAGAGGTTTCTAAACTAATAATTAAAAGACTAAGCTGTTGTCATGGGATGGCTTGTGAGACACTAAGTGACACAGTAGATAACATTTTTATAAAATTCAACTCTAAAATTGAAAGCGTTTTACAGTGACTATGTCGACCATATGTTCTGAGCAATATATGTGAATACAATTCCACTACACTTGCTTTTATCTTTTTCCTATTCCGCCCCCCCCACCCCCGCGCTATATAAAGCAGATTCTCAATGAAAGTGCTTTCTCTAGAATGAAACTTAGGACTTAGAATTCTTTTTTTCAAGCAGACATTTCAAAGATGTATTTCCTTGTGTTCTGTGCCAATCAATTATCAATTTATTGCCTCTTAGCCCCAAATTGGCTCTTCAGCACCTGTTCTGATAGCCCACGCTAAACACTTTAAATATATTTTCTTTTCATGCACACAATGTGAATTCAGTTGACAAACCGAAGAGAGTAACTTTACTTGATTCTTGTCTGTACAAAATTTCCTGTTCTTACTTTTACCTTGAAGTCATCCTGTAGAGTGAGTCTGTGAAGACGCTACGTGCTGATCATCTGATCATGCGCTACCGAGAGCTGTTGCTAGGAAACCCTGAGCCTCTGACAGGAATCTAGTGGCTAGATCTTCCGGTGGTCCTCACCCATTTTCTTGCTCTTTAAACACTCTGTTGCTGTCTGTTGCTCCATATTTCGAGCGAGTTACTAACCCAGCCACGTAGCAAACTTCTCTGCCATCTAGTGGGCTATAGTAATACCTTCTCAACTAGCCTTGAGAGAAATCCCCACCCCCCACCCCAAATGCCTCAGTTTATCCTTCTGTGGGCCATAATCCTTTAATCATAAGGTAGCTTTTAGCATCTTCGTTATGTTTTTATAGTTACTCCTATCATAATTTAATAATACTTTATTCTAAACTTCCCTTGTGTAAAGTACTGTCACTTTCATCTCCTGATTGAACCCAGACTGATACGCTGGCAATAAAGTATTGTGTTATGAGATCAAAACAGAAATCTATGATAGACACATGGCACTAATCTATGGGTACAGCAATAAATCATTAGGAGTTTCCAGACACTCTCCATGACAAAGCCCAACACACAGGAGTTTTCGGACAACACACATTCGACTTGATGGATTCACAAAAGGGGAGATCAACCTGTAGTCGAAGCTCCAGGAGATCCAAACTCACCTTCTGATCTCTTCAGGCAGCTGTACATAGCACACACACACGCACACACACACACACACAGTTAAAAACAAAATAAATCTTTAAAAACAAAAACAGTATAGTATAAAGAATGAAGATTATCGGGAGTATCTACTGGAAGGCCTGAGACCCCAGTTTGATTTCCAAGACCCACACGGTGGAAGGAGAGGGCTGACTCTTTGAAGGGTTTTGACTTCCATGTATGCACTGTGACATATTCTCCCTAAGTGAATGAGAGCACACACACGCACATGCATACACACACACACACACACATAAGCACACACACAAACTAAACTAATAAAAGCATTTTCAAGAGAGAATTCCTTCAATGTCACATAAGTATCACTTCACAGAAAAATTTAGAAATTCTAGACATCTTTCTTATCAGCAGGTCATCAACTAGCAAGAGTATAGGGAAAGTGGTTATTTTCATATTTCTTTCTGAATTAAATGCTAGGCTTCATCTCCTAAAGTAAAGTTTATTAGAAAGCAAAATTTCTTCAATAAACTTAATCTTTAGAAATTACATATAGCCCATAACTATTTCATGAGCACTCTGGAAGCTCTTCCCACTTAGTGACAGATCAGCAAGGCACAGTGCCTGACCTGTGTTTGATCAGGAAGCTGAATTCAGACTGTGTAAGTGCCTGAGAGAAGGATGCAATTTTGGCCTCCTGTCGTTTTTCAAAAAGATGTTTCTGCTTCAGGAGGTTATTATTATTTATTTTGAGAAGCACCTTCAGGCTTTACCATAATACTTATTCCTTATATTGAATAACCAATATTAGGATGACCTGAGAACACGGTCACAAGTGATCAGATACCTGTTCTCAGAGAAGACATGGCCATGACTCTTTGTCTTGAATGTGGACATGCTGAGACTGTGTTAAGCAATACTGTAATAGATGCAGAGGCATGTGCTTTTCCTACCCAGGTCCTAAGAGGCCATGTAGCTTCTGCACGGGGGCTAAAAGGCTAATTTCAGAACCCTGATCTAATATGTAAGAACTCCAAATCAGCCCAAAACACAAGGAGAGGCTCTAAAAAAACACCTTTACTAAAGCCTCAGATAGGCTCCAGGCTTCAAGTTTTCCCAGACCAGGCACCATGTACATAAAGAATACACAAAACTATTCTAGCTTCCAGCTGTTTGTGTTACCTCTCACTTTTTAATTATCTGCAGCCAAGATTTCCAAGTATTGTAAAAAGGAACAAGAAGGAAAAAAATCACATTCAATCTGTATTCTTTCTAAACGTTTAATCCGTGGATGTGTGAGAATTCAGAGGCAGTTTACTGGGTTGCAAATGTATCAGGGACAACAGTTGATATTAGGCATCATAACAAAGCCTGAACAGATTTTGTCATAGAAGGAAGATGCTTAGCAATGTTCAAGTACAGAAATGACAAGTAAGGAAAATGCCCCAGAAAGTTATAGCTAAAGGGGTTCTCACGTGGAGGAAGTTGGTAATGTTGCTTATTGAAACAGTGGAAAAATCCATGATCTAACTATGGAGGTTTCCATGCAATGAATTGCAAGACCCCTCTTATTTCTTCATCTCTGCTAACAACATAAGAGAAGAGATGTAACACCTTTTCATTTCCTACAGAATGTAGAAAAGAGCTAGAGGGCTCAGAATGGCATTCCCAAGGAGCAAAGGACTGGGTAAGAAAAAGATTGGTGAAAATGAACCTCAGGATATTGTCAGTCAAGTGTGACTGTCAGACTATGCAGGGACAGTGAGGATACTGGGACAGTGAGGATGCTGGGACAGTGAGGATGCTGGGACAGTGAGGATGCTGGGACAGTGAGGATGTGGGAACAGTGAGGATGCTGGGACGGTGAGGATGCTCTGATAACAAAGATGCAGGGAAATGAAGCAGAAAGTGATACCTTAGAGCATAGTGTCACTCTGAACTCACTTTTATCACCCTAGCTAAAAAGATCCAACCAGAAAGTGTTTGATATATAGACTGCTTGGTGAGTGATGTATAGACTATGTTGGGAATGTCAATGTTGGAATTCAGACTGAAGCTACTGAAAACTGCTTTCTCATAATCTGTTTTGCTGAATGGAATGAATAAAATTATAATAATAGTTACCAAGCAACAATGTTTCTTTGCCTGAACTACTTTTACAAAGGTCTAAGAAAGTTTAATTTGTGGGACTGTGTAAGGGTATTCTGGGTCATGGGTGGGCAGTTGCCTAGAACCCTGAGACTCTTCATGAGAACTGGCAGGAGTTTGGCACACCCCTAGAACCCAGGGTCCTGAAAAGCAGTCTAGTCCCCAAAGATTTACAGCCCCTCCCAAAGTAAACAGGTAGAGGGTGTGACTAGAGGCCTCAGGCCCTAGGGATTTACATACTAATGAAGGCTGGAGGGTGGAGCAAATTAAGCATGCCTCCCCAGATCCTCCTCCAATTCTCCCCCAATTCTCCCCCAATTCTCCCCCTTTCTCCCCCCCTTTTTAACTTGGGACTGGCCTGAGTTTTATGAGGTGTACTTCCAGATCCATCTACCAACCGCCATGACAATAAACCCTTTTGGAACCAAGGACTTCTTTGTGTCATTGGGGCCTGCCACCACCAAAGCCTCTAGGCCGCTGGAACCTTAGACCTCCTCCCGCATGTGGGACTGGCCGCAGCGTGGAAACCCCTGGGGACACCACCGTTGAGGCCCTCTAATTTTCCCCACATTAATTTATTGATTCTAGAAGTTAAAAGAATAAACAAAGAACTCCAGGAAGCCCATCTTTACTTCTTCCATTTGCTCTGCCTACTCCATGAAGTAAAGGTTGATAAATATGTCTGTATCAGTCAATGATAGCTATGTTTTATAGCAGTCATTTAATAATTGTGTGATACATATAGGAAAAAGTAGATACTAAACATTCAAGATAATGCTGGAACAGAGTGTCTCATCTATGACTATTATTTTTCTAAAAATTAAAATATATAGCTAAAACCAAAGCCATATAGTTCTATATATCAAGTAAAAGGGACTTCTGAACCAGCAAAGCAATGCTGACTTTAGTATTTCCAAGATTTAAAATCTAGTGAATATTTCCAGCCACATCAGGGAAATCATTTCATTCTGATGTAGAAGTATACATTTCAAGTGATTTGGTCTTTGGTGAAAAGTTCTCTGTAAATAGTTTTGTCAGGTAGTAATATATAAAATGATTAATTACCTTGTAACTCAAACACTCACAGATATAACATTAGTGTTAATAAAAATTACACATTTCCTGATATTACACATTGGTAAAGAGTTTTTAAATAGACAATTCATGTTAGAAATTAAATAATTGAAAATTAAAGATAAAACCAGCCATTAAACTTCTATTAAGTTATTCACCTTTTGCCTTCCACAAAAAGAAAGTGTAGTAGGTGGCCAGTCCATGGTGGTCTTTGGATAAAATGAACCATAGTTAATCATAACAGTAAACAACTTAAGAGATTAAGGAAAACATTGATACTTTGTGGAAATGCATATAGCCATGTGACTTAGTGACTCCAAGCTCAGCCTGAGGATGCCCAGAAAGTTTCAATAGAGACTCTACATTTATAATCAAGTTTAATTAGTAATGGATGAAAAAGGCGTAACACTTCTCTGCACTTCTTTCCAGTGAACATGTTTGTAAGGAAGTAGCTGATGTTCCTGAAGCAAGTAGCTCTGCTACTGCAAATGAGGTAGCATAAGCATGCTTGTTCTAAGTATAATTCTGTGTTTTAGATGCAAAGACATGCAGGTTTTTAATTTTCCCAGTGTTAAAAACAAACAAACAAACAAAAATCAAACAAACAAACAAACAAAAACAAAAAACCCTTATCAGCAGTCCTGACACAAACATCATTCTAGCAAAGACATATGAACACAAACTGAATATTTTAAAGAAAAGGCCCTAAAAATTTTATATCCAAAAGGAAAAGAAGGGAACTCATGCCGACAGGTGAAGAACATTAGCAAGAATGTAACAGTGTGTCCAAGGCTTCTCTGTCCCATTGATAGGTGTTTAGCAGAGACACATATACATGTTGAAATAAACACAACAAGTGTGACATTGTACCTTCCTGTTGCCACTGTGCCACTGTAGCAAAGTCCTAGAAACTCAGCGGCTTCAAAGGAAACGTGATCTCCCACTTTGGCAGTCCAGAAACCACAGGTCAGGAATTTCTTGTTCTTTGAATTTCTGGTTTTGTTTCATTTCCCCATTTTTCTAGCTTCCTCGCCTACTTTTAACATATCCCTTGGGCTGACTGTATCTTAAAGGACCAGGGACAAGGAGCATCTTTAGAACTATGACTCTTGTGGAGGGTGTATGCATAGAGACACTCCAGCCATAGCACTAGATGTCTGAGGGCAGTATCTGGAGGTACTTATGTTATCCTCTCAAGGCCAATCACAGTTTTAATCTTTTTTGGTGACAGCTGCAATAATTACTTTCTCATTATTTGTCTTATCATAAGTGGTTTTCAAAATGTTGAAACTTTGTGTGCTGAAGCATTCATGGGAGAACACTCAGAAAAAAATCAGTTTTTGCTTTCCTTCCTTTGTCCAGCCACCAAATCCTGGGAGTTAGGCTGGTATCCTCAGTCATTTTTCTTTAATAAAAATATGTCAAGGATGATTTTTTTAACACTCCATTATTCTTGAAATAATATACTACACGACTATATTTTTTCTGTTGTAAGTTTTAGTTATTAAAAATTAAATTACATATTGGTGTGTAGAGATTCAAGGATTTAAACTTGGTCATCAGGCTTGGTGGCAAGCCCATGACACCGTGAACCACTTCTGTTTTCCCCATCTTGAAAGCGGCCTGGTTTCCCATATGAATAAATCCTGTTGATTTTACTTCCTACAACCTGTAGGCATGCCCAGATATGTTGAGGTTTTAAGATAAGCTTTGAGCCCAGTTAACTAAAATCTTTACAATGCTACAAGCATACAATAGAACCCCATGTTCTTAGATTTGGCATATCGTGTGTTTTAATTCTCTAATTCAAGCTCAAGATTCAAACCCCACCACATGACTTTTGCAACGTTCCTCACACCTAATTCTTCAAAGTCTCAACCCCTTCTTTCCCCTCCTTTCTTGGATATTCATTGGTCAAGATTTCCTTTTAGCAATGTGTGGCAGAAATTCAACCACACTATAGTTATTGTTTTTCTTTCTTTCCAGATGGTCAGAACGCCTCAAGAACTTTCCACCTTCCCTGTCCCCCTACCTCAGTGAATTGCTTTTTTCTTCTTGGTTGCAAGATGGCAGCCTCATCTTCAATCTTGTGATTTTTATATAAAGACAGAGAATTTGCTACATCATTTATATTAACAGTTATAAATCTCCACTTAAATTTGCATCTTCCTGGCAAGAATTGGGTACATGGGTGCATTGTACTCAGAAAATAAAATGAGGTTCTGCTAATAAGGAAGAAAGTAAAGGCATTGGACAGGTACCAGTAGAGGCTCCCACCGTGTGTCACTCTTCTAACTTAAATGATGTAGAAGAAACAGCCAGTTTCTACCCCAAATTTCTCAACACCACACATTTCATCATGTTCGTACCCTATGAAGACACTGCTATGCTGTAGGGAGAGCTCAGCTTCTCATTGTCTTGCTGGCTTCCAGGCGACAACAACTCATTCCCAGGATGGAGTTTGGGTGTGTTGTCTTCCCACAAAATGGACTTTGTGTTGTGATCTTGATGCTCAGTGTAGGGGTAGTGAAGGTATTATTTTTCCTTTCAGAGGTCTAACAGGACCCAACCAGGTCATTGAGAAGGCTTTCCTCATGGAGACATCAGTGCAACTGATGCAGTTGCAACTGCTTATCCTTGCAGGGAGATTGTTAAAGCAGAACAAGCCCAACTATCTCAGGACTGAGGATTCCTGCTGCACCACACACTCACTTCTTTCTCTTCTTCCTGTCTCTTCTGCTCTTCCTTCTCTCTTTCACTACTGACATCTGCTAGGAGATCACACTCAGTGCTGAGTCAAAGCTAAGGTGATGAGCTTAAAACCTTTCACCCTGTAAGGTAAGCAAAACCCTTATCCCTATAAACAATGCAGCTTCAACTGTTTGATTATACATAATAAAATGTAATATTATATCCCCAGTATACACAACAGGAATATCTTATATAATGCAGAATTTCTTAGAGCTAGATGGTAATAAAATAATTTGCCTGGTGCTTGATGCAAAATTCAACTTTAATATGAATGAAAGAAATATTCATACTTTATATATGCATTATCCAAACAATGTTCTGCATTTGTATGCTGGTGATCCTCAGGAAGTCAGTATAAATGTCATTGTCATTTCTATGCTGAGTGAAACTCTAGAACACAGAGGGTTAAAAAAAGTCAAATGAATGAAGAAATAAATGAAATAAAAGAATTAGGTAAGGGAGGTTGGAAGGAAGAAAAGGGAACCTTCTAAAAGCATGTAGAGATTCTGTTACTCTGAAAGCAGGGTGGAACCAACCAAGATACATCAGTGTGTCTAAATGCTAACACAGAATCCAATCCTTGAGCTCTGAGGCTTTGGTGACTGAAGTATGGACCTGGTTTTAGTATCTTAAAAGTTGAAAGTAACATGCAGTTGCAGAAAGGTAAATAAAAAGTTTAAAAGAAATTTAGAGCAGAGATATGTAAATTGTTCAAGTATATTTTCCTCTCAATGCTAGTCACAAATACTAATATGTAAACAATACTTAATTATAAATTCCAGTGTTAATGAAATGTGTTAAAATATTTATTTTTATTTTATTAGGTTAGTTCCTTTACCATCTTGTCTTGTCTGTCTGTCTATCTGTCCATTCATCTGTCAGTCTATCTCTCTATCTCTCTATCCCTCTCTCTATCTAATGCATTCTGGTTACTCACTTCCCCTACTGTCTCTTATCTCTCTTCGATTTTATCAAAATCCCTCCTGTCTCTTTCCTTGTTGTGACTTTTGCTTTTGTTCTGTGAACCATTTAGTTTAACCAACGCCGTCGGTGAGAACATGGGGTTAGAAGTGCCCATTAGAGGCTGGTGTGATTTGTGGAAGAAAGGTATCCTTGAATCAATAGGTACCTTTAAGAAAAAAATACAAAAGCAAACAAACAAACAAACAAACTCCCAGTGGTCTGACCTCTGCCTACCAAATATTGGGGATTAAAGACATTCATTCACCCTCACACCCAGCTAGGGTAATTTACAGAATCAAGCTTCTCTTACTTTATTAAAAACCAAAACCCCTATATTTTAATTTTATGTGTATGAGTGTTTTGCTTGCATGTGTGTCTTGATCATGGAGGCCAGAAAAAGGGTTAGATCCCTAAAACTGGAGTTACAGATGGTTGTTAGCCATGTGGGTGCTGGGAACCGAATCTGGGTTCTCTGCAAGAACAGCAAGTACTCTGAACCACTGAGCTATTTATTTAGCCCCTTTCTTTGTCTTTCATGAAACATTTTTATTTTAAGATTATGATCCAGCAATGAAGCCCATCTTGCACTACTTAGAGGTAGGTCGCTATAGGTCAGTATATAAACCTGTATATACTGTCACGGTATGTAAAATTCAGCTATCTATAGTTCACGGGGCGGGGGGTGATGAATCGACGTACGCAACAGTAAAAAGGGGAAATTTGCTGTCGTCTTTCCTAATTACCCACATCAATGGGAAATATTAATATTGAACCATGTCTGTATCCACATTAGACCACAAGACTAATTCTTGTGGAAAAACAAACAAACAAACAAACAAACAAAATAGTTTCAAGATGCATGACCTTGCAAGCTTACATCTGTGAAGTACAAGTGTCAGATATAGCTTGACTCTTTATTGTAACAATGTCAAAATGCTTTATGGACAGATTAATCCTCATAACCTCAATTTAGGAGACAGCAAGTGTTTCCTTTACCTTCTGGAGTGATAAATTGAGTCATTTTTGGATCTTGGCTCATATCCAATTAGTAGAGCTACAGCACAGGGGGTAGAAATTGCCTCCACTCTTTGGTGTGGCTTAGAATTCTACTCTGAGAGCTAGCTGTCCTATAACTGGTAAATTACCCATCAATTCTACCCTGAAATTCATTCTCAACAGACTGTTTCCTGTTGGTACATTTCAAAGTGTATACTGCCTGCGAAGGGAAAGGATGTTTCTCTGCCTAGCATCTCCTCTAGTTGAAAAGAGATGAGGGTTGACATGCCTTTCTGCACATGTTCTATAAAATTATACGGTATCATGTGATCAAGGAAAACATAAGAAATGAAGAGATGTTCTAGGTGTTCAGAGAGAGTAATGTTTCAGCTATTTTGATGCGTGTGATTATTTATTAATTTAAAAATTGCAGTTGAGTGTGTTTTTTCCCTGTTCTCTGAAGTAACTGCAATGTTTTCCTTTGCCTCTAAAATGTCCCCTGTGCTTTAGGTTTAAGATCCACAATATATGTGTTTGTTTGACTCTCTTACACTGTGTAGTAGTAGTTAATACTTTCAGCCAATTTAGTTAAACAGTACCCTTGGAGGGTCATCAGGATGGCTCAAGAGATAAAGCTGTTTGCCATGCAAGAAGGACAACCTGCGTTTGATCCCTGAAACCCAGAGTGGAAGGACCAAGCCAACTCTAAAGATTGTCTTTCCTCTGACCTCTGCATGATTGCTGTGGTATGTGCATGTCTGTACTCATTATAAACACATACATAAAGAATAAAAGAAATAACACATCATGTGAGCTGTCAAATAGTCTTTAAAGCTCTCTGTATACAAAGAACATAGAACATTGTCCCATGTTGAAAAACAATTATTCTTTTGTTACAGATAAAATTCTAGTTTTTTTTTTTAATGTCTGTTCATTTTGGACACACTCTGTCCAGCAGAGCTTTTCTGTGGTGATGGAAATGTTCTATATTACACTGTGTAATAAGAAAGTCACTAATGTTACACAGCTAAGACCTGGAAACGTAGCTGGTGAGAGTGGGGAATCCAAGCCTTATTCAATGCATATTACAGTGCTAAATACGTCTAGAAGCACCCACAGTGGGCTGCACAACTTGTATATCTGGCAAACTTTGAGATTAATCTATAATGCCTTATATACATCTCTGTTTAATTATGGAATCTCTGATCATTTAAAAGAAAATTATAGCACAGAAATAATCTGATATGCAGGATACAGAAAGCTTGTGTTTTCTTTGTCAGTAGCTCATGAAATATTTTTATGTCCCTTTTATTCTTTTGACAGGACTGAAAATGGACCCTACAATGTCAGATATGCCAGACACATGTTGTACCAGTGGACTCCACTTCCAGCCTGAATAGTCCTATGCCCTGAGTGTAAGATATCGTGAGTATTTTTATAGGTGAGCCTTCATTATATCCACTGATGTCAGATTCTAGAGAGTTTGCACAGCGTATGAGAAACTGAAACAATGTAATAAGTCTGACCAAATGGATCCAAGAATGTGATGAATTTATGGCTATACAAACTTTGTGTTTATTCAAATCTTCTTGACAGAACATTGACACTTTTAACAAATGCAAACTTTGTGTGATCTCACAAGTTGTTTGATGACTCCTCAGAAGATAATTCATATGTGCTGGAGACTAGAGTGACAGCCAGGCAGACAAGCCCTAAATTATATCTGAGGACGACTCTTTATACCTGGGAATGATTCACAGACTGCAACAGGAAGCTGCATGCAACAGTGCAGCTAGGTGGGTACTTCTCCAGGTTTCCTGTTACAAGAATAACTGGTTTTCATTCTCCTCCAGGCACAGAAACCAAAATTACTCTGAAGATCACACAGAACAAGCTATATATTTAAAACATATATGACTTCCTTTAGACAGGATTTTTAATTTTTTAAAATGATTTCATTAGCTTCAAAACATTTCACAGAGGAAGCTCTTCATTTAAACCAAACGTGACTTAATGGAGACTTAGGATTTTCTATTTCATTTCTTATTTTTAATATCTTATTAATGTGTATTAATAATACGTAACAATCGGTTTCATTAACACGTTTTTATAACTATACACAATGTATCTCAGTCATACTCTTCTTACCCCCATTATCCTGGCTTGTCCTCCATACAGGCTAATCTCCTTTCTGATCCCAAGTGTCTGCTTACACTTTCAAGTGTGTGTGTGTGTGTGTGTGTGTGTGTGTGTGTGTGTGTGCCTGTGTGTGTGTGTCTATAAAACCCATATTAGGGCTCTTTAACAAGGGAGTGGGTGAAAGTTATATTTACTAGAGTATGGGCATTTTAACACTGAATTTCTCACTGAAGAAACAATCTTTCCTTTCTGCATCAATTTTTAACCGTATATAAATTCCCGAATGCGTTCCTGTGGTGCTCATGAGGCCCTCCCCTTTTGTGACAAGGAAGTGACAGGCCCAGACTTTTGCAAGAAGTCACAGCCAGCTGCTAAGGGTTCGAGAGTCCAAAGGCCATGTGACTCGCAGAGGGCTGCACTCCGCCTCTCCTCGGCCGTCTGCAGCTGTTCCATTTATTCTGCGCCTCCTTCTGAGGTGTTCCCCAAATCCCGGAGGGGTTACACACATTCCCTATTTATGATTGAGTCATTTATTCTTCGTAGGATAATCTTCAGGAAACTGTTACAACAGCAGGAATTAGAAACCCAAACAAAAACCCCAGAAAAATCAAGAGCAGTCAAAGTTACTGGAAAATGCCGGGACCCAAGGTGTTTCTAAATGACTGCTCACGTCTTAGGATCTGAGTACCTCCGGAAGCTTGCCAACTGAAGGACAATATGTTCATTGTCACTTCCTTTCTATAGTTTATGACATTCCTGTAGTTTTGGATACTGTTTTCTAGACACTCGATCAAAAGAATACAATTATCTTATTCGCCAATACAGTAGCGTGTGTGTATATAACGACAGACATAGATATAAAACGTAGGAAGTACTTAAGAGTACTTCTGGGGGTTTATATCCTGTACTGTGTTCTCAGTGTTCTCAAATAAGTGCTGAGTATTTCTATACCCACTCAAATCCATTTTAGCTTCAGAACTAAGACATAGAGACCTGGTATTATTATTATTATTACCTAGCTGCAAGCTGGGCAGGTTGTGAGCTGTTCTACTGCTCTAAGGCGGCCTATTTCCCAGTCACGTGGTCCTTTGCCTTCAATCTGAGTCTTGCCCTAGCTCACTCTGGTCCATGTGTGTCCTTATGGAGACTCCCTTGGCAACTTGCTAATGGCGACTCCTCATGGGCTCTCCATATCTTCCTTTCTAGTGGTCTTTCTCCCTTTCTTTTTTCTCTGGAACCCTCTGACTTGGATCTGAAGTCCTGCCCTATTCTCTTCTATCCAGCTAATTGGTTGATCATCTCTTTGTTAAGCAATCAGAGAAGATGGAAAATAGTTTTTACACATAACACTGAGACTGGAGATGCTTGACGATGCTATCATCTGCAACCAGATGTCTGGCCTTAGAAATCAGCATCTGAATACGCGGTGCACAAACCCATCCTCCAGCCGTGAGACAATCCCTGCATGCTCACATCAACAGTGTTTTCAGCCATGATTTCTTTCTGTCTTTGTTTGTTTTGTGGCAGATGTTACAAATACAGGATACTTAAAAGAGAGATTAAAACCCTAACAAAATAAAATGTTTTGAGATTCAATTTTACATAATCTTACACTTTAGCATCATCTTATGCTTTTAAAATTTAGATTATTAGAATGTGGCTATTAGCTAATTTTTATTGCAAGATCTTCAGTTTATGTAGAAGCATAATTATTTATATCAAATTTATGTAGTCCTATAAGAAAAAATGATTGCATAATCAAGAAAAGAGAAATAAAACCACATCTACTGGCAAAAAAATCCCTAAAATAAATGTTAAAGGAATTCAGTGGAGGAAGGATACAGTATATTTTTTTAACATGGGGATATATATATATATATATGTATTGTGTAACATATATACATATACATATTCATCATATACATACATATACATATATATATTCTCATTCTGAAGAGTTTTAAAAATTAAAATATATACTACATACTTTGTACTGTTAGGCTTTGTGTCTGCCTTGCCCCTGGGGTACCCGAGCTCCGTAGGCAGGCCGCTCAGGGCAGGCAGAACAGAGTCTATGACAGGGGTCCCATATTTCCCCAGACGAGAACCAGCGAGATCTGGAATGGATGCCGTGGTTCTCAGTCTCCTGTGTACCCAGACATCGCTGGGGTACCACAGAGTCACACAGAATGGGGTGCGCGAGTCTCTGTTTCCTCTACACTCCAGGCAGGAAGGGAGCGACTGAGTCTGGAACTGGGTGGGAGCCTGAGAGGAATCCATTTTGATTCTGAGTGCTGAGAGTATAGGTGTGGCTCTTTACTCTGAAGGCCTCCCCCAATGGAGATGGCCTTCGTTTGTCCAAACTGTTTCTTATGATGGATGTAAATGGATACATCTTATTCAAGGTGAACCAGGGATTAAGTGCCTTTTGGGGGAGAGAATGCGCAGGAAGGGAAGCTCATTAGCTCAATACTGGGGGCTTTTCTAGACATCTTGATAGCACGGAGAACTCCAGGTTTTTAGGCTGCCTGACTGATTGTCATGGTCCTCTCAGTGGACCATGTGTTCCAGATTAGGTGGTTTGGCAGAGAACTGACCTCACGCCTACTGCACGTTTCTGAGATTTCCTGGGGTTTAGGCTGCTCGACCTTACCAGTTCTTTCTGGCGGCACGGTCCACTTGCTCCACATTGTACTATCTCAAAACTGAATTCAAACTCTGTAATTAATTTCAATGTAAAACATAAAACATAAAAGAAGATTCCTGTGTTCTTCTAAAGAATTGTATCATTTTTATTTATCCTTTAAACTTGTCATATATGTATAAAAATTGTTTTAATAATATCATCCTGTGAATACTCCCACTATCTCTCCTAGTTTCCTCTAGGACTGCCCACCGAATTTCCCTCTTAACTTCCTGTCCTCCTTTTCATAACCCATGGAACATTATATATAATATATTATGTACAATTAGCACAGCGTATATGCCTATGGATGTGTGTTATCTCCTAAGGCATGAGCAATCTACCGCCGGTCACACTCCCAAGAACAAATGACTCTCCCTCCGTCAGCAATCATCAACCTTCAAGAGTTACTCGGCAGTTCCCTGACTGATTTGATCTTGTTCAGGTTTTGTGAACTTAATCACTGCGGAGGTGAGTTATTGTGTGTAACATCCATATCAGGTCCAGAAAAAAAAATCCCCTTCATCTCTCCTCCCCATCCTTGAGGTCTTTCTTTTTCAGGACCCTTAAGGTCTTGAGTCTTATGTAGAGCACACTGATGTAGATGATCTGATCGTGGCACTGAAGACTGACAGTAACTTGGTCTCTGCACTTGGACCAGCTTTGAACCTCTGCATTGTCCGCTCTCCATCTCATTAGCTGCTACCACGTTTTCTTTGACCAACTTTGAAAGCAGCGCAAATCAAGGTGGTATAACGATAAATATTTAGAAAGCCTTTTAGCAACATGGCTATTTAGCACCATATAACAGGATACACTGCCATAGAGTACTTACTATGACCTCTTCTGACCTCAAAGGTAAGATATACCCACAGTTTTAGTAGTGGTGTGATAACTTTGGGATTAGCAATTGTTT
The DNA here is from genome assembly GCF_004785775.1 of Grammomys surdaster. Classification (NCBI taxonomy): domain Eukaryota; kingdom Metazoa; phylum Chordata; class Mammalia; order Rodentia; family Muridae; genus Grammomys; species Grammomys surdaster. The sequence goes on along the minus strand of NW_021604567.1, from coordinate 12,793,525 downwards.
TCTGAATGATTTTGATGCTGCTTGATCCACGCCTGGAATCCTACGCCTGGTTCTATAAACATGGTCAAACATTGTGTCTTTCATTTAGGTAAGTAGTTACCTAAATGAGCTCTCATACAAAAGCATGATTTAAACCAAAATGAGACAAATTGGACATTGTCAAGATTAATGTCTCCAGAACCTTGAACGACAGTGCAAGCTGTGCAAAGGTAAAGCCACAGGTTGGAACAAGTAACTTCAAATGATTTGTCGAATGAAGACATACATGCAGAGTATTTTATGAACTCTTAAAACCCATTAAGAAACCCCCTAAAAATTTAAAGAATAGGAGATGTGAACAGATTCTTCACTAAAGAAGCAGTAGAAAGATAAAGCAAGCTCACTAAAAAGATGCTTACACTCATTATTGATGAGAAAAATGAAAATGGATGAATTAGAATTGTCTGTATCACTCTGAGAACACCTGACATTAAAATGAATGGTCCCATCAGCTTCTCATGAGGACAGAGACCTAGAATGCCCTCACCCTGCTTACAGAGAGGTATATGGCACCACTACTCAAAATTCATTAGGGCAGTTTCAGAAATACCTAATCAAATGCTTCATGTATTCTAGCCATTTGAATATTAGAAATTTCTGTGAATGAAAGCATCAAAGACTGGTACACTGGTGTTTGAAACAAATTTATTTGTAATATTCAGAATTAAAACTTGCTCAGCATCCATCAGTAGGAGAATGCATCAACAGTGCAGTGTGCAAAACATGTGCATAATGTACAGTGCACTACAAAGGAATTAAACATCTGAGACAAGTCTCAAAATAGTTTGATGAACAAGGCAACATATCAATAAAAGAATACAGATTTTATGTACATCTATAGATAGACTCATTTTTGGTAATATAAATATATGAAATACACAGTTCTGATATTTGCAACCAAATCTCCAGAGACTGAAATCAGGTCATGTCTTTACTAAATAAAGAAAGATCAGGGAAGAGTTTGTGAAGGAGAGATTACAAAAGACTACCAGTAAAGTCTAGAGGTTCTGTTTACATTAATTATTTTACTTGCAGTAATGGATCTGCTGACTTGACAATCAAAGCTTTCACACTACACACACACACACACACCAAACACAGTTTATTTTGTATTGATTTCCCTTCTATAAATTGTTCAGCTCCCAAAACATTTAAAACACATGCTTTAAGAGCTCAAACCACTCAAAAATATATCATTTTCACTCTTGCAAACGGCATTGCATAAGCTCTGATAATTATACCTCAAAGAAGAAATGCATCACTTTCTGTAGTTGCTAAAGTGAGATCCTGGACATCCACATGAATTTATCCTTTCCTTTGCTTTTTGAACTAATCTTCTGCTATGCTGTGCTGTATTAAGGACTAAGTGTATCTTGTTTTCCATATCCTCTGATTATCTATCTACTCTTATTGCCCGATTCTCTCCTTTGTCTATGTTAAACTTTCTTTCTTTTCTTTTTAATTTGTTTTTTATTTGATATTCTACTTATTTGCGTTTCAGATGTTATCCCCTTTCCCCATTCCTCCTACCCCCAGGAGCCCCGTATCCTGTCTCCCTCCCTCTGCTTCTATGAGGGTATGCCCACACCCATCCACCCACTCCCCGCTCCCTGCCCTCGAATTCCCCCTCACTGGTGCATCCTGCCTTCATGAGACCAAGGGCCTCCTCTCTCACCAATGCCTGACAAGGCCATCCTCTGCTGCATATACAGCTGGAGCCATGGGTCCCTCCATGAGTGTTCCCAGGCTGGCGGTTTAGACAATGGGAGCTCTGGTTGGTTGGTATTGTCGCTCTTCCCATGGGGCCGCAAGCCCCTTCAACTCCTTCATGTTAAAACTTTCTAACCATTCGCTGATTAAAAATTGTATCTTCAGTGGCCTGTAAGAATAAAACATAAGATTCTTTGCTCCTTTACTTTGACTTGCTAGTGTTGATGACTGCCCCTCGAAATGCAAAGAAAATGTTAGGTACTGTACCTTGTCACTGTTTTTGTTAGTGTGATTTGATTAAAAGGAAAGTCATAAAACTGTTTAAAACATATTTCAGTATGTAGGAAATGTCAAGTTTCTGTTGAAAATGCAAAGTTGATTTCCCTGTCTTCTGAAATATATGTCAGAAAAATATGTTAACATAACGAAGATTCATAGCAACTATTGTCCTTTGCTACCAGCTTTCTTTGTGTAGACATTGTACAGAAATGTTTAGTGTTCATAACCTAATATTATGAGAGGTTCAAATACACACATTTTTGAGAGCAGAAGGATTTTAAAAAATAAACTACTAATGTGCAAACTATTATAGTTGGGCTAATCAACTGTTTCTCAGTCTGTATGCCTGCTTTGTATCACCCTCCCAATTAATAAGACACAACAATTTACAGCACTACAATTTACTTTCAAGTTTATTTTCCAGACAAAATGGGAGATTTGTCTGTTTTTTATTGCTATCTTTAGGGTGCCTAGTATATATCTTTAAATAATGGACGTTCCATGCATGATAGTTCAATCTGTGAATGAATTCTCTAAGTGGCAGTCATCAAGATTTGTTGAGAATATTTATTAGTTATAGAGTTGAATTAGAGAATCTATGATGTTTATGTATAACAAGCGAGATGAAATTTCCAGGTATGATGCTATCATCACTTCTTTCTAAATCTTGAAATAAACATTTACTTCAAGGGGAAAACTACAATAAAATTACTAATGGAAGAGAGTAAGAGTGGCAATGAATCAGTAGCAGTTAGCATTGTCTTGCATTCATCTTGTTTTAGGTTTGCTTTGTTATACTTTAAAGTCATAGACCTGGGTCTACTATCTGAGATTCTTGAGCTGGACACAGTAGCCATCACACATTTGTAATCTAGCAGTTGGAAAATGGAGGCAGGAATACTCGTCAGAAGATACTATGTATCAAAAATGAGGGAACCAACCAACAAACCAAATAGATTTTCTGGATCTGTTGATACACTTTCTATCATACAACCAGTGTCTCAGCACCAGCAGGTTTTGGAGCTGGCCTTGGGAACACTTAACTGTAGTCTAGAACTGGCTTCATTCTTACTTGATTCCAACATCCTGAGACAAAGTATAGGAAAGCCATATACAGATGAATAATTTAAGGGAATCAGCTTCTGGGCTATCAAGACATGGTATTCTTTTCTAAAATTGGTGTGTTGGAAAATCTGTTTGAGTTCACAGTAAAACCCCTTTTTCTCTACACAGAAGTAAGGCAAACTCTCCCCGGGTCATGTTAAACTGCAGAGTCTCGCTTTCAGGCATAGCAACCAGGGAGTTTGCAACCAAATGGAAACCTTCTATTACACAAAAAAATAATCTCTCTGTCATGTTGCTCATTTTTTCTTTTTTGGAGGGGAGGGTGGCTTGGAGAAACTTCACATGAAAACTGGGATTGATATTGTGATACTTATATTCAGAAATGATATATATAGTAAGCTAGTGAGAACATTTAATTTTTTTCTTGTTTTTTTTCCCTTTAAAAAACAGGTGGTCCTTAAGGTAACGTCTCTTGTGTGTACAACTGAGGAGTATTTCTGAGACATTCACTCCTTGAAAATCTTCATATTTATTAAGGTTTTTGAGGTTAATCATAAAGACTTGTTTTTCAGTGAATTGTTATTCTCATCTTATTCAGATTGCTTTCCAGGTATAATTTTAGAATATAGACCTTTGTCTTTTATACAGAGGCACATTATTGCAAGCTATCTTGATAAGTCAGATTTCTTTATGTGGTCGTATAAATTTAGAATGATTTTTCTGGGATCAACATCATATCCCAAAAGGCAAAACCACTTGCCAAAGAAGCCTGATGAATTTCATTCCTAGAACACATGATTGGAGAAAAGAACTGACTCCAAGGAGCCATCTTTTGACATCCACACTATAGTGTATGTGTGGTATGCATACATACACCAACAGTGGCAAATAGAATATTTATATAAATAAGCAAAATGATGTTCTTAATGCCTTATTTTTGCACTAGATTATAGGAATGCTTCTATCAACTAAATCGTGTGAGTTAATACCAAGTTCTCAGTTTTATGAAAACACATATAAAAATTTCAAATACAGAAAAGTGTTTCATTCATCGAGTAATTCATGAAAATTACTTACAGAGGAAAAAAATGAACTGAGTAACAGCTTTGTTTTTTTTCAATCTGCTTTGTACCTCTTTAAGTAAAAAAAAAAATCGTTACGTAAGAGTAACAATACTCACTAGCTAGTAAGCATGTTTTCTTTTTTTTGGGGGGGGAGGGGTTGAGACAGGGTTTCTCTGTATAGCCCTGGCTGTCCTGTAACTCACCCTGTAGATCAGACTTTTCTTGAACTCATGAAATCCACCTGCCTCTGCTTTCCATATGCGATTTTCTTATCATAACCAATTTTCTTATAAGTTGAATATGAGACAGATTGGACAAAATTCTTCTGCACTTACTTCAGGTAGTTTCCTGTGTACTTTTTAAAAACAAAGTTGGGATATAATTTGATAAAGATCTCAAACAGCTTCAAAAACTAAAATTTGAACGAGGACACTGTATTATTTTTACATGTATGTATGTGTATGCACAGGAGCACGTGCATGCAGGCGTGTGTGCATGCATATGTCATACCCATTGAGACCAGAGTCTTATTTGGCTGCCATTTCTCAGGTGCCGGTACCCTCCCTCTTATTTTCAGAGACAGTATCTCACTGGATTGGAATTCCTGGAATTGGTTAGGCAGCCAGGCCACTAAGCTTGTCCCTGCCTCCTCAGCCTGTGGTATGCATAATGACCTTCAACTTTTCTCTCATGGGTCTGGGAATGAGTCAGGTCCTCCACTACAAGGCTGGTGATTGATCAATAGAGCAATTCTCCAAGATCTACTTTATGATTTTGATGCCTCAGAGTTTTAAAAGTTAGTACAATTAGAATGAAAAAGAAAAAAAAACTATTTTTATTTGTGTAAAATTTTGAAGTGTTTTTAGCTGTTAAGTAAAAAAAAAAAAATTACTGTAGAATTCATGCTGTCTCATGAGCTATGAAGTAATTAGAAAAAGACACCTAGTCCCATCTCTCTCATGGAAGAGATGCATTCTCAGTACAAATTTGTTTCAAATTCGCTATGATTTGTAATTCACTTGTTTTGATTACCTTGTTAATATGATGCAAATACTAAGATTATACACACATGTTAATTACAGATAAATCTGATATTATCAACAAAATGCCTTCATGATTTTGATTTTCAAATGTAATAAAATATATAGCACTACATTACAGTAGTGCTATATATTTCATTACATATTTATTTTCAAAAATGAAATAGAAATACTTCAAAGACAGAAATCATGTAAAATTCCTGAATGGTAAAGATAAACTTTTCCATTTTATGGTATGGTGATAACATGCGTCACTAAGATACTTAGTTGTCATGTGATTCATGTAAAACAGTGATTTAATGTTTTAATTTTAAGAAATTTAATTTTAAGAAATTAAGATCTCACCTGTGTATACTAAAGTTCAGTTTATCACAAACCATGAGGGATATCAATGTGTTTGCTATAAAATAAGAAACTCTCAATTAACTTGAAGGACTTAACTTCTTAATTTTGTACTGCCTGGAGTAAAGGTTGTGCTTTTAAATTTTTAAGAGAAAAGAAACAGCTAAATTTAAGCTCCTATTTTTGCTTTTATTCATAGGTTCAAAGCATAAATTTATTGGTTCAAAGCATAACCTGTGTTGTTCTGTAAAAATATAAACAACTAAAATATTGTTAAATCATCAAACATAGATTTTTCAAGGTATTAGCATTTTTAATTTTATTCTTTGTTTGTAAAATAAAGAAGGAAATATTTTGTTTCTTACTTTTAACTAAGTATATTTTTTGAAGAAGAGATATATGTAAATGTCACTTTTCTGTTCTCAGATGAAGTGTTGAGATGAGAGCCATACCCAAGCTGTATGAATACATGGCTTGGGTTGAGCCCAGAGTGTTTCCTACTCTGTTCTAACTATCCATAGGCCTGGAAGCTTCAAGCCTCGTACAATCTAATCTTCCAAGCTAACTGACTCAATCCAGCTTTTCTTGGCTTCTGACTGAATTGCTCTGGGTGGCCTCACACTAACTTTAGCAATGTGTGAATCTTCTAGCTCCTTATAATTCTCGGGCTAGTTCTGTCTTTACCTGTGTCTAGCTTGTTCTCTCTGTAACCTACCTCTTTAGAACTGTTCTGGTAAATCTACCATATGCATATACCATGTCACATCCTATTTTTCTGTCTTGCTACTCTTAGGTAGTCTCTCTTCCTCCATCGTTTTCATGAGAGTTCAGTGTATCCTATCTCTGGCTTATTCTGTCAAATCTTTCTCTGATCCATCACTTTGTCTGCACTTCAACCAGACATCACTTTCAAGCATGGCTGCTTCCTTCTGCAAACTAACTTCACCTACATTGTTAATGATTAAAGGTGTGTACTAAAGGCTTGTCTGTATTCCAGCAAGATCATAGTATAATGCGGGGCATGTCTGCATTCCAGCTGGATCATATCTGTGGCTGTCCCTTGCCAGAGCAGCCATGCTACTGGAATAAAATTTATCTACTGATACATAGGAAGCCTCAGTGGTCCTTAGATGAAAGGAACTGCATAGAGGAAACTGACATAAGGTTTTACCTTTTTTGCCAACACAATCTCCATAAAAATGGTGTTAACATTGGATGCAACAGTAGCGATGACAGAAAATTATTACAAGATCTGACATAAGACACTTGAATTAAACCCACGTGGGATAAAGGAGCCTTGATGATGACCTCTTTTCTCAGTAAATCCAATCCTTCCCCCAAGTGCATCTCATTTTCTTTTTGTTGATGAACAAGTGAATAAGAACTTAAAGTGAGAGAAGTATCCAGACTTGATGACTTGCACATGGCAGAGCTGGAGGTTTTAATGTTTGTCCCTAAGAATTTATTTTTCACTATTTATTAGGTTATAATATATCACTTTCCCCTTCACTTTTTCCACTCCCTGCTCTTTTATATGAATAGACCCACACCCATGGCTCTATTTCAAATACATGGGCTGTTTTTCTTTAGTTGTTTTCATATATATATTTGTGTGTGTGTGTGTGTGTGTGTATGCACACACATATATTCCCCCCCTAAATATCTAAACACAATCTGATCAGTCTGTATAACATTATTTGCATGCATATGATTTCAATAGATCAATTGGTGCAGTCTTCCCTGGGAACACTATTTCTCCTACTCCCAGCGTTCCTTAGTTGTTTGTAGTTTTTTGTCTAGTCTTTTATATAAAGCTGAGGTGTTCTTTTTTTTTTTATTGTGATATCTTGAAAAATTTTTAAATTTTTTATTGAATATTTTATTTATTTACAATACAGATGTCATCCCCTTTTTCCATTTCCCCTCACTAGAACCCCCTATCTTATCCACCCTTCTCCTTTATGCTTTTATACCATTTTAATTACATGTATGTATTAAGGTCAGTTCTAGGTTGCGGGTCTAGCAATACAATAGATGCAAATAGTTAAGGAACAAGCAAGACAATAAACACAAATAGTCAAAGAAAAAGCAAGGCATTAAACCCAATTAAATGAATACTCCTGTGATAACTGTTTCTAAAGGCTTATCAGGATGACCAAAGTATCTGAGCCTACTTCCCTGTCCTAATGCAAGGCCATTTTCATGTCTGAAGCCTACTTCCTTGTTCTAGCCTAAACTTTAGAATCCTGCCTGAAATTACTTCTAGCCTAATGTCTGATTCCTGCCTGACATCTACTTCCTTGTCCTCGGCCAATGTCATATTCCTGCCAAGCAGCCCATTTCCTTGTCCTTGGCCCATGACAGATTCTTGCCAAGCAGCCCCAAAGGCTCTCCACCTCTCCCCCTTTTTTATTTAATTAACAAAGATTGAGCCTATCTTAGGTCGTTCTGACAAGAATGTCTTCCTTCTTGGATGAAGGAGGCATTCTTTTTTCTTCATGAAATATGCATCATCAAAAGCAATGCACTTCTGTCTTAGGTTGGTGAGGCTCTGTGCAGAATCTTACCTGTCCTTGGCTTGCTAGCCTGTTAATTTTTTAATAACTCTGTCTGGGGGTCCATGACCAGTTATTCAGACTCAATAGAAATCAATCCAATATTGGAAATAACAGTCTTCATTTGGAAGTCTGGTTCTGGACATTTTCAGAGACATATATGGAAATTAGTTGTAGTTCTCTGTGATGTTATGTTAGCAAAAGATAAAGTTGGGGCAGTATCTGGATTTCAAACAGGTGTTAGCACATGTGTTAAGGCTTTATAAATTGTCAAGTTAAAAATACTTTTGTTTCTTCTACAGTATTTAATGAAGTTGCATTGACTGTACACCTTCTAATTGTGTTTTTAAATCCAGCATATCAGTTATGGAGGTCTATCAACCAGCTTTTGTTTTAGTGCCTTGAGTATCACAGAATCTTGTGTATTCTAAAAATAGCTTACAAGCAGTGGAAGAAATGAGGCAGGCTTTAAGCAGAAGCAAGAGGGTAGTAGGCTTGATTATTGCTGGTATAACAGCTATAATTACATTAATTGCTAGCACCACTGCTTATGCAATTGCTGTGACACAAGAAGTTAAGACAGCTACTTTTTAAAAATTTATTTAGCAAAAAGTGTTACTAATGTGTTGAATATATGAGAGGATTTAGATAGGCATTTGGAAGAACGGATTGATGCTCTTTATCCTATTCAAATTACTGGAAGGAGGTTAGGTTTTTTTTTTGTTTTTTTTTTTTATTGAGACAGGGTTTCTCTGTGTAGCCCTGGCTGTCCTGGAACTCACTCTGTAGACGAGGCTGGCCTTGAACTCAGAAATCCTCCTGCCTCTGCCTCCCAAGTACTGGGATTAAAGACGTGCGCCACCACCGCTCGGCAGAGATTTAGAATTTAAGGGTAAGGAGCTATCTTGAGTGTCATGCCAAATACCATTTGATTCATGTTAGTTCTAAAATTTACAGTGGTAGACATTATAATTAGAAAGAAGTTTAATGACACGTGCAGTGTATTTGGCATAATTCTAACACCTCTTTGGAAGTTTTAACAATACATAGGGAGCTTATGAATTTCAAGAATGCTGCTCTGCTGAGCATTGATGTGGTAGATATTGTAGATAAAATTACCCATGGCTGGAGGTCAGTATTTCTATTTTGGTCAAGCTTCAAAAATGGCATATATAGCTTGATCATGCTAGCTCTTTTTGTCCTGGGAATACTTTTATTCCTTCCCAGCATGTTAAAGCTTTTCTTTAACAACATCAACATATTGGCAGCCAAAGTACATGACTTGAACCTGAAAATGGGTTGAGGCATTCTGATCATCCCACTTCACCCCACTTTCTATGGTAGTTATTTTTACAGGGGCTATATATCCCAATATTTTTTTTTTTTTTGCTCCTGATCAGCATAGGTTCTGAGTTATTCTAAACCAACTAGGAAATTAACAATCAGATAGCTGCCCCATCACTTGCCAACTTGTGTATCATTAAGGAGAGCTTCTCTTAGTCATATGCTCATGATTCATCTTATCTCATCGAGATCTTCTTCTTCTACCTCCTCTGTCCTTCTCATGATCCCTACCTGAGACCTCTTACTTGATCTCTAGTTCAGTTTTCCTCTCTCTCCAGCTCCAATCACAGGCTCTAGCAATTGGGGAGCATTTTTTACAACACATTGGTTAATACACTGTCCCAAGATCAGACTGCAGTCTGAACAGAGGAGCAGAACTCAGCTTCTGAATACACAGTGCATAATACTAACCCCAACAACTTTCTATATTAACATGTCTATCATTGTTGTCCTTGTTCAAGTGGTCACATTGGAGAGAATTCTTCAGGTGTGTAGCTTCTCATAGCAAACTCTCTGTTATTTTGGTTCTTGTTCTCCCCCCCCCCCATGCCTTTCACAAAGGTCCCTCAGCCTTTGGTGCAGGAGTTGTATTCTAAATGAACATTTGAAATGTAAATAATAAAATAACCAATAAAATAAAAAAACATGTAAGTTCCTCCCCAAAATAAAAAAAAATAAAAGCCCTTAAAAGACAAACTTATGACAATCTCAACGTACATTAGGAATGAACTTTTTTGAGCTCTGTTATCCAATGAAACAGAAGAGACACTTCCTATCTGCCTGGGATCATGCATCTGCCAGAAATAGTCTAAGTTTTTTTTTCTCATAAGGCCTGTGGGTTTCCACACACCTGTTTCATCTTGTCAGTCCTTGACAGTCAGGGACATAAAGGTCTTGACAATTTCCAGTTCAGTTTTAGTTTGGGGTTTATTTTGGTAGTAAGTCTTTTCTCATATCTGTGGCTATCCTCTACTGCAATGATCCTTCTGCCTCAGTCTCCTGAGGATTAGAATTAAATATATGTGCCACCAAGTCAGATTCTGTGTACAACAAGGGAAAGCACACTATCCCTAAGTTGTTACAATATTCATCCTGAACATAAGGACCAGGTTCCTTTATGATACTTTCATTATTTAAATATCTTCATATTATCAAAGGGAATTACATTAGAGTTTATGAAAAATGTAGATTATTTCTATAATATTGTGCCTCAAAAATCTCATATTCTCTCAAATGTAATTTAAACAACAACAAAGACTGATGGAATACATCAGCTTAATACTCAGGTTTGAGAGAACCATTACCAACATCAGTTCTCCCTCTCTGTGATGGTTTGTATATGCTTGGCCCAGGGAGTGGCACTATTAGAAGGTATGTCCTTATTAGAGTAGGTGTATCACTGTGGGTGTGGGCTTTGAGATCCTCATTTTAGCTCCCTGGATGCCAGTATTCTGCTAGCAGCCTTCAGATGAAGATGGAGAACTCTCAGCTCCTCCTGCACCATGCCTGCCTAAATGCTGCTGTTCTCTCACCTTGATGATAATGAACTGAACCTCTGAAGCAATAAGCCAGTCCCAATTAAATGTTATGAGAGTTGCCTTTGTTGTGGTGTCTGTTCACAGCAGTAAAACCCTAACTAAGATAGTTTCCCTAGCCCTGTGCTCTTCATATCTTAAAACATTTCAGCTCCTATTGCTCAGTGAAGCAATACAACAAAACAAATGCAGCAGTGACGATCTGGAACCTGAATAGACCATCGCCAGTAGTTAGACAAGGCTCCTAGTTGAGGGATGGAGACATCAACCCAGTATTAAAATTTTCAACTGCAAATTGTTCCTATCTAAAAGAAATGTAGGGACAAAAATGGAGGAGAGATAAAACAAATGGTTGACCAGTGACTGGCATAACTTCGGATCCATCCCATGGGCAGGCGCCAATCCTGACACTATTAACGATGATACGTTGTGCTGGCAGACAGGAGTCTAGCATGGCTGTCCTCTGAGAGACTCTACCTGCAGCTTACTAAGACAGATGCAGATACTTAAGCCAACCATTGGAGCATTGGTCTGAGGTCAGGGGTAACCCCTATGGATTAGTTAAAGAAAGAATTGAAGTAGATGAAAGGGATGTCAACCCCAGAGGAAAACCAACTGTCAACTAAGCTGGACACTTCAGACCTCCCAGAGACTAAGGCACCAGACAAAGGTCATACATGAGCTGGACCTAGGACCAGTCACATATATAGCAGAGGATTGCCTTGTCTGCCTTCAGTGGGAGATGATGCCTGTAAGTCCTTTAGAGACTTAATGCCCCAGGGAGGGGGGAATGCCCCAGGAGGAGCCCTCTCAGAGGTGAAGGGCAGGGAGCATGGGGGAAGAACATTGGGAGGGGGACCAGGAAGGGAGGGGGAGGAACATTTGGGATGTAAAGAAATAGCATAATTAATAATAAAATATAAAATACTGAGAGAATGATAGCCTAAGGATTACCAATTAGAAAATTAAGGAAAAAACAGAAAAACACACCTGAAGTCACTATATAATTATCTTTTCAAGTCATTAATAAGCAGTTTCCTTAAAATACTGACAACAATGAGAAAAGTCTACCTTGAAAGATTTTTAATTTTTATTTTTTTAAACAAACTCTTTTCTCAGAATTATTTGGTGTTAAAGTAACTGTCAGTCTGAAGTATGATTGTGAACACTGTTACTCCACGAAGGATAGTTGTTTGCAAATCAAAACATGAACAGTGTGGTGGTGTGCAGTTGCCTATGTGTTCAGCCTAAAATAAGAGTCACTGTAGAGAAAGAACAACCTCTATTTTTCAGTTTTCAAAAGTGACCTTTCAGTGACCCTGAGGATTTTGTGAACTTCTATGGAAATAGTTTCTAGGTGGCAACTCAATTTAATTACAAATTAACTCATATTAATTCAAATTCTTCCTTATTCACAATCACTTTATAAAAAAATCCTAAAATTGATCAAAAATGTATGTCTTCCCATTTCATGATGTGCATGTATACCTTTTCCTAGACTCTTCACCTCATTCCTCTGTGAACTTCCTGTCGTGAGTCATCCTTACCTATATGTTTTGCTTTAAGCTTTTCCCACCTCAGGCTCTCAGAGTTCGATCGTGAGAAGCTGATGTCTAATTCTTCCTGCCAAAATCCCTTTTAATTCCTCATTGTCGTCAGGTCAACAACCGAACCCATTACTTCACAAGACTATTTAAATAATTTCTTAGATGTTCTGTCTTGCTTGTGTTTCTGGCCTCTCTTGTGTTCTCTAAGTGCTATATCCTTCTTTACCCAGCTTATTTTAATAAGAAAGTTAGGTCAACATTTCTCCACGTGCAACACAATTATGTTCAAATTCAGCATGGTGACATTTCCGTGCTGATTCCACCCTAGAACTGTACCCTCACTCCCTCATTAGCTGCCTGTGATAGCTACACTGTAGCAGGGCCTGGCTGGGAGCTTGACAAGCACACTTTAACAAAGTTCTGGTTTCAACGATTTAGTGATTTGGTGTGGCCAAGTGTAGACGGCTTCTCCAAAGCAGGCTTCTATGGCTGTTGAGCTTTCTCAATGCCATGGACAGCTTTTTCTTCAAACACTAGTTCACTTTATTTTCTTAACGAATCTTTAAAAATCACTCTTTGCCTCTTGTCTTTCCTGTAACATTTCATGTTAGAATATTTGTCTATGAGAATCAGGATCACTTTTATTAACAGTGCACCATGGTATATTTAGCAGCATCATTGTAAGACATTTTAGTAGTCATAAATAGAAGGACTGCTGTTGGTACTCTATGGATAGAGGTCAGGATGCTGCTATCTAAACACAGGAGATGGTCAGCACAATGCATACTTTTCTAGACCCAAATATCAATTGTATCAAGTCATCTATGTCTATAAGCTTTCCTTTCAATTGTGTGATAAAATTAGTGAAGTCAAAACTTTACTTATTTTGCATAAAAGAGCCAGAATGTGATATGTTGAGTGATAACCATCTAAAAGATAAGAGGACACTAGGTTCCTGGAACTAAAGAATGTCACCTTATTTGGCAAAAAGAGTCTTCACAGGTGTAATCAAGGGTCTGCAAGCCAAGATGTCATCGTGGATTCTCCAGGAAGAGCCTCAGTCCAACAACTGTCCTACCAAGACATACAGAGGAAAGATTCAGAGAGGAGATAGCCAGAAAAAGCAGAGGCAAAATACAGACTGGAGCCATCCAGCCACAGTGAAGAAGATTGAAGAGATATGACCACAGAAGGAGACTGAAGTGATATGACCAAGATCCAGGGAAGAGGAAGACTACTCACGTCACCAGAAATTGTGAGGTATGAGGAGCAAGGGTCTTCCCTATAGCCTTTGGAGGGAATTCGGCCTTTGGATGTCTTGATTTTAGATACCTATGTTCAGAACTGTGTCAAAGGACATTTCTGTTCTTTTCAAGGTATCAAGTTAGTGTGTCGCTATTATGGAGGAGCCAGGGAACTGATACCCATGTAAGTACAGAGCCTCACTCAAGCTATTTTACAAATGTTTTGTATATACGAAGAAAACTGCCTTGCTTCTTTGTAGAAGTTTGACTCTGCCTCCTTACAAAACTTAAATTGGTGTTCCTATACTTTTTGATGTCACAGTCTATTGTGAAACTCCTAAACAAAGCATTCTCCTATTGACTAGAGCAGTCATTAATTTATTTTAAATGCGTTACGTATAGATAGTATGTAACAGACACTTAAAATGCCGCTACTAAGCATATTCCCAATAAAATACAATGTTGCGCTTTAGAAACTGGTTCAGGATAATGTAGCTTGCAGCAACATCAGCTTTAATCTCTAGATGGCACCATGTTATAAGGAATCAGACTGGAATCTGATTACAATTTTCATAAAACATGCTGGCAACAAAGAAATCTCGCTTGCAAAAAAGATTTCCGGGAATTAGGTACACTTGTGATGAAAGTTTTATTTCACAAAATTTCAGTAGGTGTTTAATCTTCACATGCCTGTAAGATAGAGGAGTCAATGGAGAAACTGAGTGTCCAAGATGTTCTTGCCCATAGTAAAAAGTGCATCATCCAGGTTTGTCTTTGAATTATTGTGCATATAAGTTGTTAGAGAACATTAAAAAATAAATGTGCAGTCACCAGGATTTCCCAGCAAGACTGCACCTGTAACTTGTGATTTTAAGTTTGATAATCTACTGCTCATCTGGCTTCAAGTAGAAGCAAGACTGCAAATTTCTCCTTAATCTTCATTAGTAAAATTTCAATGTTAGTATCAGCAAAGGAAAGACAAAATGGATCATGTCATCTCTCCCTTAACTTACCTTTGTATTTTTTAAACATTCTCGTTCTCTTTTAGCCTTTTGTCTTGTGTCTCCAGTGATTTTACTCGAGGACCTGACATTTTCTTTTAAGGTCTTCAAGAACTTAGTAATTAGGTTGTATTATGTCTGCCAATGTAGCAAACTCAAGTAGCCAGCTAATAGTCTGCCTGCCCTCCTTTCACAACATTTTGAATCACTCCTTGCATACATTTCAGTTACTGTTTTGCATTTTCATTATTTGCCTATGGATTTTATCTTCTTGTATGTGCAGCAGAGGTTCCTTTGTGGTTACCTTTATGCATGTGGTGGCATGTACACTAAATTTGAGGTGATTTGGAGAAGATTGACCCTGCACAAGAATGACATACTGATTTGTGAAAAAATTGCCTATTTTTAAAAAATTTTATATATAAATATAAAAAACTGTAGAAGATCAATACAAATAAGGTTCCAGAAAGAACTTACCGACATGAAATAGAAGTGTGACCTGACTGGAGAGGAGGAGCTATATGTCTGTCTGACGCTATGCATTTCCTTCAGAAGAGAGTAACAGAACATTATGAGTCAGAAGCCTGGCCAATATGTTTCAAGAAAATGAGTGGAGATAGAGTGCATCAGGGGCAAAAAAAAATGCTGCTGTCTTAGTTAGAGTTTTACTCCTATGAACAGACACCATAACCAAGGCAACTCTTATAAGAACAATATTTAATTGGGCTAGTCCATTATCATCCAGGAAGGCATGGTTCAGGAGTAGATGAGAGTTCTATTTCTTCATCTGAAGGCTGCTAGCAGAATACTGACTTCCAGGCAGCTAGGATTAAGGTCTTAAAGCCCACACCCACAGTGACAGAACTATTCCAACAAGGCCACACCTACTCCAACAAGGCCTCACCTCCCAATAGTGCAACTCCCCGGACCAAGCATATACAAACCAAACTGTGAAAGTTTACTGGGGAATAGATGTGACTTAGGTAATTGAAGACCCCGTAATATTTAGCAAAAACTTCCAATGTAGTTGGAGGTAGGAAGTCCCTGACCTGGACCAATGGTGATGGAGGAAGTACAAGTGGTCAGTTATGGTTAGTACTTGAGTAGGACTTCCAGGGTATGCTGATGAGATCTGTGTAAAGGAAAAAAAAAAGGTTAATATAAAGATGACTCTAGGGACTTTGGTCAGATCACCTGGAAAAATGGGGTGTTGTTCATTGCTACAACTAAGAAATGAAGGCTGAAATGTAGACAAGGACACAGGGAGATTTTCTTTTGGAAATGATCAGGATTTCAGCAGGTATGTGTGCTAACAGAAATGATGGTAGCAGCTATAGGGGTGGAAAAGAGTACAGAGATGCAGGACTGTGCACTGACCGAGGAGCAGGCTGTGGTGCTATACAAGGGTTTCATCAGAAAGCTCACCCTGAGTCCAAAGAAAAAACACGAAGTGTTACAGATCCAATAGAGAAGGGTATATTCTGAGTATGTGCCCAGTAGATCCTATTGCTGCAGGTACCATATATGTGAGTCATAGGCCATGGAGAAATCAAGCTGGTTCTGACCAAGAAGCATCATCCCTATTGGAGAAAATTCATACTAGGAAAAGGTGATATGTATTCCATCCTTGGAGAAAAGTAATCCATGATAATATCCAGTTACGAATCACTACTGACCTGATAAGATAAAGTCAGTGGAGCAATCATGCCAGAAATATTTTGGGAATAACCAACAGCTTAGATTTATGGTCCACTCTGTAAGACAGAACTCATGACTGGTAATAGGCCCAGAACCCATGACCAGTAATAGGTCCTCTAGGAGAATGCATTACTATTTTGCTGCTAACTTGACCCAGTAGTAAACTTCCCTCTAAATAATTATCTTTGTAAATTAATACAGCTCTCTACCTTTATCAGAGATGCCTATTTTTTTTTTTGCAGTGGATGTTGATCAATACAGAGACTTCTCACCTCATCAAAACTCAGAGAAGAAGGAGTTAAAGTTTTCTGTCTTAAATGGGACACAGGCATCACGTCTTCCATTCCTTAAAAATCAGGAATCGTAGAAAATGGAGCAGAAACACTGTAAGAGCCAGGGCTTGTAGATGATTGCTGCAAAACACTGTTTCCAGATAGGACAGTGTCCCTGGCCATCTGAACTCATAGTGGCAGTGACTGTATATACAATGCATGAGCAAGATCAAGCCAGTCCAAGTGTCAATAGGATTGGAGAGGGCTCATGATATCCCATCTCTGTTTGAGGAACTACTGACAATTGCTGGTTGCTGGGAGAAGGAGAGACAGTGCTCTTTGGATACAGCCCCCTGAAAGGCTGCCCATATTCTAGTGGATGATCCTATACTTTTATGTACATACTGGCCATGCTGAATGGACTCGGTTAAAAAAAATGAGAGAGAGAAAGAACAAGTAGGCACATGAAGTTGAGAAAAAAGGGGGATGGATTTGATCAAAATGCATTATATCCATGTATGGGATTCTCAAGCAGTAAATATTTTATATCAATGATGGGTATGGAGCTGGGAACAAGTAGACATTTTCTTTTGTTTGTTTCCCTGTTAATCCACAAATCAGCAAATCTGTAGTGTCTGTGAGCTTTTTGGAAAGACTACAGGAAGATGAAGAACAGCTATTTACCTGATGCTTTGCATTATCTGAAGTTTAAAGGACTGGGAATTAAAGTCTGAGACCTCACCTTAATAGCAGTAAAATTCTGAAGAAATTAGTTAAATCACTGAGTCTTGTTTAGAAGAAAAGAAAAACAAAATCTTTTCTTACGAGTTAGGCAGATGTGACGAAAGGTTGCACATACTATTTTTATTTGCTCTTTATCACATGTATCTAGAAGAAGAATATGGTGAAGTAAATTTGAAGAGTTCCAGAAATCATGATTAAAATTACACATGAAGTTATGGCTACAGTAAAATACTACCAGGAGAGGTACACACTAGAACTCATGCATTGAAGTACAAACTCTAAATTAACTAATTGGTAAGTATCAGGGAAATGTCAGACCTGGGAAGAATTATCCGAGAGTATCCAGAACAGCTCTGGGTTCTATCTACTATTCTAGTATATCTCACTGGTTTGGGAGTCATTGATAGATTAGATTTAAGGTTCAGTCCACACTGCAGAACTCATGCCTGGTCTTATCAATGGACCTAAAACCTATAACCCAATAGATCATAATTCTGATGGGAGAACCTATTGCTATTATTTAAATAATTGGACACAGTAGTAAACACTTATCTAAATACTTATTTTTCTGCCCTTGGCAAAATTCCAAGATGGCTTTTATTACTCACGCTCCTGTATAGATGTACTGTCCCTTTCCTGGAATTAGTAGCACTCCTTATCCATGGTTACATTTTATGTTGTCATAACAATACATTGTCAACAAATATCAATTAGAAAAGTCTAGCAATAAATAATCTATAACTTTCTAATTATTTTTCATTCAGAGTAGGGCAAGTAATTCTTGCACCTTTCTGCTCTGTTTTGCCCTGTGAATAAATCATAATTTTGTCTGCTCATTACACAATATCTATTTATTGGCCACTTTTTTTTTGTTTTTGCATTATCACCAGACTTTCCCTCTTGATACCATTCCCTTTCTCTAACATCATTTCCCTAAAGCAGTGTTTTGGTCTCGGTCATTTCATGCATGAAGAAACTGAAGTTAAGACTGGCAGTGTAACTTAGTCACTAAAGTTGTTTTCTAATATTTAGGAATCTCTGGGTTTGAATCCCAGAAGCATGTAAAACCAGGTGTGATTGTCCATGTCTGTCTCTACCATGAGGTAGAGGCAGGAGGTTCAAGATCACCCTGAACCATATAAAACGAAAGACATGACCCCCAAAAAGCTCCACCTGCCTCCCAGGAGTCCTACTCTAATCCTGAACACACTAGTGAGAACCCGCCTCTAATGTTGCCCGTCTGTTGAGACCCCAGCAAGCCCAGAAGCTGTGAGTTCTGCTGGACTCTATCAGAGCGCAGTCTTCCTTCCAGTCTATATCCCCACCTGCAACCATGGATCATAAAACTGTACCCCACCTGCCAGCTCCACAGTTCCAAAAGGTCTGTTCCAACCTGGGACACCAAGGCCAGCCAACACCAGAAACAACCAGATGGTGAAAGGCAAACATAAGAACATAATGAAGAAAAGCCACAGGCTAACTGACTGTATATGCAAACAGGATGCATCATTCTGTTGCATACAAGATACATGCCTCTGCAACAAAGATAAACACTCCCTCAGAGTAAAGGGCTAGAAAAGGGTCTCCCAGCAAATGGACCTAAGAAACAAACTGGTGTAGCCATTCTAATATCCAATAAAAAAGACACTCAACCAAAAGTAATCAAAAGAGTTGAAGAAGGACACTTCAAACTCATCAAAGGAAAAATCCACCAAGATGATGTCTCAATTCTAAACATTTATGCCCCGAATGCAAGGGTTCCTATATTCATCAAAGAAACTTTACTAAAGCTCAAACCATACATTAAACCCCACACAATAACAGTGTGTGTGTGGGGGGGGCTGCAACACCTCACTCTCATCAACAGACAGGTCATTGAAACAGAAACTAAACAGAGAATTAACAAAACTAACAGATATTATAAATCAAATGGATTTAACAGATATCTACAGAACTTTTCATCTAAAATCAAAAGAATATACCTTCTTCTCAGCACCTCATGGAACTTTTTCCAAAAATGATGATATAACTGACCACAAAGTAAGCCTCAACAGATACCAGAAGATTGAAATATCTCCTTGTATTTTAGCAGATCACCATGGATTAACGCTGTATGTCAACAACAGTAACAACAGAAAGTCCACATTCTCATGGAAACTGAACAACTCTCTACTCAGCGATCACTTGGTCAGGGAAGAAAAAAAGAGAGAAAATAATGACTTTCTAGAATTCAATGATAATGAAGGCACAGCATACCCAACTTATGAGACACAATGAAAGCAATGCTAAGAGGAAAATTCATAGCACTAAGTGCCTTCATAAAGAAATTGTACAGATCTTATGCCAGCAATTTAACAACACATGTGAAAGCTCTAGAACAAGCAGAAGCAAATTCATCCAAGAGGAGTAGAGAGGAGGAAATAGCTCAGGGCTGAAATCAATCAGTTAGAAACAAAGAGTAGAATACAAAGGATCAACAAAACCAAGAGCTGGTTCTTTGAGAAAAATCAACAAAATAGACAAACCCTGAGCCAATCTAACTAAAAGGCATTGAGTCAGTATCCAAATTAAGAAAATCAGAAATGAAATGAGACATAACAGACACTGAGGAGACCCAAGCAAATAAATAAATAAATAAATAAATAAATAAATAAATAAATAATTTGGTCTTACTTCAAAAGCCTCTATTCCACAAAACTGAAAAATCTATACAAAATGGTTAGGTAAACTATCTAACGAGTCTCATAACCCCTAAGAATATAGAAGCAGTCATTAAGTTTCCAAACCAAAAAAGAAGAAGTAGGAGAAGAAGGAGAAGAAGGAGAAGAAGGAGAAGAAGGAGAAGGAGAAGGAGAAGGAGAAGGAGAAGGAGAAGGAGAAGGAGAAGGAGAAGGAGAAGAAGAAGAAGAAGAAGAAGAAGAAGAAGAAGAAGAAGAAGAAG
>NW_021604567.1:12718865-12773095 GCF_004785775.1 Grammomys surdaster | reverse complement strand
GAAGAAGAAGAAGAAGAAGAAGAAGAAGAAGAAGAAGAAGAAGAAGAGAAGAGAAGAGAAGGAAAGGAAAGGAAAGGAAAGGAAAGGAAAGGAAAGAAAAGAAAAGAAAAGAAAAGAAGAAAGCAAAGCAAAGCAAAGCCTATGGCCAGATGGGTTCAGTGCAGAATTCTACCAGACTTCTAGAGAAGAGATAAACCAATACTGCTCAAAGTATTCCACAGAGTAGAGACAGAAGGAACACTATTTAATTCACTCTCTGATAAACACCTTCAGCAAAACTGTGCCCTCCTCAATTCCAGGTTTTTCTCTCAGTATTCTCTCCCTCCATCCTTCCAATAACTTATTCCTCCTGTTTGCATTCTGAGCCCTTATCCTTGTCCAGTCCCCTTTTCCCAAACATATGTATACTTTCTTTCCCACTACCTCTGGTGGGTGGTGGGCTAAGAGGGAGGTTAAAGCATTCAAAAATCATCTTTAAAAGCAGGCTTTGAATAATGAAAGTTACAGGATGGCTAAAACAATCCTGTACAATAAAAGAACTTCTGGAGGTATCACCATCACTCACCTCAAGCTGTGCTACAGAGCAATATTGGTAAAAATGCATGTATTGCTATATAAGGCCAGTGCCATCCCTGGGCAGATGGGCTTGTGCTATAAGAGTTATAACTGAATGAACCTATACCGAGTCCATAAGTAGTATTCGTCTGTAAGTTTTGCTTCAAGCTTCTGCCTTGAGTTTCTGCCTTGGATCTTGGATGGTTGGCTATAGCCTGTAAGAAGAAATAAACCCCTTCCTCTCAAGTTGCTTTTTGTCAGTGTTTGTCACAGAGGCAGAAAGCAGACTGGGCAAAGGACAAACCTCCCTATTAGATTATTAATGCTTCCCGGGTGTCTATCTTCTCTTTCCAGGGTTTAAACATTCTCAGATGATCCATTCGAGACGAATAGACATCCCCAAGTGATTCTGTTGGTTTCTCTTTATTCGTAGCCAGCATGCCATGTAGACCATGAATAAATAACACACTGAGCTAAACTCATCTTAGTCTTCTTCATTGTTTATATTTTACATCAGCTGATGTGTGTTGAAGGTCAGCTAGGAATTAGTCAGGGAGGCAAAAGGTGAATTAACTGCAATCTTTGTCTTCAAAAGCAGCCAATTTCTAATGAGGGTGGGGTCCTAGGCAGGTACAATACAATAAAGACATTGTGTAAGAAGGCTTGCAAGCAGCATATTGTTGTTACCAACGCAACAATTAGCAGAGGCAGGGTGTCAACACTGACTTTGATATTAGTGTAGTTCTTCACATGAGGCAGGTGGTTCCTACAGAAACTTTATCTACACTATGTGTTACCTTAGTTCCGGGCTCCAGCCAGTTAACACACTTAGATAGCTAAACACATTGCAGCCAATGCACATTCTAAAGGACTTTCCAAGAGCATAGATTCAATTATTCTGGGTAAATAACCTATCTGATTAGATGCTCTATTGTATTTTTATTTGAAAAGTGCTCTGATCCTGGACCAGTTAATTAAAAAATCTATTTTCAACCTGTTCTTTTTCTTTCACTTCAAACAAATATGCTCTGACCATATTGTGAACAATTTAAATTTTAGAATACTGGCCCTTCAAAAGCGTGTGCAACTTAATTACAATACATTCTGTTGCTCTGACAATAGTTACAAATGAAAACAAATCCTTCCCACATAATGCTCTCTAAAAAGCATAGGAGATAGATGGACTACAAAGCCCAGTTGACAAATTGTAATCAGTCTGGATCAAGACACTTCAGAACATTATTCGAACCACTGAAATGTAAAGACGTTTTGTTGGATTTTCAACGGAAGACTTGGATCCATACCCAGTTGCAATAACACAGTGTAGCATTGTTAGTTCTGACTCAAGTGCATCTGATCAAAAGGTTATTGACTATTCCTTGCCTCTCTGCCAGCTCTGAATGTCTTCTCCCTGACTGCGATATTTGGATCCTGTTGCTGTTCATTAATGCTTATCTTACATTCCATTCACAATCATTATCTACCTCTCTCTGTAATTAGCTAATTATATTTCAAGATAATTGGTTTAATGAAAGCGTGAGGAGTATGCGGTAAGAATCTAAGTGATATTGTTATAACCTCTACATATAGATGAAACGGGAAAGAAGGAATACACACAACCTCACAATGAAAAAGTAGGGAACACTTATCACATTATATGAGTGTACTTTACAGAATCATATCAAGTTGTAGCATCCTCTTGGTTTCTGTGGATCCTTAGGAGCATAAATATTATCTGAGGTATCAGAAATGGGGAATGATCCAAAGATCTGTGTCAGCCTTTCAGTCCCTGTACTAAGCAGTGATGTTGCTTCTTGTCATGTTTATGTATTTCTTAGATACCAAGCGATAAGGAGATAAGTGAAATAATATTAAATCAATACAATAGCTTTATCAGTAGAGGGAGATGCGTCCTTTCTTGTAGTACTTTTCCATTTTTTTTTTGTGAAACAGTGTATAATTAAGATGAACCAAAAATAATGTATTTTCAAGTGTTTTATTTACGTACACACATATATGTCTGCATTCATATGCATGGATGTGTGTATTTGAACATTGCATTTTTCTAGTTGTTATGGAAGAAAGCATGCATTAGATATTCTTCTGTCTTTGAAGAGGTTACTACTGGTATCTCTTAATGGCAGCCACAAGGCTGGCTTTCTTTGTTCTCCAGCTCTGAAGAGTGCAACAGCCCCAAAACTTGTTTGTTTTGTGGTCTAGCATTCTCACATGTATAAAGCCTACACTTCTCTGCTGGTGAACACAACTGAGATATTGTAAGAGCTCTATTCTTGAGACATGACTCCTATGTGCCTTGGAGAACTACAAGCTTGTGATGCTTCCTCTGACTGCAACACAGTTTACGACACTCCTGCTCTTCCTTTGAGACCAAAATTACATTGTTTTTGGACAATTCTCCAGCTAGCTTCCTTTTTCCTTTTCAGACATTTCCTCTAATAAAGATGTTTTCACGTTTTTGTCTTCTTTTAACAATGTATTCTTGGAAGACCCAAGGTAACACACAGGAAAATAAAATCGAATGTATGCAGGGAAGTAATAAATAACTTCATCAGGAAGTTAAAACGTAGGTCCAGAGAGTAATGTACTTAAAGAAGTCAGAAAATGACATCATGCACTTGATTCAGAAAACGAAGAGGCTAATTAACAGATAGAATGCAAAGTATGTTTGGAACACAGTGGGCATGCTAATTAAATGGAGCACAGAGGAACTAAAAGTATGCTTTACAGACATCCCAAAGATACAGAGTTTTACTTGTGTTTTATTTTCTATGTCCTTTGTGAAAATGTGGCATACGTGGATCTTCAAGGATTTGAGAAATCTAGCAAGAGCTGATGCTTCTGTCCATGGTTCCTAGAAGCCTTAGGGGTTTGGGATCATACATCTTCATAACTTTTGTGTGAGATGAAGGACAGTACTTGTACATGCAACAGAGACTGAGCCACAGGTCTGTATTCTGTCTTCTAGAAATTTCTAGAAACGTCTAGAAACTTCTAGAAACGGTGCAAGACTGGAAATTTGATTCTTGTTTTTTCCCACCTCATAACAGGTTTTTGTTTATCAGTAATAATCCTTTCACAAAACCAGAAATTTAACATCCAAATATAATTGCACGACTTGTGAATAGTCAGTTTGCTTGACTGGATCTTTTTATCCCATTAATCATAAAGATGGCATTGGAAGTTGTGACTTGTTTAGACATTTACAGAGCTCATCAGTGCACTCTAGGTTCAAATCTACCTATTCCATGTTTCCAACTTATAATACCAACTGGGGTTTACAGCCTCCTAAACACATTCGCAGCAAGGTTTGTTGGCTACTGACCTTCTCATACCCACAGGACTCAGCTTCAGTTCAGCCACTCACTCTTCAAACTCTGTGTTAACCTCTCTTGACATATCTAATAGTATTATTTCCAAATGTTTATCTGCCTTTCTGACAAGAATCCGAGTTCATCTTTCATTATAACTGTCACCCAGCCAGAGACCTTGAAAACAAGGTGAACTTGATACTAAAAATAAATAAATAATAAATAAGTCCATTGTTTCCATCTGGGAATCTGTTGCTTGGGTTGTCTTGCTTCTTCCTCAGCTCACGATGCTTCTTGAGCAGGTGCATCTGTCCCACATCTGAACTCTTCACTCCACCTTAGATCCCTTCTGCTAGCCACTCAAACTCTCCTCCTTTTCCTCAGCCATTAAAATGTCTACCTCCGTCTACGTCCTGGACCACACAAGTGACTGACAGCCATCTGCTAGTTTTGATTCCTATTCACAGTCTACACATATAGCAGCAGCCTTATAAGCAGTGAACTTGTGACGCATAAAGCAGACCCCTCCTCTGCTTTAACTTTCTGATCTGAAGGAAAAAAGTAGCAAAGGATTTGCCTTGTTCACAGTGTGCCCTCCGTTGCTTGGATTTCTGTCCTGTATTTCTTGTTCACGTTCCACAGTGCTGTGAACACTCCATTCTCTCCAACCCAAGCACATTCCCGTCTGAGTGCATGGTTCCTGCTCTGTTATCTCTCTGAGCTGATCTTGCTCTTCATGCTTCCAAGCTAAATGTTTCTGCCATTCACATTTCAGTTGGACTAATTGAAACAACCTCCCTTCAGAAACCCGGAGACTTAGGATAAAGTAGCCACCCTGTTTCTCTGCATGAGCACATCATTTTTACGGAGTTCTCGTCATGGTATCGATCATTATCATCATTTTCTGATTTAAATTTGTCTTCTTTCACTCGATGTGAGCTTCAAGAGGACAGAGCTTATATGCATATTTGATTACTTTCGCTCTTTAGTCAGTTGATTACCAGTTCCTTCTAGTTTTCTCTCCCACTTCAGTGGTAAATCTGCTTACTCACCATTTCAGCAACTTTTCTGACAACTTCCCTGCCTACTCTTTCCCACTGTAGCAAGTCATCATTCTTGAATGTGTCTAACTTTGACTTTCCGTGTGTCATATTTGTCTTGATAAGGCTTGCTGGGTGAGATAAAATAACCAAGAAAATTGGTACCATAGTAATTTGTAGTCATCACCTTTCCTCTTGACACTGCTGGATGATTTTAATATATATCCCATTTGGCTTGTCTGGTCCTCTGCTCCACAGTTATTACACACTTCCACACCTGTATCCTTACGCCCAGCAAATGATCTATCTTACTCCTAGTTCATTAAAAATAAGAACTTCTAAGAGGGATGCTTTTTCTACTCTACCTAACTAAACCTCCAAATCTTCCTTTCTTGTTAACTGCTCCTCACACCTGCAGCGACTCCCCTTTCTTTCCTGACATTAAGCCCTCTGTTCTTTTGTGTGGACACTATCAAGGCCCCACAGTGGGACCTTGTGTTGTTGTGTTCTGCTCTGCACTGAATCTTCTTTAGTCTTACGATTCATTCTCATTCATGGTGTTCTACTTTTTTCTTCCTTCCCCTTTGTTCACCCCTTCTCCTCTCTGCTTCCCACTCCCTTTCTTGTCCTTTAGTCCTCACTTTCCTTCCCCTTTCCTCTTTGCTCTTCCCCTCTCTTCTCCTTTGTGTCTCTGGATTTCTAGCAGATGCCTTTATTTGACACAATGCCATTCTGCTCCACTCTCCATTCCAACCAACACCACCTGATTTGTTTGTTTATTTCTTTTTTATTCATCTCAGAATATTTCTGTACACTGGCCTTGAAACCAATGTATCACCACACTCTGATTTTATTTTTTCTTATCCTTATTATAATTACATGTTTAATGTCTGTATTAGTTACTATTCTATCGCAGTGAAGAGACACCATGACAAAGAGAAATTGAAGAAAAGAACATTTAATTGGGGGTTTACTTGAAATTACAGACTGTTGGTCCATGATCATCATGATGGGAAGCATGGCAAAGACAAGTAAACATGGTGCTGGAGCAGGAGCTCAGAGCTTATTCCATGATCCACAAACATGAAGCAGAAAGAGAAGACTGGCCTGGTGAGGGCTTTTGAAATCTTCAAGCCCGCCCCTAGTAACAAACATTTAACAAGGCCAAGCCTCTTAGTCCTTCCAAAGCAGTTCCATGGACTGGACTAGGGACAAAGCATTCAAATATACCAGCCTATGGAGGTAAAGGGAGGTGTGCTCATTCAACCCACTACAGCATTTATCTTCCTGATATACTGAAGGCTCTGTGAGAAGAGGGAAGGGACCATGAGTATCTGATCTCATTCCCTGATCTACACAAGTATCTAACACAGCAACTGAACCAACACTGACTTTACTCTGTGGGTATTTGTTGAGTGGATGAATATAAGAAGTTGGACAATGGGTAGAAGGAAGACTGAAGGAGGAGGAGCAGAAAGAGGAGACAAGATGAGGAAGGTAGGAGAAGGGAGCACGACTCAAAGACACACTGTGAAGCCTGCAGCAAGCTTGGATTTTACTTGAGTTGGCCTGGCTTTTAGTAGGCTTGAGAAGGAGCTCCTTCTACCAGGATGTTGGTAGTGTCATACAATAGATTATCTCTATGTGTGCTAAGTATCCTGAGGAGGCTTATCAAACACTGGCTCTAAACAACTTGCTTCTTTCAGCCTGGTGTGTGTAGTGCAACCTTCTCATTTTATTGCTGTCCATTGCTCCTGGTGGGGGAAGGTTGTGCTTCCCCTCGTGGTCATGATGAGCCCCTTACCAGGAAGCTTAGGTGGATGACACATGTGGTAAAGTCATAGTCAGTGGACAAAGAACTAGATGACCATATAAATTAGAGAAGTGACTCTCAGTTTATTATTTATTTATCTATTACTGAATATTAACATTCTTCATAAAAATCACTAAAAACAGAGGACCAATTCAAGAAGTGTATGCTTACATATAATATGATTGGAATATAAATTAAAAAATTAAGCGAATTTGAATATATCCAATTGGGTTAGTGAATAAAAAAATCATTATTTTTAAACAAAGGAGATAATACTAAAATATCGATTTTAATTAGTAAGTTAAAAGGAAAAAAAGAAAAAAACATCTTTTAAGAATTCAATTATAGAAGCACTTGGCTAAGTGCTCTGTGAATTTGGTTTTCCTTTTATAAGCATTACCGTGTCACACAGAGAGTAGCAGATGACATAAGCAGATGGACTTGTGTGATCTGTGCTGTTTAAAACCTTCTCTAACATTTTTTTTGGCCATATTCATAAACAGAGGGTATGGAAGAAGTAACTTACATCTGTTTAAAGCCGTTGTTAACTTCTGTTGAAATTTATTTTAGTAAAGCTATAATATGGCATGGTTGTTTGATTATTATGGACAATATTTTATCCATTTTAGAAGTAAGGTCTAAGATAGATTTCATTTCTTCTAGGTAACTCTGAGTTTGGAAAATGAAACTTTCATGTGCTTAAGCTTCCCTATTGGTGACTCTTCTTTAAGAATTTGTTATTTGTAGAGAGTAGTTTTAATTAATAGTAGAAATAGAATAGCATGGAAGGATTCTTGTTGGAATTAACTTTTTTCTTACAGTTTTTGAGACAAGTTGGAATTGATTCCATTCTTTCCTGTGCTTTGCTATATTGGTAAGTAGATGTTTTTCAGTTGAATGAAAGGGAAACTATTTTCTTCATTCAGTTTCCTACTTCTATCTAAGAGAAGAACTCTTAGATACTCTTAGTTACTACTCTGTCCTTGGTAATGCTTGGTAATAGTTTGGTTGTTAAGGTGACCAAGGAAGCCACCTTTTAATTTGGTGCCCAGAAAAGGTTATGTAGATTTAGAGTCTTTTCTTGGGGCTGGTAAGATGGATCAGTGGTTAAGAGCACTGGCTGCTGTTCCAGAGGACACAGGTTCAACTCCTAGCACTCACGTGGTCGCTAATAATCATATGTAACTCTGGTTCCATGAGATCCAATGCTTTCTTCTGGATCTCTGTAGGTGATGCGTACAAATGATTCAGTAGACCTACATGTGGGCAAGACACCCATATGTATTCTATAATAATATATCCATATAACATATAATTAATATATATGTATATACATATATATAAATTTAAGTAAATACTTGATAATAAAAATAAATCATAAAAAGAAAGTATTTTCTTAAGTTTAATAATTATCATTTTACAGGATCACACATGATTGCTTGCTTACATCCCATTCTTTCTCTCCCTACCATCCCTATAAATCTCTCTCTTTTGAATCATGACTATTCATTTTGTTTTGTGATACACCAAGATAAACAAAGGGCATCTGTGTGATGCTGAGTTTGGGGTACTCAACAGAAGGCATATGACTAAGGACAGTGACTTCCCTTCTCTGAATATCAATAGAGGGAAAGGCCCTCATGAACTCCTCTCCACCCCTTGACTGATTATTGAAGGGGTTGGTTTGTATGGACAGAGGGCAAGGGCAAGTGACTATGTTTGGTATGAATTAATGGTTACTGCAGTTGTACTGAGTTTAAGGAATGGACTTTTGTAGCCCTCCCTCTGTCTTTCTGCCCCTGAGTACTTCCTGCTCTGCCTTCCACAATGTTTGCAGAGCCATGCAGTGTGGGATAAGAGACTTGTTCAGGGTGATCACACATCTGGCTCTTGTTTCCTGCATCCTGGGTGTCCACGAGTCTGCATTCACTTCTGTTCCTGGTAAGAAGAAACATCTCTGATTCAGGCTGAGAGCTCCTTTTTTTCAATGGGAAGAAGCATAGGTGGTCAGAAGGCATTTGCTACTGTTCCAGTTTAGTTAGCTATTAAAAATCCTTTCCCTGGACGCACCTCCTACCTCCCTGTGATAATCAGGTTCATTGAAAAGAATAAGCTATTACTTTATGTGGTTATCCTTAAAGGTGTTAATAGAAAACATTCAAGTTTATTTCTTATTCCAGTTATCTCCTTTGGAAAGTAATTTATAATAGAGACTATAATAAGCAGACTTAGTAGTTTAAGTACCCAGGAGTAAGAATAATGTTCTTTAAAACATAACAGTCCCAGATTTCAAGTTGATGGTTTGATGGGTATTTGAGAATAAATACGATGAGCTTTAAATACGTTTCTAAAGACAAAACTACAGAAGCTTCAGGTCAGACCATGAACTATCCAGGATGGATTATCAAGACAGACTTCATTTGGGGATAAGTTGCTAAGGAGACTATCAGCAGCCAAGATCAGGGAGGAAAGTATCTCCACCCATTGTACTTGTTTCCTAGAGCTGTTGGTGCCGATCTTTGATCTTAGACTTTGTGGAATCCCATTCTCACACATGGGTGCCTGAGATCCTTGCAGAGAAGAGTAGGGAACTGAGAGTGTCTGGGCTGGCTCCTTTTCCAAAGGTCTCCCCTTTAGTGAGCACTTCCATTAAGATATTGATCTCTGATTTCACTTTTAAACGAATAGTTTTGCTACTCAATGCAATGAATAACCACTGCATCCTATAATCACAGTGCTCATCTCATTATTAAAACTTTTAAGTACTGTATGTGTGTGTTTGACAGGTGTGTGCACGTATGGATATGCACATGCCACGGCATACATATACAGGTCACAGAACTGCTTTGGGGAGTTGGTTGTGTCTTTCCACGTTGGGTTCCATGGGAGGAATTCAGGTTGTCAGGTTTATATGGCAGCCATCTTGCTGTTCAGCAACGGTCATTCCTTAATTATGGATGTTACAGTGGTGAGCTGTGTTGAATG
This sequence comes from Grammomys surdaster, assembly GCF_004785775.1. Taxonomy (NCBI): domain Eukaryota; kingdom Metazoa; phylum Chordata; class Mammalia; order Rodentia; family Muridae; genus Grammomys; species Grammomys surdaster. The sequence goes on along the minus strand of NW_021604567.1, from coordinate 12,763,373 downwards.
GAATCAGACCAGCCAGCCTGTGCTTTCTAGCCATATAGGCAGTAGCTCTCATTTGAATCTGACCAGAAATAGAAAGACAGTTGATATTTTTCTTAGGTTGTTTTGGTATAGTATGCTAGTATCAGAATATTTTTGTAATCTGCTTGTTTTCTTAACCCACTGACCACTCCTCCCAATTTGGGGTCACTTTTGCTGACATTAAATTTACAATCCTCCTGCTTGGGATTCCTGAATGCTGGGATTACTGGCAGGTGCCACAGTATTTAATTTGTCTCTCTAATTGTGATTGTTTCCAAAAATATTGTATGACTCAGCAGTTTGTTAGCATGAAAGTTGATAAAATACATATTTGGAACACAGCACACATGATTATTTCATGTGCAGATGTGTTAACATAATGTCAGGTCAGCTTTACTTGACTGGCAGCACACAGCCTGGAAGGTTTAGCCAGCAGCAAACAAAAGTGAAATTTATAGTTGTTTGCCATTATTGGATTTAGCAACAGCAGGTTCTCAGAATCAGATCAAAGTGGGAAAGTTCATGTTGATGAGTCAGGGGAAAACTGATCATTTAAAAGATAAGCAGTGAGGATTTCTCAACCAAGAACAGAAAAGTTGAAACATGAATAACAGTACTGTTGTGCACGCTGCATACTTTTGGTTTCTAGTGCCTGAGGGTGGCAGCCAGTGAATGATGCCCACAGACCTTCCTGCTTGCATTTTACAGCAGCTACTTACCCCAAGCTCTCAAAGACAGGCTGAAGCCTTACTATTCAATAGTGCCATTATGTAAAATGGCACCCAGGGAATACATTGATGCCAACCTCATTCTCCGCATGGAATCTTGTGCGTTCTGAATCCCACAACCCATCTTCCCCCTTCGTGGCTCACACTGTTCTGAAATATCCAAGTCAAAATGGAAAAAGTAAAAATTTCAATACTGCAAGATTTTTTTTTTCTTTTTTGGTTGGGCTAAAGGAAAATAAACTTGAATGTTCCCCAAGCTCATGATAGGTGACCTTTGTTGTCTGACGTGGAAATGAAAAACCACCCATTTTCATATTTGGCTTAATAAGGTGCTTCGAGTAGCAATATTCAACAGTCCAAACTGACTGGTGATTTCCTGTCTCGATGGCTCATTAAAATTGGCTGAAGATAATGAATTCATCTATCACGTTTGACTAAGCGAGCTGTCCCCTGCATGCACTCAGGATAATAGCATTTTTAAAATGAAGGGTATTAAAACAGCCCAGATAAATCTAATGTCCCTAAGAAGGGTCATCTCAAAATGACCACTCAGAGGTCACATTATTTACCGGTTTCCAATTGGTTGAGGCACACAATTGGACAAGGCAAAGACACAGAACAATTTCTTTCTAGTGACCCAAGTAACTGACTAGCAAACTGTTCCTCTCTTTCAATGAAGAGAGAGAATTTCCTACTTTCAATTTTGTGGGAATTTCACAAAGTTAAAGCTCTTATGTATTTTAATAGCATTAAGTCCCACAAAGAACAACAGGCGAGGGAGGAACTGTGCTGAGCAGACAGCTTTGACACAGCTCCTGGAGAAGTCTGCTGTGGGACTGAGTCTACCTCAGTGCCAACCTGCGCTCTACCGTTTCCTGCCTGGATACAATTTGGGCAATGTATTTAACCACTCTCTGCTGTGTTTTCCTCAACCATAATGGGGAGTGGATTAAGACTATTAGCTACTTATGGAGGTTAAGGATAAAATTAACATATTAATATATGTAAAATATTTATAATGATGTCTAGCCCATGGCAATACCTGTGTGAAGATGAATCATGGAGGCATTGCTCTCCTTCTTACTGTTTTTCTTTTATTTCTAATTGCCTCTAAAAATAAAGTACTGAGAAAAATAAGCTTTTATGTAATATGTTTCTTGGATTTTCTTTGTTTTATTCAAACGGTTATTGTGTGGTACTTTCTAAGCCAGTTTTCTCCCCTCCCCCCCCCTTTTTTTAATAATCAGTCAAGTTTTCTAGCCTCAGAATCTTCTCTTGTTTGACAACTAGTAAATACATGTTAGGACATTTGAGGTCTTTACATCATATGCTTCACTACTTGGAGGGATGGTGGGATAAGGGGGGAGGAAGAGGTCAAAGCCGGCTAGACTATAAACCGTTTGACAGATGCTGTATTCTTTGTGGGATGCTGTCATGGAAGACAGGATCTGGAATGATACCCTGTCAAAACCACCCGAGTTGGTATTTATTATGGGTGATTAGTACAGCAAAGGTGAGACAGGGTAGATGCTGCCTACGGCATTACCTCAGCTATCTGTAAAATAGGGAGTCAAACTTGTTTGTATTTTCTGTTTTCTTCATTGAGAAAGTCCTACATGTGTAGCAGGGCTCTGATCAAATCTACCTGCCATTCTGTCCTTCTGATTCCTGCCTTATTCCTTCTCACAACTTCTTCCTCTCAACTTCATGTGTCTCTTCCTCCTCTGTAAAGACTCACTTAGTCCACTTAATGCTTCCGTGTGTGCACAGGTATGGAGCCATCTTTTAGAGTATGGGCCAGCCTTTTAGATGCCATCTCTAAAGGAAATTTGCTTTCCCCCCCACAGGTAGACATCTAATGCTAATAGCTTCTCAGATAAGACTCTTGAGCCCTTATATCTGTCCTGGGTGTTTGGCTGGTTTAATCTCCAGCAGGTCTTGTGTGCAGTGGCCCTGTCAGGTTCAGCAAGTAATGTTTGGGTGTAGATGTACACTACTTAGAGCTCAGATTTTTTTTTTTTTGTTTTCACAAACCATCTGAGTTCTCTCTCTCCTTTACCCCAATCAGTGGGATTTGTGAAATTTAATTGAAGAACTCTGAAGAAATGGAAGAAACTGGTCCTGAGATGTTGTCACAAAAACTACAAACAGTACCAATTCTTTCTCACTCTAGGAATGTTTGGGGACTGAAGCAGAGTCCTCTTTCTTGATATGACAGTGGGAAGAAACACTGGTCTATCTTTCATTCCTCTTTTCCGTCTATAATCAACACTCTATATGCATGATAGGCTTGTGAATTAAAATTTGCAGCCAGTTCTTAAGAAATACTCATTGCATGCTAATTGACTCTGTCTATGTCCCTGGTACTATAAAGTAAGATGTACTCCCTATCCTCAAGGATGTTATTCTGAAAGAGACATACCCTGCGACCTGGTCACTGGAACTGGATCAAAGATGGAGCTAGTTGATCAAGTTATCAGTGGCAGCTGACAATTCTTAGAGGATTAGTTCCAATTCAAACACTTAAGTGAAACTCATTCAGAGAGACAGATGGGCTGAGAACCCAAAATATCCAAAGATGTCTTCCCTGAGTTAACATATCTTGTCAGAACTGACTAAAAAGTTGGCTGCTTTCTGTACGGTAGTATGGAAGAAGATGATCTTAACTGCATAAGGACTTCTTACTTCTATACATTCATAGCCTCTGTCTGCATGTCAGTTCCTTTACCATTTATAGAACAGCCACAAGGTGCTCAGTACAAGCACCTGTTATATAATTTTATTAAATTTCACTTTTTAAAAAACAAGAGGTGTTGGAGTATCCAACAATGATTAAATTTGTTGGAGGAATGTCTTATCAGAAAACATAATTTAAATTCACTATTTACCATGCCTTTGTGCTATATTAATATATATTAGGTAAAACCGAAGGTAAATCCCCAAATACTGTTCCTTGGGTATAGAGTTCAAGACAATGAAGGCAGTTATGTAACTTTGTATGCTTTATTCCTTATAGACAAGAAAGGAGAAATGTAAGACAGGGAGTCTTGGCACGATGGCAAATTTGAACAATTTGTTAGTTTCATGGATGACGTCTATTGACTGCTTGTACTAGAAAGTTATTGTTTGTGGTTTTATTTTGTTCACTATTTTGTAGTGCTAGGTTTAGAACTTAAGGTCTCACTCAAGCTGGCCAAAAGTTCTACCATTGAGCTCCATGTGTGGAGCAAGTGGATCTGTGCCACCAGACAGAAAAGCTGGCAAGGTCGAAACAGAGTCAAAAACCCCAGTATAACTCATAATTGAGAACTAGTAGGTATTACACTTAGCTCCTAGCCAGGCTACCTGTCCTGGAACACGTGACCATTACATCCCACTAAGAGGACCATGACAACCATTTATGTAGCATAAAAACCTAGAGTTCTTCATGCTAATGAAGTATCTAGATAGGCCTTGAGTTTATAACCAATGAGCTTCCCTTCCTGCAAAAGGTATTTAATCCCTAATTTACCCTGAGTAAGATGTATGCATTCTTATCCACCATGAATAAAACAGTTTGGACGTGTAAGGACTGTCTCCTTCATCAAAGACCTTCATGGAAGGAGGCCTTTGTCAAACAGAGCCAGGCCTATGTCTCCCATCTCCCGTCTCCCATAGTAGAAGGCTTCTCTTCCAGTCCTCCATACTTCTGGCACTCAGTTGGAGCTAAGCTGGATTCCATTCTATCCCAGGGTTAACACAGGCTGCAACTCCTCATGGTCCACAGTGGTGTCTAGGTACACAGGAGGTTGGGGACCACTGTTTGAACTCCTTGCTATTCCTAGGAGTAGGAGAACTGTAATACCCATCCCAGATCTCTCTTTCTTGCCTGAGAGAATGCGGACTGGGATCCCCTATTCTAGACTACATTCTGCCTTCCCTGAGTGACATTACAGCATCAGTGTGGTTCCCAGTGGCAAGGCAGACATGCAACCCATCACATTCCTAAACCTCAGCAGCAAGTCAAAAACACAGACCAACACACATCCTCAGATATTAAAATATCTCTTAAAATATAGTGAGATTTGAGAAGAAAATCAACCCATGGAAGCCCAGCAGTAATCTCAAATGTTATTTGGCTTGCAGTTACTCAGCCATCCATCTGCCGTGTCCATTTGTCCTTGTTTCCTCATTACCACTTCCTGCATCATTGCTAGAATGAGCTCAGTGTTCCCAGTTCAAAAATCAACTCTCAACGGTTTGGCTTAATATTTTAAAGAATTGCTATTCTAGTAAAGTACATGTAATAGAACCGACTCTGTCAACCATTTTGTTTTTATTAAAAATTTATTTTATCATTTTTGAGAAACTCATACCTGGGTGTTATATTTATACCATTTCTATCTCTTTCACTTCCAACTCTTTCTGCATTCCCCACTCCCTCTCAAAGTTACAACCTCTTCTTTTATTGTGTCTGTGTGAGATAGTGTTGAATGTGTGTGTGTGTGTGTGTGTGTGTGTGACCTATTGAGTACATTTAGTGTTGTTCATCTGTGTATGTGTTTAGGGAAGACGACTTGGGATTGGTAACCTATTGGTGTCTCATTCTTGGGGAGGTCTGACTGTCTTTTTCTTAGCCTCCATGAATGTCTTATAGCTCTTCATCTTGGGCTGGGGACTTGTGAGATTTTTCACCAGCAACTTTGAGATGTCAACTGGGATGACCTCTGGAGCAGAGGTCATTGTTATGTTTATATGACCACATTGTTAAAATTTCATGGCAGTAACTTGCTGTCATATATAGAAGACACTGTCTTATAGGTGGCATGCTGGTCCTCTGGCTCATCTAATTCTGATCCACCTTCAGAGTTGTTTGCTGAGTCTTAGCTGTAGGGGTTGTGTTGTAGACATATCAGTTGTGTGCCGGCAACACATAGTCAGTTGTCTGTTTTTTTATCTACTTATGGATTAGCCACATGAACTGGCACATACTAGAAATTTCAGAACCTTGGAGATGAGGGCAGGAGTATCAGGATTTCAAGAGCATCCTCACTGGCATAAAGTTTGAAGCCTCAATGAACATGCCTCTAATATTTGAAACAAAGAAGTCAAATAAAATAAAATGCACAACTTACTGGTCCAAGGCACCTTAACAAATGCTATCATCATTATCGAGATCCATGATGCTTTTGCTTTTAATAAAATTAATGCAAAGCGAAACCATCCATTAATTAATTTCTTCCTATTCTCGTCTTTCCCCAAACCCTGGCAACTAGGGCTTTCAACCCCTACCACTTATCTGTTCTGCATAGTGTAGCTAATTACGATGACAAGCCCTGACCTGGAGCCAACACTTCAGTGCCCAGCATTCTGACCCTGTTCTTACTCTGTGAAAAGCTGGTGAACTTTTCACCTTTTGTTCAAATTGGGTGCGCATGTTTCAAAGCTTCTCTGCTGTAGGACATTGATGCCCTGGTTTTTAACCTTGCTTTGGCTTCAAGCTCCTATTTTGTTTATAGGGCACAGCCAAGTTGCTAAGGATCCTGAATGAGTTGTTTTTGTCTAGGAGAACAGAAGGCACACATATGTACAAACACACACACAAGCCTGGAAGAGCCTATCATTACTAATATTGAGTCTATGTTGAAGGGACTGAGAAGCTAGGATGTCTGTTGTCAATGGGGTGGGGGGATTGACAGTAGTGGTGGTGCCTGAAGCAGCAACAGGAGCAGCAGGGGCAACAAGGGCAGCAGGAGCAGCAGGGGCAGCAGGGGCAGCAGGGGCAGCAGGGGCAGCAGGGGCAGCAGAGGCAGCAGGGGCAGCAGGGGCAGCTGGAGCAGCTGGAGCAGCAGGGGCAGTAGGAGCAGCTGGAACAGCAGGAGCAGCTGGAGCAGGAGCAGCAGGAGCAGGTAGAGCAGCTAGAGCAGGAGGAAAAGCAGGAGCAGCTGGAGCAGGGGAAGCAGCAGGAGCAGCTGGAGCAGCTAGAGCAGCAGGAGCAGCTGAAGTAGCAGGGACAGCTGAAGCAGCAGGAGCAGCAGTAGCCAGAAGTAACCTTTCCCAGCAGAAAAGCTTGTGTGTCGACATGCATTGTTCTGTTTGTTTGTTTATCTCAGATGCCGTTTTCATCTGGGTGGAAGCAGTAAAATGCTGCCCCATTGAGGACGCTTTCTTTTTCCTCCTCACTCATTGTTGCACATGCCAGTCATCTCAGGAAATGCCCCCACAGATACACTCTTGTGTTTAACTGATGTTAATCCAGTCTAACTGACAACCAAAGCCAATTATCAGAAATGTCATCTATAGCTACAGATGAAGTAGTGTGAAGGCTAATAAAAATAATATAATGAATAACACATTAAGAGCAGAGGATTACTACTTGGGATTATTTCCCCTCACCCCACAATGGTCTTGAATGCTTCTAAGTGAGAAGCGTTGTTAGTAGATTGAGAATATTTGGCAGGGATTGTGCTGGTGAGTATACAACTTTCTCCAGAAGCCAAGGAAAATGTCTTGTCTCTCCAGGCTAATGCTCCTGAGGAGGAGATTATCAGCACGAGGAACTTTTTGTGTCTCAACAGGAATTTGTGTCTTGGGTATTTGACCTGGTCTTTTTACACCAATTAGTGTGCAGATCTGTAACTTTTGAGTAAAATTTGAATCAATGGTGGTGGGTGAAAAAATGTGAAGAAAGGAAAGAATAAATATGAACAATTTAAGGAGAGTGAAAAAAATATTGCAGATTCAAAGCTTGCCTGGGCTACAGAGTGAGTTCAAGGGTAGCCTGGGAAACTCAGTGAGACCATGTTTGGAAATGAAAAATTAAGAAGAGGAACGGAGCTATAGTTAGTGGTAGAGAACTTGTCTGGAATATGCAAAGCCCTGCTTCTAATTTCTTACACTACAAAAAATAAGCCAGGAAGGAAGAAAAGGTAAAAAAGAAAGACAGGGGAAATGAATCATTAAATTTTTGTTGAGAGTCAATTATTTGAAAAGTTTACTTAGCATATGTCTTTTTCTTTTCTTGTGAGGAACAAGACCAGTGCTGGGTTTCTGTACTGTTTTAAGGATGTTTGTATAGCAAACATCTTTTATCTTTTCCTGGAGGAAGTAAGGGGTCCTTATGGCCCATTTCACTAGGCAGGAGTTTCCTCAGGGCAAGGTTCACTCCCTTTACGGTAAGTCAACCCATGCACAAGTCCCTGACCCACCTCACGTTGTCTTGTGATCTTTGGAAATTAGGAGTTGTGCTAGACTTTGATAGTGATTAAAGCTTTCTCTGTGACTATTAAACTGAGGTCTGGCTCTGATCTCGGAGCCTCTTATCCTGTACCAGAGTCCACAGTCCTTGAGAGGATAGTAAGAATTTCAGACAGATGCTGTTGTGGGGCCTAATGTGAACTAAGATCCGAGCTGTGGTGTCAATGGTGAAGATCTTAGTAAAAACAAAATGTTCAGAGGCAGAGGCAGGCCCTCCAGTCAACACTGTTAGTGGTTATATTGATTCTTTGAATATACTTTGGGGAAAAGTGAAATCAGGTTTGACAGGTGCAGATTTGGATGGGTGGGGTGGACAAATAGAAGGCCTTGCTATTTAACTGATCAGAGTGAAAAGTCAGAGGTTGTAGTAACTGTCTTTCCCTAATGATCTTTATGAAAACCTTACAGTGACAGATTAAGCACCTCGTGTCAAGCTCATGGGATCAGGGAATAGATATACTGCCAAATCTGAAATATAATGACAGAGAATAAAGAGGTGACATGTATCCTGCTATCAGTAGGATCCCAGAAAGACTAAGAACATCAAAAAAACAAAAAGAAAAGAAATAAGAAAAAGAAAAAAGAAAAAAGTAAAGAAAATAAAAGAAAGAAGAAAGGAAAACACTATTTTCTTTTTCTTTATTTCATTTCTTTTTTTCCTTTGGTGGAGGGGTCTGCTTGTGACAGCACATGTGTAGAGGTCAGAGGGCAACCTGAGAGACACTGTTCTTTCCTTCCACCAGGTGAGTCCCAAGGATTGAACTCAGGTCAGTAGGCTTGGCCACAAGCACCTCTACCTATAGAGCCATCTTACAAGTCCCTAATATTGTTTCTCATGAAACTAAAGGATGTAGTAAATAAAATTTCTGAGGTCCTTTTAGATATGTATCTCTGTTTACATATAACAGGCATTATTCTTCAACAATCTTATGAATATATTTGTCTTGGGTATGTTAGAAAAAGTGTTCACAAATACAGTCTGGAAATGGGTCACAGTATTAAGTAAGAACGGTTTTTTTAAAAGGGAATGAGGAGCTGATTTGCACCCTGGAATTTAGTGTCTGTCAAACTAGCACATGCTCGGGGAGCTGAAGGAACGGAGAACTTTGCTCTAAGTACCCAGAGGGGAACTAAAATGGTACCAGATGAACACTTAGTTGTCTTACTAATGTTTTTCTTAGAGCTTCCAGCATGCATAGTTAGAAGACTCTTCTCTCCACGCAAAGAAAGACACTTATTGTTATTATTTTTACCGCCATTGTTACATGAATATTTATGATTATGTCACAATAAAATATGTCTTTGAACCAGAAATTAATGAAATTCTCTCGTTTTATGGCTTTCTGGTGCCTCAAGTTCCATAAATAAGTTTTATTTCTGTTTAGTTCCAAGGAATAAATTTAGATGCATTTCTTTAGGGCAGTATTGGTGTCAGCAATATTCTATTAGGAAAGTAAGAGAAGAAATGACTTTAGAAGGATAAATATATGGCTTTGTTTATGACATCAATATGCACTTGTATCATGAAAATACATAATGTGTATAAAATCCACTTGTAAATTCTGATTTTCTAAACGATAATGACCAAGGGGAAGGGCAGGTAGCATGTGGATAAATTTCACAGTGCTATTTTCCAATGCAAATCTTGAAATTTTACAAGGCTTTTTTTTTAAATTGTAGACTTTATTTATCATCTCTATCAATTTGGAGTTGAGGGGATGTATAGACTATTTAGGGAAGTAGAGCAGATACTGAGTCAAATTCAGACAGAAAGCTGGTTACAGAACAGTGGTGATTTGGAACCCTCTTACCAAAATGTGGGCCCATAAAGGTCTGGGCTCTGTTTTCACTTCTGTTCTTCCATCATTCTTAGCCTCTACTTCCTTCATGCATTTGAGTAACACATCTCAAATACAAATGTACAGTTTCCTCAAATGAGGTAACATCCCTAGAAGTTTTCAACTACAATGACTGTTGAGGGAAAGTGAAAAACTGTCCTGGTAATTCAAGGCCAGAACGCAACAATGCTTTTCAAAATAATTCTATTTTTCTCCTCATTTAGATGTCACTGAGATGTGGTGAGAAAAAAATTCCCTTCATAGACAAACTTTTACTCAACTTCTGAAAAGTTCTTTCATTCTTACCCACAAGCCTACTTAGACATAACTTTAAGAAGAAAAAAACAAGCTTCTCCCTGCCTTCCTGCCTTCCAAATCTGGTCCTTCCTGGTATCTGGTCAGGGATTCTTCATCCTTCACATCTGCTGCTCAGGACCCCAGGGAATGTGGGATGGCTCTGGCATGTATCCTCTAGGGAGGAATGCTTCTAGATCAATTGAGGCAGTCTCCCTGGACCTGATGTTTCCTCCTCGTAATTTTCCAGCCACTGGTCCCAACCTTACCCCTTGTGTATACGTTTCCACTGTCCCATGATGTATTCGAGGAAGCTCTTAATCTTTTTTCCTGTGTCCTTCCATGATCCATGCAGTGGTTGTGTTGAGTCTGAGCAAAGTGTTCCTTTTGATGTTTTAGCAAGTGCTGTTGAATTAGTATTGTCTTTTTTTTTATTGGTTATTTTATTTATTTACATTCCAAATGTTGTTCCCCTTCCTGGTTTCCCCTCTGCAAACCTCCCTTCCCTTCCCCCTCTTCCTGCCTCTATGAAGATCCTCTCATACCCACCACTCACTCCTGCCTCACTTCCCTAACATCCCTCTGAGCTGATTTTAACCCAGAATTGTTCTTATCTAAAGGAAATGCAGGGACAAAGAATACAGTAGAGACTGAAGGAAAGGCCATCCAGAGATTGTCCCACCTGGGGATCCATCCCATCAGCAAACAGCAAACCCAGACACTATTTCTGGTGCCAAGAAGTGTTTGCTGACAGGAGCGTGGTGTATCTGTCCTCTGAGAGGCTGTGCTAGAGCCTGACAAATACAGATGCAGATAATTACAACCAACCATTGGACTGATCTCAGGGACCCCAATGGAAGAGTTAGGGTAAGGACTGAAGGAGCTGAAGGGGTTTACAACCCCATAGGAAGAACAACAATATCAACCAACTGGAGTATTTACTCTTAGCAACAGTGTCACCTGTGGTGCTAGCACAGTGCAATGAAAGCGTCTTGGGGATCTTAAGCAGGCTCCCAAGGAGCAAAATTGGTGGTCAGAAAACTGGCAGGAATTTGGATAACGGAGCAGAGGCCTCTGTGTTCAACAGCTTGGACTCGGTGCACTTTCATTAAGAAGCCCATGAGAACTATAAATATATCTCCCATTTCTAACTCACGGAGTCAACCATCTTCTGGCTCTCAGAGGCCCTAAGGGAAACACTTCTGAAGTAAATAAAACATTTTTATCCTCAACTAATTTGTAGCCTCATTTCTGGGGATCAGTTCACCTGTGTTCCTTAAATATTATGAGCTAATACTTTAATAAGGGTCATTAGGGAACAACAGGGGTAATTAAGGTTGGGAAAGAGAGGAATTTTGAACACTATTTGATTTAACTCAAGACTGGATCAGGTTTAAAGACTGAGAAGGGTCTTTGTTCCACCTCAATCCCTGTCCTTCATTATTCACATCCAGTGCACTGTGTAATTCCACAATGACACACCATCGATGGCACTTAGTAGTTCTCAAATCATGTACATGGTTTATTTTTATCACGCCAGGAACTTTATGCTTTCGGTAAAAAGAGTTCATTTATATTGTACCTTGATTATTTTTTCACTTTTTTTTTTCTTAAATAACGAACTGTTTTAAAGATTACAGAACATCTAGGTGGAGAGCAGTGGAAGAGATAACAGTCAGTGGCCAATAGCCAGCTGTTGTACTGGCTACCCTTCTGCAAACCGAGGAAACTGTGCCTTTTTCTCTGTAAATGTTTGTTTGAATTGTTGGATTATTTGAGATTACATATATGCAAAGCAGCTTGAAAATCTGTATATTAAGCTAATGATTTTGTTTCAAAGTTCTAGAAGCCTGGCTTAGACTATAATATGATTGACATGGTTCAGATGTAAGAATATCATCAAGCTTAGATTACATAGTAAGTTTTATTTTTATTTTCTATTTTCTAAAAATTTTAGAATTGTTTGTAGTTGGCTTTGGAGCTCAATTAAAACTAGAGTCAAATTATTTTTACCATTTAATCATATTTCTTGTCTTTCTCTAACTTTTTTATCAGATTTTGATCCACAGAATTGCCTATCTGCTTTCAAATTTAAGTTCTGTTTCCCAAAACTTTTATCATACTACATAATTTTTTTTTCAGAGACCCACAATTTTAGGTTACAGTAGAAGTCATTGAATTCTTACAGCCTCCAGTGAAACAACTATTCTAAAGAGATGGTATTTATTTTGGTTGACATGTGTGGCAGGTTGATTTTTTTCAAAAGTCAGTTTACTAAATGCCACAGCTCATACATTTGTCTATTTCAAAAGCAATGTGATGGTTGGAAATCAGCTCTGGGGTCAGCGTTCCCCTTGAGAGCCTTCTGTCAGTAGCTTCTGTCTTGTGGTGGGCTTGCTTATCAGCTGCCTAGAGCCCTATCCCCACTCTATCATAAAAATGCCTGAGCTAGAAGCTCAGCAGAGCATCAGCCGGCAGTTGCTAAAAGTCTTTTCTAAATAGACCTGTAGCTACAAATCCCCCTCTAATATTTATGCAGCTATTTGCAAAAAGAATTTCTGGGACTTGTTTATGAGTGGATGGCACATAGCCGTTAAAACCACAGTGGCTGTGTGTGCTCAGAATGTGCAGTAGGAAGCTTTTGAGAATTTTAAAAGTCAGAAGCAGACTTCTATTATGAAATGGGTATTTAATATATAGGGAAAGACATGTGCAAATAACATACTGATGTTAAAAAGACAACAATTGCTTTAAACAATTTTAAGAAGGCATCTTTTTGTGGTCTTATAAATTTATTACTGTTGTTTTCTAAACCTAACAAGATTACCACAGTGGTGGAATTCAGTGGTTTTTAAATGCCAGTCCCTAATAAATTGTGTTAGAAAGATCGGGATGTTTTAAAACTGCTATCGCTTTGAATTTTTTTATGTGTGCTCCTTAGAGCCTAAATGTGAAACTGTTGAATCTAAATTTTAGATACAAATGGATTGCTAATTTTAAAAACACTCAAACGAATGTAGATATAGCTGAGTTAGGAACCGCATCTGAGACCTCCTGGAACAACAATAAAAAAGTACCTTTAGCAAATGTCTCAGCCTAGCTAAAGAATACAATTCACTCTAGAGATGAGAAGTGAAAATCACATGACCTCTGCCTTAAGAAATTCAGTGGGAGGGGGAAGAGCTCTGGGTGACAGGTTACTAAGAATCTGTGCTACAGGAGGAGAAATGAATTTCAATCATTCTGCAAAACCCAGGAAGACTTGTACACGTAGTAACACTTGGGCAGAATATTGTAAAATGGTGTGTGGATACAGAGGACTAAGATTATGTAGGCACAGCCACGGGCTTGAAGCAGCATGTTGCACGTTAGAATCCTTTAAAAATGTTCTCTGTGCCTTCCTTCTTAGAGCCCTATTTCCCTCCAGGGGATCTTTGGCAGATGTGCTTTGAGCTGAGAGCAAAGGGTCAGAGGGTGTGACCCTTGCCTTCTAGCCTGGTCCTTGCAGTCTCTAACGCAGCTGTTGGAGATGCTTATCAGTCTTCAAAAGGCGCCTGCAGGGAGTCCCTGCTGGGTGCCTACTGGCACGTAGAACTCTCTTTTCTTCAGCAAGTTTCTCCTGCAGCCCATCTAAACACCAAGTGTTTAGTCCAGGACAGGGTATAAAATGCTTTTGTAAGCACAGTTCCATCTTATCTTCCCAGGCCTGGGACATAGGTATTGTGTCTTTCCCCTTTTTAAGGGATTAAGTCACTTACTTAGGAGGATGGGCAGTTAATAACCTTTGGGGCCAGGGCTCAGGCTTACCTCTTTGACTGTAATCCTGTGATCTTTGCTCTACATTTAGAGAGTTTCCCTGCTTCTGAGTAATGGAGAAGATGGAGATTCTCAGTCTATGGGGCTAAAAGCTGCCCCCAAACCGATTCTAACTCTGCTTTGTACTTTTTAAAGTTTCCCTGGAAGATGTCTAGCAATGTTTATGAGAATGATGATCAAAGCACAATAAATATTTGTTGGAAAGAAGCAAATCTGTGTACTTGGAGAGTCCTTGCAAAGTTGGCCAGGTTTCACCTTCGTTAAAAGTTTGATTCAGATTTGCTTTATTTCTCCCAGTTCTCAGAGCCTCGGTGCCAGGCCTTTCATTAAAGAAAGTGTTAGGAATAAAACTAGAATATCCTAACTTACACAGAAGTCAGCAGCTGGCCTGAGATGTAAATTTTGATATGAAAAGGGGAAGATAGGATATGATATACCAAAAGACCTGTGGAGTAGAAGGTGATTATAGAAGTGAAATTTTCGGGCTTTCCCCTTTATAATTACAACTAGGGTTTCTCTACTATACATCTGTGATTTTCATACATTTTGCAATGGTTGGTATTATTAACAACATTAAATACATTGCCAGACCCCTTCACTTAGCGTCATGTCATATTTTGTGTTCCTCAGCAGATGAATAAATGTACACCTACGTTGTCCAATAAACCTGGTTAACATTAGGGACCAAATTCTTTTGAAAACCTGTATGCAGCTGAGTTCATCCTTTGGGCAAACACACGCAAGGCCTGATACATAAAACAGAAGCAGAGACGCTATGGGAGAGCGCAACACTCTGCTCCTATCATTTGGGCCAACTTTAGACGTGTCCAGGAGGGGTTGTCAACCAGTTGAACCCTCCAGTTTTGCTCTCTGTCACAGAATAAAATAATGATACTTCCTATATGTTATATGTTCATCTTACTTTGGTTTGGGGACACTGAATGACTGGGAGAAACTACAGTAAGAAAGCTGTCCCCAAAGTAAGGCACATCAACATGAGACGGACTGGTGAAATTTCTTTTTTCCTTTGTCTGAAAAATTCGCCGTGAGCATATTTTCCTGAAAGAATAAATGTTCTGTAACATTTGGGATATAAAGAATGGGATATGTAACTTTAAGATATCCTGGAAATTGCATTATCTCTCTTTGATTGGTGGCCTACCTCCACCATCCCTCATCGTGTTAGAAGACAAAAAGAGGCCCAGGACATCAATCCATCTTGCCACATTGTCAGGGCTCCCATCCTCAGATAAACACGATCTGTTTCCATTATTTATTTTCTGAGCAGGTTTGAATAAACTGAAGTATACCTGCTTTTATTTTAGGCATGGTCTTTATAGGACTGAGTGGTACTGGAGTCTGTCTTTATGCTAAAAGCTTGCCCAACTGTAGGTAGAGAGAATGAATTACATGTATATTTATATCAAGCTTATATTACATTTATATTTATATGGACTTTAGGTCTGCTTGCTTTAAACAAAACTAGAGGATAACTGACTTTTTTGTACTTCTGTAAGTTCCAGAAAAGAATTTTGTAAACATTTGAAAAAAAAAAAGTATGTTTCAAAGTACTCATCAAATTAAGAAAATATATACACACACACACACACACACACACACAAACACACAGAAAGAGAGGGAGTCTACATTCTTATTTCTACATTTCTACAGATAGTAATTAAGTAGAGTTTTAGGTGCTTCATGCTTCTACCTATGTGTAATAGCTTGAAATGTTAATCAAAATGAAAACTATCCTTGTTTTCTATATATTCACTCTGGACTTTTTACTTTGACTTTCATATCGCTGATTGTTCTGCATTCAGTCACATTCTTCATTCATTTTGCCACGTTCATCCCAATTTTGAACTTTGAGGCATCTTAATTTAACTTGAGTCAAACTTTTTCTTTTTTGTGTGTTTGTTTGTGTGTGCGTGTGTGTGTGTGTGTGTGTGGTGTGTGCTTTCATGTTTGTGTGGGGGAGCATACCTGCATATGGCTATATGTGTGTGGAGGCCTGTGGTTGATATAGTCTGAATAGCTCTACATCTTATTAATCAAGACAGAGATTCTCAGTTTAACCCAGAGCTCACCAATATGGTTATCCTAGCTACATAGCATGCTCATAGGACTACTAGTCTCGACGTCTTGCGTGCTGAAATTCAGGCAGACCACCTTGCTCACCAAAGATTTACATGAGTTCTGAGGACTTGAGTTTGGCCTGTATGCTAGTATAGCAAACACTTTATCCAAGGAGTTATCTCCCATGTCCAAATTAAACATTTTAAAATAATTGGTAAACTCCAAATACTACTGAATTCTAGGAGATTTGCTTATATGATTTGCATTATAATTATTTCATTTTGGTGCCTTACACACTTAGTTTCATTCCATACTGACCTGAACGGCCTTTACATACATATATAAGAGATGCTAGACATGTATGCATACATTGTGAAAGTGCCAGGGTTTTGTTTCGGATTTGTTTCATTCTCTCTCTCTCTCTCTCTCTCTCTCTCTCTCTCTCTCTCTCTCTCTCCACAAACACATGTGTACCTTGGAGTGACTTTATTAAGAAATATTAGAGAGTATAGTGTAGCATAATAAGGAAGATTACCTAGAACATGGACTCAGGAACAAAAATTTCTGTGAGCCAGACTACTTTTGAGAGGAAAGTAACCACATAGACAACATACAGGATTTTAGTTCACAGTGTAAGAAAAAAAAAATCCCTGTCTTTATATGCATGGAGTTATAATTCCTTTGGCCACAAAATTGTATCGTTCAGCATGGTCCTCCTCTGGACTTGGAGGGCTTGTGTGAGCATTTCTCAATGCTTTTCTCTGCTGCTCACTCTGGAGATGGCGGTTCATGCCTCGATGGAGGGTGTTGTGAAAATGAGTTTTGACGTGGTGAGGAAGTAAATACGAACATGTAGGGCTTTGTCAGAATGGATCAAGTAGGACCGATGCTCTTTCCCAGTTCTCATGGGCACTCCATCAGATCCAGAAATACTCAGAGAAACCTAAAATTCCAAACATTCTGTAGCTCTCAAAGTTTAGGTTTCTCAGAAGACCCTTCTCGGAAGAAGGTTAGCGAGGAAATGACTCAACAACTCTAGCTGGAACTTAAGAGTTCTATTTTCAGCGAGGAAGTCTCCTCTGTGGTGCTGTTTCCGTGGGACACAGCAAGACGGCTCATCCCCTTTCCAGCCTCTGTAATTATGACGGAAAACGGGCAGCAGACCATGTGTGATACTCGGTAAAAAAAAAAAAAAAAAGAAAAGAAAAAAGAAAAAAAAAGAAATGCATTTTCATACACTCAGCTGTTCTAGGCTTTTTGTGCAGGGATTTCCCTTTGAGGCCAATCCTGATGTCAGTGCTTTCTGAAAGCACACGCTGTAACTGCTGATTCCTCGCCCATGTTTTGGGAGTGCCATTTTTTTTCCCTTATTGTCTCGGCTGCTGACTGTATTTTAAAATAGACATTTTTCGAGCAGTTTAAGAGTCACAGTAAAACTTCAGAAATAACCAAGAATTCCTATCAGTTTCCTGTCTCTCACACACAACTCCTGCCTTTATCTGAAAACCCTCAGGAGAGTGGGGCTTCTAGTACAAAAGAGGAACTCAGTGCTACTTGTCCTCACTCAGAGACGGCAGTATGGACTAGGGCTCACTTTTGGTGTTCATTCTGTGGGTTTTCACAATGTTCTAAGTGAGGCACATATACACCAGGAAATAGTCATATGATATTCATACAGTCTGAGGTCTTCTGCAAGTTAAAGAGTTAAGAGGCAGGAGAAATCTGGAGCAGCAGAGAAAATTCTAAGGCCGCAGACAGCAACAGACAGAATCAGCAATTGAAGAAAGGCATTTATTGGGGTGAGGAACTACCGGCTCGCAGCAAACACAGGGAGAAATGACCCTCCCCAGAGAAGAGTGGGCCTTGGGAAGCCAAAAATTCCAGTTACTTTTTGAGGGCTTTTGTTTGTTTGTCCTGGAAAAGTTTTCCTCCACTAATTTAGGGTTGGTCAGTTTGAAGAAAGATGGTAAGGTTGATCGGCCCACAAGTATTGTGTAAGTAGGCTTGACCAGGACTTCTGGAGTCAGTCCATCAACAGGGGGATTACTGGTAGGAAGCAAAACAAAACAAATAAAACAAAACAACCTGGCCCTTGGTCCTGGGAAGGCTCCATGTCCCACTGTAGGGGAATGCCAGGGTGGTGAGGTGGGAGTGGGTGGGTGGGTGGGAGAGCACTCTCATAGAAGCAGGGGAGGGCGGATGGGATAGGGGGTTTGTGGAGGGGAAACTGGGAAAGGGGATAACACTTGAAATGTAAATAAATAAAATATCCAATTAAAAACAAAAACAAACAACAACAACAAACCCAAAACAGCCTGCAAAGCCTTTGTCGTTTAAACTGCCAGGGTTTTGTCTCTGCTCTGACGGGTAAAAAAAAAAAAGCAAGGTACCTTGGGGGTTCGCTAATTTTATTATCTAGCCATGGTCTATCTGTTTGTGTATGAGGGAGTTGGTCTAATTCCTAGCCTGTCAATATCACTCTCAAAATCCTGTACACGCCACCACCCATCTCCTCCTCTCCCTCTGGCCACTGATGCTCTCAGGCACCCCACTGTTTAACATTTTCCACAGTGTCATACAGCGGTGGTGATCTAGTGGGCAGCCTTTTCAGAACAGACATATTTTAAAGTTCTGTTTATTTATTTTGCTGTGCTGAGTTGGGAATGCATTGCATGTGTATGCAAGGGCTCTATCATGGGGCTACACTCCCAGCCCCAATCATATGTTTTTAAAAAGATAAAAAATATTCAATTCTAAATTATAAAATTTATTTATAAACTCATTGCTATTTTTAAGATTAAGACATCAGTAACAACTGTTTCTTGAAGCTATGGAGACCGTGTTCTTCCTGGAGTGGCTACGTGCAATTTCAGATGAAGATCTTGGAAAAGACAAACTGTTGTATTGATTCCATGAACAGGTAGTTTCCTGCTTCCAGCTGCTTTTTTTCTGCATGAGATACCTGCTGAGAAAAAAGACAAGCAAAGTAAAAAGTTTGAAAAAGTAATGAAAATTCATTGTTTCTCTTCTCATCTACCTTTCTGGGGCCAAGAATGGAAAGTTTGTATCCTACTAGGGGAATAACTTTCAAACATACATCTTTCCTGAGTACAATGTAGAGAACTCAGGTATTTCAGACTGGGTTGCTGAATTTTCAGTTAGTTACTTTAGATAAGTTTTCTTATTTTTTCCCCTAACTCCAGTATTGAATAATTAGTGTTTACGGACACACTGGCCGAGGTAAAATCAGGTGGCAGGGAGGAATGCTTTGTTTTGTCAGAAGGAACTCCTGAGAACCCTGTTAGGCTGTGCTTGCTACTATGTCTTTAACTACATGGATGGTGTTACAATTGTGTAATGGGAAGTTTTAAAAGCTCGTAGTGAGAAATCCATTTAGTTTGGAGCTGTCAACCAACTTACCATGTCACAATTTGTAAACATCATTGTAGTGACGAAAGCTTGGGAGCGTCCTAGGTAACTGTGGAAAGAAACATGGTATGTATGAGATTCCCAAGTGTTAAATATGGCAGCCTAAGGCAAGACAGCAGAATTATTTACAGAGAGGCTATCTACAGAATGAGTGAGAACATCAATTTTAATGTCATGATCTGGAGTCAAACTCTGTTCTTTTATCATAAAAATGTGCCTTAAGCTCTATTCTAATAGGTATGCTGCTCGCGCTTTCAGATTTATGCTAGAAAGTTTGCAGCTTGTTCTTTTTATTTTATCAATGGAATACTATTTGTTTTGAGAATACTATAGAGTGTTGGTGGAGATGAGGAAGTCACAAAATTAGGCGACACTGTTATGTGAGGAGGATGTGGCTTAGGAAACATGTCAATCACAGTCATGCCCAGGAGGCCACGCTGCTCACCGCTTCCCATCTTTAGGAGCCGTTTGCTGGAGGCTAGCAGGTGGTGGCACTGAAGAAAACCGCTCAGAGTGAGAGAAAGGAAGGGAATGGAGATACACATGCTCATACATGTGCTCAGAGTAAAAAAACCAAATCAACCTAGATTTTTTAATATAGTAACCTCTTGTTTCTAAAATGGAGATTTCAACAACAGAAAATACATTATATATGATATACACAAAATGTATTATGACTTAAGATAAATCTTGATTATCGAACATCATAGATGAAAGAGAACATTTAAATATAAGTTGTCTTTATGAGACTCACCACTTACTTCAAATTCTGGAATCTCTCATGTTTCTTTTAAATACAGCAGGGTGAAAAATATGTGAATAGCTGACTCAATAATTTCTGTATCAACTGTGGTTTGAAGAACATGCACTGAGGCAAGTGATTAGTTGAGCCCTTGCTGGGATGGGGAGGGAGGGGTGTGACTGAGAATTGGAAGAAATTGTTGGGCTTCCATGAGCAGGGGAGGATGAGAGGAAACCAGCAGAGAAGGTGGTGGCTTGCCCACTAGACGGTTAGAGGTTAGCATGCACCTAAGAATAAGGTCCCAGTCAGGATATGACTAAGGACCACCATGTTGAGACCTTGGGAATCTCTAGTCACAGTTCTGCTGCTCAGTTCAGAGGCTCAATTCCATCACCCTTGAGAAGAAGGGTCCTTTCTCTAGGTGTGGGGTAACTCCTGTTGTGACAACCCTACAAGAATACACAGGACAAGGCATAGTGATGACCTTGTGGCATAGCCAAAGAGGTGGTGAGGACACAGGAAGCAGCTCTGTCCCCAGTTCCAAGAATATGGACATGCTGTCTTTAGAAAAGTGTTTAAATTTCTATACTTCTGGCGGTGGGTAGTTGAACCAAATCTTAACTAGCTTTTAGTAAATGAAGAGATCAGGTGATCTTGTGAACATACAGTAAAGCATGAAGTCTTCCATGATCACATGTGAAACTTCAAAAAAGGACTTCCTTGTCCAAGCTTTCAATCTTCCAATATGTTTATATTGACTTTATTTATTTATCTATCTATTTATTTATTTATTTATTTATTTAATACACGTGAGTACACTTTCACTCTCTTCAGAGACATCAGAAGAGGGCATCCAATCCCCAGCCACCATGTAGTTGCTGGAAGTTGAATGGACCTCTGGAAGAGCCATCAGTGTTCTTAACTGCTGAGTCATCTTTCCAGCCCATACAAATTCATTATACATGTAGGTACTATTTTTTTTTTAAAGACAGAGTCTATCTGTATAGCCCTGGCTGTACTTGAACTCACTTTGTAGACAAGGCTGGCCTTGAACTCACAGAGACTCAACTGCCTCTGCCTTTTGAGTGCTGGGATTAAAGGTGTGTGCCATCACCAACCGGCATAATATTTTCTTATTTTATAGTCATTATTACTTGTATAGTATCTTTGAGTGAGCAGCAGTTTGAAATATTAAGGAATAAGTTTGTCAACATATTTCTTTGTCTGACTCTTTGGTGTTTGCAGAAATCTTTCAAACTCTGAAGTTCTAAAGATATGTAGACTTGGAAAAGTAACAGATTTTATTCCTTAATTCATCTAAAATGCATCCTATATAAGAGGAATAGGGAAGCAATTGTATTTTATTGTATTGACTTTGCAATGCATGGCTGGTCACATGGCTATCTTAACGGTTAAGTTACTTCATCTGAGAATGTGTTGACATCAGTCAGTGGCTGTCCTCTCTGTCTCCAGTTTGTTTTGTTGGTGTCTTTTCTCAGGTCAGGGACCTCTTTTCTTTTCTGCCGCTTTCTTACTTACCTTCTTTGTACTTCTTATGAATTATATTGAAGTTTCTCAAGTCATCCTTTTGTTTAGTAACATAATTTTCTGTTTAAAAAATTCCTTGTAGATTTGTGAGTTGTGTTAGTAATTCCCTATTATTAATGTAGACATACGTTTCTGGAATAGTTTAAGCTCAGTGCTGATGTATGATAAATATAAATGATGACTTCATTTAAACACTGTTGCCCTTAACTTTCTGATGGGTAATTAATCTTTTCTTTGGTGCAGTGGTTTCTGAGATCTGTGAAATGTATGGAGGACTGCTTCTTCCTTCTGGAAAGTCAGTGTGGGTTTAGGATTGTACCGGTGTTCTCCTAGTGGGAAGGTTTCTATCCTTAGAGACTACATGATTCTTGTACTTCTACTAGCTTTTTAAGTGAGTTTTTATATCTACATTCTTATATGATTTATTTTTCTGCATTTCAAATGAACTGACATTAATGACACCTTTAGCAACTTGTCAACTTCTCTTTACTGTTTTTTAAACTTTGTTTAAAAAAATATATTTATTTTTTGAGAATCTCATGTATATATACAATGTATTTTGCTTATCCTCACTCCCTGCTAAATCTCAGACCCACCTTCTGGGCTATCCGACCCCCAAACTTAAGGTCTTCTTTTTCTCTTTCTTTCCTTCTTTCCTTCTTTCCTTCTTTCCTTCTTTCCTTCTTTCCTTCTTTCCTTCCTTCCTTCCTTCCTTCCTTCCTTCCTTCCTTCCTTCCTTTCCTTCTTTCTTTTGTTCTTTCTCTCTTATTTTTAATGTCCCTGACTTCATCAGTGCTGCTATTATATAGGGCCATCTATTAGAGACCTGGCATTCCCCTATTCTGGGGCATTGAGCCTTCACAGGACCAAGGGCCTCTCCTTCTACTGATGTCCTGAAAAGCCATTCTCTGCTACCTACATATGTGGCTGAGCCATGGTCCATTCCACGTGTACTCTTTGGTTGGTGGTTTAGTACCTGGGAGCTCTGAAGGTTCTGATTTGTTGATATTGTTGTTCTCCCTATAGTGTTGCAAACCCCTCCAGCTTCTTCAGTCCTTTCCCTAACTCCTCCATTGGGGACTCCGTGCTTAGCCCAATGGTTGACTTCGAGGATCTGCCTCTGTATTTGTCAGGCTCTGGTAGAGCCTCTCAGGAGACAGCCATATCAGGCTCCTGTAAGCAAGCATCTCTTGGCATCTGAAATAGTGTCAGGGTTTGGTGACTGTAGTTTCGATGGATCCCCAGGTGGGGCAGTCTCTGGGTGGCCTTTCTTTCAGTCTCTGTTTCACTCTTGTCTCCCTATTTTCCTCCTGTGAGTATTTTGTTCCCCTTCTAAGAAGGACCGAAGCATTCACACTTTGGTTTTCCTTCTTCTTGAGCTTCATGTGGTCTGTGAATTGTACCTTGAGTATTTGGAGCTTTGGGGTTAATATTGACTTATCAGTGAGTGCATACCATGTCTGTTCTTTTGTGATTGAGTTATCACACTCAGTATGACATTTTCTAGTTCTATCCATTTGCCTAAGAATTTCATGAAGTCGTTGTTTTTAATAGCTGAGTATTACTCCATTGTGCAAATGTACCACATTTTCTATATCCATTCCTCTGTTGAAGGACATCTGGGTTCTTTATAGCTTCTGGCTATTATAAATAAGGCTGTGATGAACATAGTGGAGCATGTGTCCTTGTTATATGTTGGAGCATCTTTTGGGTATATGCCCAGGAGTGGTATCCTGGGTACTCAGGTAGTACTATTTTTTCTTATGATTTCTTTTGTATAAAATTCTACTCTTTTTTTTGATTTTGGGAATCAAGGAGTGATAAGTACTCATGTTGAGTGCTGTGTCTTTTACATCTAGATATTTGAGCATCTATTTTCTAGTTTAAGATCCAGTATCCTCCTCACCAGCTTCGACACACAGCTGTTACATGTTCAGTTCTTCTGGTCTTCTTACAGACTGAACTCATATCCACCTTCTCCCCTCAACATTTTACTTCTTTTATTTGGAGTCTGTTTGACACTTATGTTTCTGGAAATTTTATTTATTTATTTTCCTGGTAAACAACATAATTAAATGTTTCTTTTCTTTTTTTCTTTCTTTTTAAAATTTTTTGAGACTACAAAATCTTAGAACACTTGGAGTATGTTTTCTTTCAAATGTACATATCACTGGTGTCTGACATCTTGGTTTCCGCATATGTGTAAAGCTACAAATTAGCTCTGTTATTGCACTCAATAGTGCTGAGATTTGAAAAAATTCAAGCACATCTTTGCTCGTGCTCAGGTATTCACTCTTGGTTTGTTTCTATACCAAATGGAAATTTGACCTTCTGGTTATAAAGGATTACTGGCAAAAAAAAAAAAAAAGCCATCAAAAACTAAACCAAAACTTTTATTATCGACTCTAAGTTTTCCTCTCTCATTAGGAAAGTGATTCATTTTTTTATTTTATTTTCTCAAAAAAGGAAGCAGATAGGATGGGGACTGGAGGGAAAGCGAAAAGAGGAGTTTCACTTCAATGGTGTAAAGGCTCTGTATGGGACAATGGAAGGGTAACCATGGAGGATGGTGATGAGCATATGGGTTGTGAATGCTTTCCCTGAGTTGTTCACTTGAAAACGATTGGGATGCTGTCCTTTATTGTCCTGTGTTCTGACATGTATATGCATGTGCACGTACTCGGGATGCTGTCCTTAATGTCCTGTGTTCTGACATGTATATGCATGTGCACGTACACGGGATGCTGTCCTTAATGTCCTGTGTTCTGACATGTATATGCATGTGCACATAGACACACTCATTCCAACACTGGCCTTGTCATCTACTTCTTGTAAACAAAGTGATTTTGGACAAGTCAGTTAACCTGGCTCTGCTCTGCTGTTGATCTGTGCCATGGAGTGAGTTGGATACTTATCCTTATGACGCTTCCATGAGTTCAATATTTATCCTTATAAAGAATTCAGTAAGAATTCTTACAGACTCTTGCTGCATAAAGGAATTAATGTTACCTTCCCAGTCTTTTTTGAAAAAAAAAAGTATTGAATTTTAAGCATCCTTCAATGAGGACTCGATGGATGACTATACGCCAATTGCTTGCTACTGATACTTGTCTAGTAAATACTATGTTTCCTCATATCCTTACTATCCCAAAATAAGAAGTGAGGACACATGTCTAGGAAGGTTGTGTGACTCATGCTTTAGACACAATGTTATTTCTTAACATCTGTATTTTCCCCTTGCCATCATGGCTACACAGACAATGATTTTCACAACTGAGTCCTTGGTTCTAGTCACACGTGCTCTGCTCAGTATATCCAGACTAGACTGCAGTCTTTTGTCTCCCAATATTTGTCTTCTTAGTTTCTGGCTTTCTTCAACCCTATTATTTACTAATTACGTTTCAGTCCTTCAATAATTTAGTGTTTAAATTTGTTTACAAAATTTAAATCTTCATGCACAAGGGTAACTCACCCCATTTCATATAAGCGTTCCCGTATTTCAGTACTTTTCAAAAAGCGTGTGATGCTTGCAGGCTGTTTCCTGAATTTGTTTATGGTTTCAATCAACGGTGTGAATCTATCCTGGATTTTAGTACCCAATTTGCTTCTATTCTTTTTAATTTTTAAAATTATTTACTTGCTGTGACAAATGTTTAGACAAAACACTTATCACTTTATCACTTTAGATTGTTTTAATTTTAATTCTAAATAACCTCTGGAAATTCCATGGTTTTTTTTTTTATTGGATATTTTATTTATTGACATTTCAGATGTTATCCTCTTTCCCCATTTCAACCCCGCCCCCCAGAAACCCTCTATTCCATCCCCCCTCCTCCTGCTTCTACGAGGGTGTGCCCCCACCCAGCTACCCACTCTCACCTTCCCACCCTCGAATTCCCCTACACTCAGTGTCCAGCCTTTGTGGGACCAAGGATCTCCTCTCCCACCTATGACCGACAAGGCCATGCTCCCTTGCTTATACAGTTGGAGCCATGGGTTCCTCCCTGTGTGCTCCCAGGCTGGTGGTTTAGACCCTGGGAGCTCTGGTTGTTGGTATTGTTGCTCTCCCCATGAGGTCACAAACCCTTTCAGCTCCTTCAATCTTTTCTCTAACTCCTCCAAAAAGTCCATGTTTTTAAACACCTGTTTCCCTGTTGGGGGCAAAATTGTGGGAAGCAGGGAGGCAGGCCAAGCTGTCAGAAGGAGGTCATCTCAGGGCAGATGGGTATAGTCCATTCAGCAATTCTGAACTTCTTTGCTTCCAGTCATTTGCCATAATGTGAACTGATGGACCACACATTCCCACTTCAATGAACAGAGCTTCCTGCAGTGTCCTCCCTACCACTGTGGATGTAGATCCTCTAAAACCGAGTCAAAACAAATGTGTCTTCCCTTACGTTATTGCTGTCAGGTATGTTTTGTTATAGTGGCATAGAAGTTTTGTTGTAACAAAACTAAAGCATAGATTATTAAGAAAAAAAAAAACAGAAAATTTTATTATCCAAACTTATTTGGTCTCTTTATCTGAAGATCTTATTATGCATGTAACATGTAAATGTTAAATACATATATGTTGACTATACCTAGGTAATTCTTACAAATTCATGTTGTATAAAGCAATTAATGCTACCTCTCCATTCTCTTTTGAAAAATGTATTCAATTATAATTATTGAAATTATTAATATTATTCACCAAGGAACGCAAGTGTCTTTTTTAATGCATAGAGAATGTTAAAAACACATATACATCTGTAGACTGGAAATACCTTATTGTGAGTGTTATGAAGTTTAATTCCTCCAGATTAAAACATTCTTTCCTGGAAAGAGAAACGCAGAGAACAAAACATGGGGGGTCCAGGAAGCTCATAAAACTTAGCAGGCTCAGAAGACTCCAAAAACTGCAAGGTTTAGAAGCTCCACACCAAAGATTAGAAAAGAATGAACAACTGTGGTAGAAGAAGAGACTGTTCTAACGAGCTGCCTGCAGAATATCATCACCCAGGCTGGGCCACCCTTGTGAGGGTGCAACTGAGATGTCCCTGCACAAATACTTCACCCTTGCTCTTGCAAGTAACCTTGGTAACTATGCCACTAAGTCAGACTTGGGCGAAGTAATGCTTTTCTCTGTGGTGCCTTGTCTAGGGTGAACGTATGTTTGTTCAAGTCTCCCCAGGAAAAGTCACACAGCAGTGAGATTTACACAGTCATTTGTTTGGGGGACATGTAAAGCTCTGTAATTACCGTTGTAATGTGAAAAATTGCAGCTCAAACAGAAAGAGCTGTAGTTGATGAAATCAAGACTCATCAACAGGAAAGACACCTGCTTTTGCAGTCCCGTGGGATGTTACAGCTTATCAGTGTTCAACCTGGAGGATCTCTCATGGACAGACGTAGTAAACAACTGCTTGTCTAGATATGGCATGAACGGAGGGAGGTTCATCTAGGGATTGGGATATTTCAGCAAACTGGAACAATAGTTTCTTTTTTGTAGTGACCACAAAAGAAACCTTCTGAGAAGTTAGTCATGAGATGCATTCAGCTAGGGTTTCCAGTTTTTGGTTTCCAAACAGTGTAACAAACCCTCAAAATTTGGCTGCTCTACAATTTGCTGCATTAATGTAAAGGATGTATGACATCCAGCCTTTCAGATCTACAAGCAGGGCAAGATCCAGTTTTACAGCACAGTTTTCAAACCAAATAAAACTATATCATAAAAACCCGCGTCCCCCGTTCGCTGTCAGATTTGTCCATGTGATAGTCTGAGGACAAATTAACATTAGTCTTCATCTCTAGGATCAAGTTCAAACTAATTATGTACGTAGTTTTAGTTTGTTTAGAGGCCTTTGGGGTTGAGAAGAATATTATTGAAATACGTATACTAAAGACCAACTCTTGAATGCTAAGCCCCCTGGCTGCTGAGTCTTAGGGCTGCAAGGAATCTTGCTTTGGATCTTTACTGTTTAACCACTCAGTGTGATGTGTTAAATAATGAAGTCGGAGAGACTATATCCTGCTTTCAAAATTGCCTCAAATTCAAGATGCAGTAGATGCTTTATCCTTTTCAATAGTTGACAAGGCTAGTTGCCTTCTGAGAAATGGAGAAGTCTAGGCTAATACTCTGCTCCCTCTGGAATTCTGAAGATAGTTTGCCTTTTGCTGTTTAGAAGTACGCTGTCAGCTTCATAGTTGATACTCTTTGTCTTTACTGTCTTTAAATATCTAATGTCTGCTTCTATATAATATCACTATCTATGTTTCCTCTTAATTATCAACTATATATAATCTAATCTGCTTATCACACTTATCTTCCTTCAGCCTATCTTTTCTATCTACCAACCTATCAATCCTGATAATTTTTTATACTTTTAATCTCAAGAATTGGCATCTGATTTCTCAGTTTAGGAACATTCTCATCTGCTAATTTAGATAAAAGTTTTCCTGGATTTTTTATATTTTCATAATTCTGAGATCATTTGATTTTTCCATTTATTGAGCCATCATATGTTTCTTTGACTTTTAAGCTATCTTTCTTTTCCTTATTCCAGTCTTTCTGTGATCCTGTCTTAGTTGATTCCTTGTTGCTCTAAAATACTCTGGCAACTTTTGGGTTGAAAGTTTCGTGGATGGGTTGGCATGCCACCCACTGGAACAGTTCCTGGTAGAATATCTATAAGTAAGCTGATTTCAGCCCTGCACAGCACTGCAAAGCACTGCTGATTTCCTTCACTGGAAGTCCTGCTGAAAGGGCTGCCTTGTTTGGCCTCAGTGGAAGAGGATGCACCTGGCCTTGCAGAGACTTGCTGTGCCAGGATTGGGGGATAACCAGAGGTCCCACCCTATTAGAGAATAAAGGGAAGAGGACTGGGGGAGGGACTCTGAGAGGGGAGGACTGAAGGGGTCAGCAATTGGGATTTAAAAAAAAAAAACACTTGGAAAAGCAATGTATGGGAGAAAGGGTTCGTTCTAGCTTAGGGTTTCCTAGAGATACAGTCCTTCACAATGGGAAGATGTGGCAGCAGACTCACACAACAGCAAGAGTAAAGGCCGTTGTCTGCGGGAATCATATGCAAACCACAAAAAGAGTAAGTAGTAAGTGGATTTCCACAATCTTCCCAAATATCATTACCAGCTGGGGAGCAAATGTTCAAAGCCTCATACCTATCGAGAGACCTCATGATCGAACCACTACAGATAGATTCATGATATTTTTTCCTCAAATCTTCTTTTTTCAGTACATTAAACGTGTCTTCTTGTGAATTATCTTCTCTTTAATGTCCCTATTGAAGTAATTTTGACTTTCTAATTTTAGAAATTTCAGTTGTTCCTTTTCAAATAAAACCAGTATTTTTCTACCATGTCCTATTTCTCCCAAGGCCAATTTTTCTTTCAATAATTTTAAATATCCTGGTTTCTTTTTTTTTTAATTTTTTTTACAAGATAGTTTTTCTGTGTAGCCCTGGCTGTCCTGGAACTTGCTCTGTGGACCAGGCTAGCCTCAAACTTAGAGAACTGCCTGCCTCTACCTCATGAGTGCTGGGATTAAGGCATGTGCCACTACCACCTGGCCTATATCCTGGCTTTTAAAGAATTTATTGGATTATTTTATTACATAAAGTTTGTAGGGTCAACAGTCATGGTAGAATATCTAAAAGAAAGATTAAGCTGATTTCAGTATTGCAATTCCATGATACTTGCATGTGTCTAGGGACTGCAGACAGATGTCTTGTCCTTGGGACAGCTCTGCTCTTATCATATGACCAACGTGTTCTCAATCCACGGGACTTTCTTGTTGTTGTTTGACTAATTGTTTGGCTTGACAAGATATGAAAAAAATGTCACCCAAACTTGGCTTGGATGTCCGTTCTTGTACCCCCTTCAGCCAGTAGGCGGGAGAAGCAGGACCACACAAAATTTGAGGCCCAGGTTGAGCTATATATGCCTACCTACAACTGTACTGTACAACTGTACTAGTCACTATGGCTGTGACACTATGACCAAGGCAACTCTTAAAGAAAGCACTTACTAGGGGTTTCAGAGGTTAAATCTATTGTTATCATGGTGGGGAACATGACAGCATTCAGGCAGGTACCTGAGCAGTAGCTGAGAGCTACATTCTGCTCTGTAGGGAGAAAGAGAAGGGAGAGGGGAAGGGAGAGGAGGAGAGGAAGGGAAGTCAAAGGAGGGGTAGGGAGAGGGGTAGAAGAATGGGGAGAAGGAGGGGGAGAAAAGAGGGAGAAGACAGAGGAGAGGGGACGGGAGGGAAGGAGAAGGGAGATGTAGGGTTAGGGGTAGGAAAACTGAGAGAAGTAGAGGGAGATAGAGAGGGAGGGATCAGGGAGATAAATGATAGATAGTTGATAGATAGGAAGATAGATAGATAGATAGATAGATAGATAGATAGATAGATAGATAGATAGATCTGGCCTGGCCTTCTATGGTCTTTTGAAACCTCAAAACCCACTCCCAGTAGCACACTTTTTTTCCACAAGGTTACGCCTTCCAATACTTCTAATTCTACCAAAGAGTTCTACTTTCGGGTGACTAAACATACAAATATATGAGTCTATGGTGGATATTCTTCATCAAATCACAATTACCCGTGATACAGCAGAAAGCAATCACGCATCTAAAGGATTGGTCCACATTTTGATTTTTTAAAAGGATGTGTATTGAGTTTTATCGTCCACCAAGCCTCATGGAGAAGCTGATTTTTCCTGTTGCCTTGTTAAATTGGAGAGTGCAGATTTTCTACAAGTCTACATTTTTCTGATAGGTTTTCTATTTCACTTATTTTTTTCTGAAACATGGAGGTCTCAGATTTATGCAAGGACTTCAGCTCTAACTTTACTGTATAGACTCAAGACCTCATTCCTTGTGTCTCTGGTCTTTAATTTGTACTATATGAAAGCTATCCCCACTACTAACCAGAGATGACACAGATGTTTGTCACTATTCACATGATGTTTCCTTTAAGGCACCTGTGCACTTCCCCGTTTTGGCTCCACATTATAAATTCAGGTAAACTTTATGTAGTACTTGAGGTGTTCGCATCTGGGCGATTTTTAGTTTGTCATATTCTACCACCTTGACAGCATATGTCATAAAGCTATTAATGGCTGCTTCCTCTAACAGCCAGATGAAGCTTTAAAATTACCCATTCTTAGGCCAAAGACAATTTTTATCCTTGGCTCTTTTCTGAAGTATGAATTGCTGCAGCTACCCTTTGTTGAACCCTTTCTATGGATACAGTGCTTTAATTATATAATGTTACTTAACTATTGCAAAAGAAAACTCTAAATGTCTGAATGTATACTCATTTTTTAATGTCTCAGAGAGATTAAGTTACTTGCTCAAGGTCTCATAAAAATGAGACATAAAATGGTATTGCCAAGATAGCAACCAAGGTCTGTCCGGTGAGAGACCCTTCACCTTTAAACATTTAATCACATGTGCCACTCAGACAGCCACTTTCAAGACAACTGTATTTAATGTGTATCTCTAGACATCCTTACCTTTAAAGGTGTTAATCCTTCAATATTTCTGCTTTTAGAACACACAGATATTAGCTTACTCGAACAGAAGTCATTTCATTAAGGTTTGGCTTTAGAGTGTGTTTTACAATTTAAGAGTTTTCTTTCTTAACAGATTTTGCTAGTCAAACATTAGAAGAATCTATGCATGCTCATTATTAGGGACGCCTCACTGGGAACTTTGTAGACATGTTATTTCACTTGCCTGGATGAGGCAATGGCAGCAGTGGTATATTGACTCAGTTGTATGAAGAATAAAACCTATGATGTTCAGTCTAACACTCTCTATGCCATGAACCAATCCCACCTCATGATGTCTCACTCACCCAAACACCACTTTGTGCTGTGACACAAGAAATGAGGTAGAACGTGTCTCTCAATATCACACTCTTGATTAGAACCTACTGATCAGTTGGGTTGGGACCCATTTCTGAAATAGACTGTAGGAGGTAAGGATTCAGACTCTAAAAAGAAGAGACAAGTATTAAACACACATGGCCATTTTGAGGAGGTGGTTTTTGTCCTGTTGAAGGGAGAGTAAAGCTTTTCATCCCGTTTCCTCAGTGGCGATGGGTTTTTGGATAGTAGGAACTGAATACATAATGCCCTGCTAGGTGACTGCTCTCTGTACAGCATCAGCATCTTTCAATTATTTAACTACATTTTCTCTATGTATTCTCACAATGTTGTGCTTACTAAGTTAAATCATTTTTATATCATACACTTTAGCTTTTATTGAATTCCATTGAATCTTTCTCCTTTATTTTCCTCTCCTCTTTAACTGTGAGTTTTTACAATGCCAGAAAACCTACCTTGACTACTTACTGTGAATAACATTTGGTGCTAAATGCATACTTGATGGATAGTTACTTGCTAATTATATTTCTGATTAAGTATGATGTTACACTATCAGTCCAGATATGAAAGACATCAGATAATTATGGTAGAAGGATAGGTATCAAGAAGGAGACTCATTCTGCATGCAGGAGGCTGGAAGAAAAGTGTGCTGGTTGTAGCCGCCTTTGTGAAATGTGTTGTTTGACTTACTCTTCACTGTTTAGCTTGGGAGTGAGTTGGAGTGAGCTCAGTTAATTCTGTCTTTATTTTCTTTCGTGTTTTGCATATCCCTAGCACAATGCTCATTTTTCACAAGGTTAAAGGGCTGCTTGGAATTATACAGAATGTTCTTGCATTGCTGTGGACGGACGGCATAGATTCCATTACCGTTTACCAGAGTTTATATGCACTTTACCCCATGTAAACAAAATGCTTCAGAGTCACTCGTTTTACAGAGCCTTATTTATCATTAATACTTTCTGTATTTAAATGATGCAGGAACATACATGCTTTCAACGTCTATTATTTGCTTTAAAATGTCGAGAAAGGTGCAGTTTATGCCTTCTGCCACCTGCTAATGTCTATAAAACCATGCCTGCCTGAGATACTGAATTGTTTTCCATTATATTAACATTGCATGAATAAAAACCCAAGCCTTTTAAATCACAAGTTTCCTATGGTGTTGATTGGCCCGAAGCTAGATAAATCCAGACAAATATTTATGGTGCCAAGAGTTGTGTACATAAATATTCTTGCCTTGAAAATGTTTCCAGTGCACTGTTAAACTGCCAAAGTGGCATAATTTAACAAGGAAAGCAGGTAGCAGAGATTCAGCGGTCACTCAATTTGAATTCTTTTTCTATTCCCATTTTACTACATGATTCTGAACCACCTGCTCCTTTCCAGAGCCTGACTCCCACTTTGTGAACTGTGGAGAAAACCAATTCTAGAGTTATGAGGACAAAGGGCTGGGTCCATGGTTTTAGAAACTTTGTAAATGTAAATTACTGGGTTGTTTAACTTTAGAACTTCCATAAGAAACTACCAGCAAGATAGACACCATTAAACAAGAACCATTTCTCATAGACTGGTGGCAGTGAAGGCCATGACCTAGCTGACAAGCTCGGTTTCCAGAACGGTGTGCCATGAACTCAAGAAATAACAAAGGAGGATGCTTAGGAAGGGCTGGAAGGAGAAAAGGGAAGAGGAACATTTTGTAATCATATTTAAATTTCTAAATTTTAGAAATGCAAAAGTTCATACCTTCCAAGGCTCTCAGATACTTCTTTGTGATCATGTCTTTGGAGCTGGGAGTCTATCAGTGTTCTTCCAATTCCACTCCTGAGGGCTTCAGTCTTGTAACTTAGTCACATCCCAATAGCCCCACCACCCAACACATCACCCTAATGTTATGGTAACTCTTTTCCTGGAGATCTAAATCAACGTCTACCCCTTCATTACAGAGCACCACTGACAAAACAAGGTATGACTTCCCAATGTCTAACTTGGGGACAGATGTTTATCAGGAATACAGGAGTGTAGGTGAGCCCAGAGCAACCATACCGATGGAAGTCCTACATTGCCATGGATGACAATCCCCCAAAGCTAGAGTTTCCTTTAGTGAACTTTGCAAACTTTATACATTCCATCAGTCCCAAAGACATGAGGCATCATGCACTTGAAGAATAATTACTTACAGCTAGTTGTGTGGTACCTGGGGAGTGCTTGAGATCACCTGAGGGTCCAATGGCCTTCCCCATAATCCTTTGATT
Source organism: Grammomys surdaster (assembly GCF_004785775.1). Lineage (NCBI taxonomy): Eukaryota > Metazoa > Chordata > Mammalia > Rodentia > Muridae > Grammomys > Grammomys surdaster. The sequence goes on along the minus strand of NW_021604567.1, from coordinate 12,729,506 downwards.
AGGGACCAACAGCTAACAACAAACCCAGTTTTGAGGGTTGATTGCAGGTAGTCACAGCTTCTCTGATGCAGAGGATAGGAGATATGCTCAAAGGATAATATTCTATAATACTTGGGTTGAGAAAAATTTATATAATGCTGAGTGAACATGAATATTCATAGCAATGACATTTACATTTATAAGGACATGTATTTGCATTTATTATTATTCTTCAAAAGGTATTTGGAAATTAATTTGCAGTAATACTCATTTCTCAACTGTTTGCTCTTCCTCAAACATGAGCCCAAATGCTCGGTTATTCCATTGTCATTCCACTTAGTCCTTGTAATAAGTCTTTAATGCCGGTGCGTTATCTCTGCATAGCAATTAGAGTATGTGGCAAGCATCAGTTTTCCTAGGTGGAAGATGGAAAAGCTAGGATTCAAACCAGCTGAAGCTGTGGCATGGGTCTTAGGCTTTATGGCATATTGTCTCCTATGAACCTGAGCTTAGAAAGCTGCAGCGGTTTGCTGAAGCTTAACAAAGCTCTCCTGCAAGCTTGGTTTAAGAACGCCCTGGTGTGTTGGACAAGGCGACTTCTGTTTCTAGGATTGTTACTCTAGTGAGATGAATGCGCTTGGCATCTTCTTCACCGCCCTTTCCTCTTAGATCATGAGGATAATTGGAGTCAGTGTTCTGCTGAGTGACCTGACCTCCCTAATCTTAAAAACTCAATCTTACTAATGAATTCTAGTAAGAGGATATGAAAGTGAATTATGTATCAAAGGAGGAGCCAATTACATTTAAATCTTTAGACATTCAGGTTCCTTTATTGCTTAAATGAGGGATTTGCATTAGGCGTGGAGTTTCATCTCTGTTCTAGCTTTGCCGAGCTTGGTATAGCACACAGTTGTTTTTTATCTTATTAAGCTTAAGTGGCTAATTTAGTGTTCAGAACTCTGTAATATGCCCCATGCCAAAAATATCTGTTATCAAGATGTATACTTTTTTTCAATTTAAAACTTGGTCATATTGCACACTCTATACAATTGCTTATTAAAATGACCCACATATTATTTTCTTTACAAGGTAAGCTTTTTAAAGGAAGTAGCCCAATGTACTTGAATTGATTAAACAGCTCTGTTTGTTATATAAAAAACATGAGATGATGACAGAGCTAAACTATATAGTTTGACCGACTTAGAGCTGTCAGTTAATTTCTCTACATGAAGCTTTTCAGCCATGTCATCTTGCTAAGACTGTGGCATTCACAGAGAACCCCAAATGACTACAAGAAAAGCCTCAGGTAAGTGTGAAATATACTAATGTTGCCTAAACTTTACCTGGAGAGATGCAGAAAAGTCTGTTCATCCTGGATACGGCACCAATCACACGCCAAAGAATGGTTGTACCAAAGTTCAGTTTTGCAAACCAGTGAGATTATTTAGGCCACAGAGTATTTGTAAGAAATGTAAGTGACCCCAAACAGCCACACCACCAGCTGTCTCACCACAGGATGATGACATTCAAAAGTTGCATAAATGGAGTACCATTCTTCAGTTAGCCTTCTACATTGTAGATATTCTAGCACATCTCAGGATCATGAGAACACATATAGCCAGAGCAGAATTCTATGCAACTGGGAGAGAGGCATCATGGGGAAGGGTCTAATGACCCTGCCCTCATTTTTCTTCTATGATGGCATGTCAGCAGGCTGAATATTGAATTTCTTGCATGAATAGTCACTGCTGCTTCTGATGAAGTTGGTTTTGACTACTATGCTCAGAAGACAACAATCTACAATAGCTGGTTAGTCATATGAGCATATTTTCAGCAAGTTCAATTATTCTAGCTGTAATTAGACTTATTTCCCACATGAATATATTTTCACTGTACTTCTTTAGGATAGTTGTTAAAAAGCCATGAGTAAACTTAACAGAGTTTACTTCAAGCACGATTACATGTGGACAGTTGAAGATATTAAAGTTTCTGTTCGTTTAGTTTTATGTTGGCAGGGCCGTCTTATGTAAGCCATACATATAGCCTTTTAATACATCTGAGTTCCTGCCCAGTAGTGCTGTACAATAGGTACCTTCTATTCAGTCCCAAAGCACCTTTAGTACAAAGATAATAGCTTTTTAATGATGTGCATAGTATAATCCTTTAAATCTGAGACTATGTTAGGTTGTGGACCCAAAGGAACTTTGTTGATACAATTAAGGCTACAGACCTTGGAATAGGGAAAGATTATCCAGTATTATCTTTGTTTAGTCACAGGAGTCCTTAAAAGCTTAGTACATTTTCTGGCTGCAATCAGAGAGGTGTAATGTGTAAATACAACCCACAAGAACCTTTAAAGACTGATGAAAGGTTCCACTCACCAAGGAATGCAGGTGGCCTCTGAAACGAGGGAAAAGGCACAGAACAGGTTTTAATCTAGTGCCTAAAGAAAGTAATGTGACTATTTTGGTTTGAACCTGGTAAAAATCTGTATTGGATTAATGATCTACAGAGCTATGAGATGATAAATTTATATTGATTAAGGAACCATGATTGAACTGGTTGCTTCTTGAATAGCAGTAAAAATGAACAGTAGCCCCGTGCATGCTCCTTCCTGAACTGCAGCAATAACCAAATGTTGGAAGAACATTTAGGATATGTTGGGTATTGTGTTATGTAAAGAGTGTGTGTATGTGTTCATCATACAGTACCTCCAAATGTGTATTATTGTTTTATTTTCATACACACACACACACACACACACATACATACACACATGGAAAAGTAAGGCTTACAAAGTTTAAGTAACTTATACACACCACATATCTAAGAGCTAACACAATTATTTTGGAAAACCATATGAATCTGAAGACAAAATCCACAATGCATCCTTGTATGAATCTATGTAAATGCACAATGTCAATTTATTCTCTTCATCAGGAAGATTCAAAAGCAACTAATCTCATTTAAAGGCTTATTTTATTATGTCAGAATGTTAATTGCCTTACTTATCAATCTTTTCCCCATGGTGCTGTCTTATTAATAGAGGTATTCAGTGTATAGTGATTAAATCATTAATAATCCTTGTTGCATGAGAATCGTGGGATGTAATTTATGGCACTTGTTTCACACATATATGTGCCATGTTATATATTCAAACAGAACACCTTGTTTTTCATTTCAAACATGTCACAGGATTCGGATTAAGATGTTAGTCTGCATTTGTAAAATTTTAAGGTATGATCCTACATTATTCCAAATAAATTATTTGCAGCTCATTTGTGGTTTATTTTAATACTTGTCAGGAGTGTTAATTCTCATTAGAATATCAAATAAAACTACTCAGTGATATCAAGAAAATTAAATGACCTTTGTTTTATCAGGCAAGGACTTCATTTTCTGTTTTTTAAATTGTGATTGAAATAAGCAAGATAACAATATCTAATTAAAACATATTCTGTTCATTGGGAAACGGTCACTGATATTGAAGTATAAACTTTTGAGCAAACTGAGACTTCATGGACTACTAGCCTTCTTTTTCCCCTATTATTCCGTTGATAAGGGACCACTGGGGCCTATGGAAAGTCTGAAGATGCTGTTGAAACTTTAATTCAATAAGAGCATATAGCTCAGCTTATTTTTTACAAAAGGTCTATTGAACAGTGAACGAGTCATAGAACCAAAATTAGCTCTTAACACCATTTTCTTTTGAGTATTTGATGTTCCAAGGAGGATTCCTGAATGAAAATAATGATTGATCTTATTAATTAGAAAAGCAGGCTATCCTTATTTATTTACTTATTTATTTAGTCTTCAGACGTACCAGAAAAGGGCATTGAATCCCAATACAGATGGTTGTGAACCATGATGTGGTTGCTGGGAATTGAACTCAGGATCTTTGGAAGAGCACTGAGTGCTCTTAATTGCTGAGCTATCTCTCCAGCCCCAGTCTAGCCTTTAACAGAAAGATAAGGGGTATAGTGTTTAGCAACAAAACCATAGGAAAGAGTAATCTTGTATTTAATCAAAAATTCAGTAGTTATAAGCAAGATACTTAAGGCAGAAGCTATATTAATGTTAAAGTACCTAGTTGTGACGGTAACATGCTGAATTGTCTTATTTCTGCCAAGGATCATCCGAGTTTAATCTCTTAAACGCACAATGGGAGGAGAGAATCAATTCCTGTCAGTAACCTTCACATGTATGCTGTGACTTTGTCTGTCATATACATATCCACAATAATAATAAATAAAATAGCTTATGCTAACATGATCTTCACAAAATTATCTATATTCACAAAATATATAGTAACACAAATAATTATGCCTGCTATAATGTATTGGAGTTAAGCAATTAAAATGCAACTATTTCATGTTGAAGACTAAAGGTAAGTAACATGTTTGTGTTATACCGCAATCAAAAATTATGTCATGTTTTTACTAGCCCATTCAAAATTTTAATTATGACTATGTAGCTACAACTGTGAAAGTTAGGCTGGATACACAAGGGAAAGAAATCTTGAAATATTTCACGACAATACCTATGGTAATTTTAGAAATTCGGGTCAGATATCAATCTCACAACCAAATTAGTTCCATGGAGTGCTGGTCACCAGGGAATGGGATCAAGCGAAAACACAACACAAGGCATAGAGAGAGGGAATTGAATGACCCGAGGCCAGGCAAAGTGATGGTAGGAAGGAGAGGCTGAGACCAACAGAGGAGCATCAGTTCTGGAGCCTGTAAGACCACAGACATCTTGAGAACCAGTGGATAGCTACATTCTCCCCTCCTGTGTCTGAGGGACATTTACGTCTCTGGATTTTTCTCGATAATTTTTTTCCACATGCTACAAGGTTCTGGCCTTTGCTTCCTCTGGCATCTTGCTTCCTAACTGTCTGCAACCACCTACCCTTACTGTCCTTCTTGGTTATGACTAATTCTAGTTTGTCTAGAAAACTCTTCCCACCACTTTATTTGGTTTAAAAAGATATCTAATCTATTCTTTTTTCAATACTATGTATTTTCTCATTCCCTGATGATATCTACATATAGTGAACCAACACTGTGTATCAGGCTTAGTAACTTCTGATTTGCATAAGCTCTAACAGGAAGTCCTGTGTGCATTAATTATGCTTTGCCATTGACTGATAGTTTCTGGGAAATAAAGTGCCAGTATTTTTAGTTCTTAATCTTAAAATAACTCACTTTCTATTGGCATAAACCCTTGATGAATATCCACACGTGTATACATTATTTAAACTATAATTTCCTATACTAAACAGTCATTAGATTAACATGCATCTTTAGAGATCTTTCCAGATGTACCAAATTAGCTTCTTTGAGTTCTTTCAGTTTATGATTTCAGGCAATGCAGAAACGACTGCTTTTTAACTTGTATTCCAAGGGTTACAAACAGCAAATTTGACTTTAAAATGCCATTTAGAATGTTTTTCCCCCTGTTAGCATTCATCCAGAAGGAAAATATAGTTTTTCCCCCAAGAATTACTGAATATCAAAATACAGCCTGATCTCATTTACAGAGGAGAAACAGATACAGATGTTTTGAATGATTTTAAAGGAAGCCTATTATCATGAGATGTTCTGCCTCCTGTTATTACCTATTAATCAAGTACATGTGACACAGACATTTTAGTTTGGATATTACTAAGAAAAATATCTAATAGCCGAGATGAAGGTCATGTAAAACAAATATCAATATTTGAATCATTTTTGGGGATTTTAAGAATTAGAAATGTTTAATGGTGCCTAATTCTTTGATTTTTTTTCTACCTTTATTTTTTTTTTCTGAGTGCTCTAATCGTTGGGTGCAGGGCAACATTTAAACAGCCTCTTTATCAGTTGCAATAAGCATACTGTCTGTTTCCTGTTTCCCTTCAGCCTCTAGATTTGGGCTTTCAGTCTTTTCTTTTCTCAGCTGTTAGGGATTCCTGCCACATACTTCTTTCTGCTAGTGATTAGTATTTTTTCCCCTCTGACAAGTCCTTATTTTCTTTCTCTTGAAATGGAATCCCTGCTGCTGCTGTTACCTTTTCTTTGGATTTCCTTGAGATCTCGGGTGAGCCAGCCTCCCATAGCCCTGTGTGCCAGGAACCTGCTGATGACAAGAATCTCTTCTCCTATTTTACCTTTTTGTTATTCAAAATACTCAAAATGCTGATTGAATGATAACAATGAGAGATACAGTGTGTTTGTAAATTGCTGACCACCTGGTGATTTTAATGCCTGGATTCATTAGTAGTCTAAATTGTCATGTGATCTGGTGATTCAGCTTTGTCCTTTTAGTGACTGGAGACATGAACACAGAAATAAGTTTTAGAAGAAATGTTACCTAATACCATGGGGCTGGAACAATGGGATAGGTTGCTAACAATAAATTCATAGATTCACAATACATTCCAAAAATATGAATTTATGCCCAAATGTAGATGATTTCACTAACTTTGGCAAAACAATAAGTGGAGTAAAGTTATTACTATTTTAATTTTTGTTTCAAGAAAGTCTGTTTTTGGTTGCCCTTACTCTTGTGACAAATACTTCTCCATTCTTCTTGTCCCAGATATGGTCAGTTCCATATAACCTGGTTGGCATATTATATGGCCCTATACATTTTCATTTCAATCCTAAGCTGTTTCTTAATTACAATGAATAACAGAAGAAATCATAGAGGTTGTTGTAGGTTTCCTGGAGCCTGTGGTACAAAAGGTTCCTTACAGAGGACATGCGATAGGAAGGGAGGTTGAGAGGTAGGCTTGTGGGAGAAAGTTGCCAAGAGAAGCCAGATTTTAGAAGGAAACTGGCTCGTGCAGGGACCCTGTGAGCTCAGTTCTACCACACAGTTGTTTTCCTTGGGATGCATGGATCATTGATTGTGGGCCAGCCTCTGAAGAGATGGTACTCTCCTAGGTCATGTAATTTCTTGGACAAGGGGAACTGTTCTGCACCCCCAGGAACATCACAGTACCTAGAGAAATGGGCTCCTCAAGTTGGTAGTGAAGGCTGGAATATACTGTATCATTCAGCTTTTCTGGCTTGAAGCCAAGCAGATTACCAAGAGGTTTTTTTTTTTTTTAGGTCGTCTATGTGGTAGGGCTCAGTTAGTCAGTTCTTCAGCTCTCTGTAAATTTTCTCCGTTCTAAACCGAGCCTGTTAAACAGCCTGCTGTTTTTAAAAAAAGGTTTTATTATTTATGTATTTGTGTGCATGCACGTATGTGCATGTGCACCCGTGTGTGCATGCTATTGCATGTAAGTCAGAGGACTATTGTCAGGAGTCAGTTCTCTCTGTCTACTGTATGGCTCCCGGGGATTGAACTAAGGTCATCAGGCTTGGTAGCAGGCAGCTTTATCTGATGAACCTTCTCATTTACCCTTTTAAAAATAACATTTTATTACAGTGGCATATGTTTGGCTATATTTGCATTATGAATAAGATAGCAGGCCTAGTAATTCTAACAGAGACTGTATGAACTCCAAAGCCTAAACATTTGCCACCTGAATCTCCAGAGAGAATGTTTGCTGATCTTGATCCATAACGTTACTTCAGGCTTGCTTGCTTGATGCTTAGGATTTGGTGTGCAAGGCCTCTTGAGACCGAGCTTTGACCAGGCCTGTGACCATGTCTGGCACATTGTGTTAGACTGTTAGGCTGTCTCAAAGAAACAGACTTCCCCTCATGGTAAAAGAAGCTGCACCAATGGCCATTTGGATTTTCACCATAGTGGGTTCCTGTCATACTGCTGATAGAACTTAGCCCTATGTCTATACTCTTCTGCCGTTAGAGGGCTGAGACACGGGCAGATGAGATATGAACTAATCATACGGGTAGAAGAACAAAACAGAGCAGAGTCTAGGGTGCCTGACAATATTCCTGATCAGTATCTATACCATGGAATTTATAGTATATAGTTACCTTATAAAAGCAACTTGGTTGATGGATGTTATTCCTTGAAATGTTAACAGAATTCTTCTGCATCTTACAGAAACTCTTACAGCCAAAATCATACCAGAGCCATTTTCCCCAAAAGTTCGGATCTATACACAGCTGATATCTGTTAATTTTACATATTTCTCATATTATTTTCACAACTCAGTCTGTTCATTTACATGTTTTATAGTAGTGGACCACCATAGATTTCAGTTCCAATTCATTGGGGCTAGGGCTGTAGCTTGGTGAGTAGATCATGACTTTGGTCTCCAGCTCAGCAAAACCCAAAACTGAATAAAAATAATTAAGGAAGGGAATCATTGTCATAAGAAATGGAAACTACCATTTGCAAAAATGAGGGATTGGAGACACGGCTCAGAGGCTAAGAGCACTGGATCCTCTTTCAGAGGACCTGGTTTACTTCTCAGAACCCACATTGTGACTCACAACTAGTTGTAACTCCAGTTCCAGGCCCTCTTCTAGACTTCATGGGCACCTGACATACCCACGGCTCATATACATACAAGCAAGTGAACACGCTACACATAAAATAACAATTAACAAATCTTTAAAAAATGCAAAACTGAGAAGCAGGTGGATATTTCTGTGGCTAGCATCTGATTGTCAAAGGGGTGGCCAGGAGGACAACACAGAAATATTACTGTGAGGGCTAAGGACGACTACGCAAAATGGTCAGCCTTGGCTATTGAATGAGTATTCATTTTCCTTAGGATATACTCAGAATAACACAACAGGAGGCAATTTTGTCAAGCCATAAACAGTTACACCAAACCCCAATGCACGTTTCAGCTCACAGTTCAGGATTCAGAGCAACAGGCCTTTCTAGGTTACCTAGGTTTCAGCTTCTCTCTTTGCCAATTATTGGATCTTTCTAGAATCTGATGAACCATTAAATTCACAAAGCAGAACAGTCCACACACTCCCCATCCCCTTTTTTGTGCTTCCACATTAGTTTTCAAAGTGTTCAATAAAGTTTATTGAAGTTAACTTCTTCATGAGATCAATGTATTTTCCCTGTCCTCATTTTAATTGACCTTTCTACATTACATTTGTGACTGTTTGAAGGAACGCACTACTGTTGCCCTCCCCCTCTGAGTGTGCATTTCCAATACTCTAATCACTCAGCAAAGAGAGCGATAGGACCTAAAAACATTAGCTTGCATCTTTTTTCTTTTTTATCCTCTTCCCATTAAGCTTGTGATAAAAGGCCCACTTGAGGGCTGTGTTCCGTGCCTAAAGTGAATGTTTTAAATTTAATGATACAATCAAAATCATTTTTCCCCGGTAACTACTATTGTGCTCATTTAAATAGATTCCAGTACAGTTGTTTTTTTCCTGTACATTATATTTCCTGTATAGATACAACTGAGAGGGTTTAGCTTATACATAAAAAGCATCCAGGTAATACAGTAGTTTAGTTTGCTCTTTGCTTATCTGTGTCGGGATGAATGCCTGCCCAGTTCCTGGCCTAAGTCCATAGACATTATTCTAATAACGTTAGTTCTGCATTTTAAGAATTTCACATGGAGTTGCTGAAAATACTTAGAAGAACTTCATACCATAAGATTAAATCTCAAAGAATGTTGGTCTTGCAACTAGCAAGCTAATTGCTCCTCACAACAGTGTCTTAATTAATGTCAGGTCAACCGATTGCAGCTGCTTTGTGCTCAACTGGAAATATCCCAATAAGTTATCTGGGCTGTGCCAACCCAAAACTGATTTGAAAACACTGAATGGACTCAAACTACTTTCTACTTTGAGAATAGCTACTTGGTTACAAATTTGGCAGTAGATTTCAAAATCAGATTTTAGAAACATGGTGAAAAAAAATTATTCCTTTTTTCAAAAGTGTCTTGAAATTCCCTAGGTACTATCTTGTCCTGTTTCCCCCCCCCTAGATACTGTCACAAATATCATAGGATGGAATTAGCTTTTATTTTGACTCAGGTCTGATGCTAAATTGTTTTCTGTTCCTCAGTGAATAGTAACCAAGCTACTTTTGTCAGTCCTACATGGCAGCAAGGGACTCAAACCAAAGGCAAAGCGGAAGGCAGGTAATAAACACTACCCACCTTCCCTCCGATCTCCCACCTAGGACTCCTTCCTTTGATCCTGAAACAGCTTCCTCTGCACTACACAAATGGTCCTTCAGAATGCTGCAGGGACTCTGGGAGGGGCCACACATGTTTGAGAGCTGTACATGAGAAACTGATGGTGTGCTCCTGGTTTACTTACACTAACTGCACGGTCTCACTTTGAGGAGGTTGAAAGATACAGTGAGCTTTACGATGAATTGAAATCTTCTAGTTGTAACATTCGTGTCACTTCTGTGTCATAGTCAGAGAATTGATTGTGTCGAAGCGATGAAGATATAATGCTTAAAGTGACACAAGTACTGTGAGAGAATTCAAATATCCAAATCCCTTACACTTTCAAATCCAAAAACTTTGTGGGCACCGATATGATGGCATAAAGCAGAAAACGTTGCCCTGAAACTTTGTTTTATACATGAAATAATTTTAAAAAATAAGGCATAAAATTGTCTTTGGGATCTATCTATTTATCTCTAAATATATATATATCATATATACATATTCCAATTATATATCAATATATCACATATATATCATTGAAATACATATCACACACATACATATACATCATATACATATATACACACATACATACATACACA
>NW_021604567.1:12685087-12718765 GCF_004785775.1 Grammomys surdaster | reverse complement strand
ACATGGTATCTGTCTAGAAAATTGTCCATTTCATCCAGATTTTCCAGTTTTGTTGAATATCAGCTTTTGTAGTAGGATCTGATAATTTTTTGAATTTCCTCATTTTCTGTTGTTATATCTCCCTTTTCATTTCTGATTTTGTTAATTTGTTAATTTGGATACTGTCTCTGTGCCCTCAGGTTAGTCTGGCTAAAAGTTTATCTATCTTGTTGATTTTCTCAAAGAATCAGCTCAGCTCCAGGTTTTGTTGAATCCTCGTATAATTCTTTTTGTTTCTACTTGGTTGATTTCAGCCCTGAGTTTGATTATTTCCTACCATCTACTCCTCTTGGGTATATGTGCTTCTTCTTGTTCTAGAGCTTTCAGGTGTGCTATTAAGCTGCTAGTGTATGCTCTCTCCAGTTTCTTTTCGGGGGCACTCAGAGCTATGAGTTTTCCTCTTAGCACTGCTTTCATTGTGTCTTATAAATTCATTTTCATTAAATTCTAAAATGTCTTTAATTTTTTTCTTTATTTCTTCCTTGACCAAGTTATCCCTGAGTAGGGCATTGTTCAGCTTCCATGTGTATGTGGGCTTTCTGTTGTTTTTGTTGCTATTGAAGACCAGCCTTAGAGTACACATGGAGGGACCCATGGCACCGGCCACATATGTGGCAAAGGATGGCCTTGTTGGACCTCAGTGGGAGGAGCAGCCCATGGGCCTAAGGGTATTCCATGCTCCACTGCAGGGGAATGCCAGGCCAGGAATACAGGTTTGGGTAGGTGGGGGAGCACCCTGGTAGAGACAGAGGGAAGGGGAATGGGATAGGATATTTCCAAAGGGGAGACTTGAAAGGGGGAAAATAATTGAAATATGAATAAAGAAAATATCCAATAAAAATGAATTAAAAATGTGAATTCTAAAATACCCTTGATGCCATGTATTTTGGATAAAGGGCACTTAATCTGTAAGAAACATAGCTTATGAGGATACAAATGCATGTATGTATGTATATATGTATGTATGTATGATGTATGTATGTATGTTTATATCTTAACAATAATTAAAATTAATATCTTAAAATTTAAATGCTATAGCACTCAAATATTTATAGTATTTAAAATTTGAATAACATTTAAAAACCACTAGAATATTTTTTGCATGTGTGTGGGATGCGTTCATGAGTATGTTTTCCCATGTGAGGATTTGTGGCACATGCGTGTGGAGGCCAGTGGTTTATGTCAGTTGTCATCCTTTGTTGCATCTGCCTTACATATTGAGGTAGGATTGCTCACTTGAGCTTTCCACTTGCCAGTTCAGCTAGTCTAGCTAGCCATGTTGGCCTGAGAATACCTTGTCTTCGTAGTGTGAGTCCTGGGATTACAACCAGGCCACAAAGACCCCCGGACACTGATGTAGATTCTAGGAAACTGAAGTTTGGTCCTTATGATTCTTGGCAAGTACCTAACCCACTGAGCCGTTTTCTCAGGTTGGGAGACAGTCTTTTTATCATTAGCTCTCTACTTTAGACATCCAAAGAATATTTCTTTCTCATCTTTACATCCTAGCCAAAATTTGCTCCAGAGTCACCCTGTGCATTCATATTAGGAAATAATTTTCAATTGAGTATTGAGAACTCATCGGGGTGATAAAACTCTGTTAGCAATGTGTGTGGATACAAACACAGACCACAGCTTTCTTCACTCATCAGGAGCCCGCTCATGATTGTCTTTACTATGGTAGGTCCATTGTTGTTTCAGTTTTGCTTTTATGTATTTCAAAAAGCCATGGGAAGGCACATTTTATCAATACACTCTTCAGAAAGAAGCAAGGGGTGAGAAAAGAAAAAAATCCAAGTTACATGAAAAGGGTTTTAGAAATTAGAATCAAAATCGATTTTACCAATTAGCTTTTGCTATAATTACTTAATGATGTTTGTCTTATACATAATGAAATGTTGTAATGAAATTTTTTTTTTATAATTTACCACACTTCCCTATCCTACAATAGCGCTCCCTGAAGCTGGACTGTGAGGTTAAAGCACACATCTCTGTCTCTCATTGTTCTTAAAGCTTGCCTCCAAAGAGCTAGTGCAGTCACAGGATCTCATGCGGAAGTGCAGTGTGTGCTGCCATTTTTGTTAGCAATGCTGGGGACTGCGTCAGGACACAAAGCCTGAACCAAGGCTAGATTTCTCCACTGGTCATTAGATGGCAGTGTTCATCAACACATTCGAAGCTGGATCCTGTTTAGAAAACTAGAAGATTTCTAAAAGCACTCATAATTCTCCTATGGATATTTCAGGGCATAGTTACTTGTCCTGCATTTTCTGCTTCTGCCCAGAGAAAGCAGATAACAACATGAAGTTCTAAGCTGGGATATGCATCACGTGCTCACTCTCATTTTATAGAAAGAGCTTTAAGACAATATTTTCAGTCAGTTATTGATAATGTATCTATACTATTTTTGTGGTACATTTTAGCTTTTCTTTTCTTGTGGCTACAAAAGTATATATGTCAAAAGTTACTATTTAAAAGTTAGAGAGTGGCCACTATTAAGTAGCATTTACCATGGCGATTTAAGTACAAGTCTATCGTCCACTGGAACTGGGGTATTGCACTGAAAATCTGTCACTCATGTAGCATGCCCAGGGAGATTGACCCCATGTTTCTTCACCTACAAAGTTATCAAACATTAAATGAAGTATTCTATGCAAAATGCTCAGAACAATGGCTGACATTGTATAAGTGTTCCCTATTTATAGTAGAAAGGGTAACATGCAGTACTGTAATACCATTCCTTGGGTTGTTTCTACCCAGTAGACAAGTGTCAGGAGGCAGCTTCACAAATGTGATGGCTCTGGGCAGCCATCACCATCACCAGGAGGGTTGATTTTTGTGCAGAGCTAAACCTTGTTTTGTAACTTAATTGCCACCACACAATGGGGAATTCATTTCATCAAGGGATTGACCCAGAGGTGACTTTTACAAACAGAAATGCTGTGGAATCAGATTCCTTCCATTCCTGCAACTAAATAGAGCTCAGGACACAGATGTGGCAGCATCCAGAAGTCCTCTAAGAGTCCTCTAAGAGGGACAGAAAACTGAAGAATGCACTGCTAAGGGGAGAGAAGCCATTGTCCAGGGTGTGAGTAATCCTTGGCTGGCTTTCAGAAGAGCACTCTGAAGAAAATTTGGAGGATCATTTACCGTGGTAGACAAAGACTTGGATATTGAAATGAGAACTTTTAAGACTTTGTGTATAGCACTTGAGGATTCTTGGCTCTAATGCCGCCGGCATTCAATCCCTATGGACAACATGATGAGGGACTCAGAAAGACGCTGAGCACAGGACCCTGAATGCAGAAGAGAATACCTGTGCCTCAGATTCTTGGCATTCATTGTACATTAATAAGGAATCTCTCACACTAATCCTTTGTGGGAAAAACGTATTTCTATGATAAGAGTGATAAAAATAATCGGTAAGTATGTTAAAGCTATATGCATACCATGTCCTCTGCTTTGTTTCATTTTTCAGTTCACTGTTTTTCCTGTTACGTTCCTGTGGTGGTTTGTTTTGAGTAAGAATGTAGTCACATAGGTTCATATATTTAAATGCTCATGGAGTAGCACAAATAGAAAAGATTAGAGGGTGTAGCCTTGTTGGAGGAAGTGTGTCACTGAGGGTGGGGTTCGATGTTTCAAAAGCTCAAACTAAGCTCAGTCTCTTCCTGCTGCCTAAGATCTGCATAGACTCTCAGTGGCTTCTTCAGCACCGTGTTTGCCCGTGTATCACCATGGTCCTCGATGTGATAATGGCCTAAACACCTGAAACTTTAAGGAAGCCCCAATTAAATGCTTTCCTTTGTAAGAGTTGCTGTGGTCATGGTGTCTCTTCACAGCCGTAGAACACTGACTAAGACAGGTCCGCAGCACAAAGCTGAAAGTAACTTTCAACTACAGATGAATATTTTTGGATTTATTTGATCAATTAACTAACTTATACATCAAATCATTAAATTAAGAAGTTAAGTGTCAGTGCATAAGTTAGTGGACTAGAAAAACTGAATGCCATTTGCCAAGTCAGTCTAATTATTTTCTCTGATGTTCTTATTTGTATAATATTTTAAGGAATACTTTTCAGAGATTTATAGATATTTTTTAATTGTAAGTACAATAAGACTTGAAAGATTTTGCCTGGTGATGTCAAAGATATTGGATCCAAGACAAACAATCAGAGTAAGTATTTCCCCCCTACCCCACAGGACTTCCTTAATTGGACTTACTATCTAATGTTACATACATGTACATGTATCTATATATCTATAGCTATTCTGTATATAAATATATATTTACATATATATTAATGTCTACAGGTGATAGCTGCATACATGTATCTGGACCTTGTACTCTTCTTGTTATGTTATCTAATAAGTATTAAGTATAAAATAATTTTTGTCATGGAGAAGCTGAGATTTTAGGGGTTCTAAGCTTGACATAATGTCATGTGTCTTTTAATTTCCCAAGAGATAACATGCACTTTGAATTTAAGCTAGGCCTTCACTGCTTTCATTATGGTTGCCCATCCACATTATCTAATAGAACAACATGGCATTCTCATGCCTTTGAGGGAATCAAATCTTTCACTCCCACATATCCAACTTAATGTTTACAATGAGGAACTAAGAACGTCCCTTAGAACATTTTAACTTTAAAGGCTAGAAATGAAAGTATCATTTCCAGTCTTCCTGCTGCTCCTTTCTTCTTAAAGTGCATAAAATTTTCCGTAAGCTTTCACCAAAGCTGTCAGCAACTCCCCCTTTCCCGCCCTGTGCTTGTGGTTGACACTAAAGATTAAAAAAAAGAAACTCATCTGCCGAGTGTTTGGACATGTGGGCTGTGCTGCTGTGTACAAGGCCCATTAGTGTTTACAGTTCTGTCACTAGCCTGCATCGGCTACAAAACATTTCAGTTCAGGCAGCATTATTATTATTATTTTGCCTAGGAGCCAGTGTTTGATGGTATGGATATCCTTTGGATGAAGGAAACTCAGAGGGGAATTCTGGTCTCTTCAGCATGAGAGCCAGGTAATCCATTAGCTTGACACTGCAGGAGAGCCAACCACCCTGTGATTTGCTTGTGTGGGAGAGGGAATGTACTTCCTGAACCTCAATGTCAAAATGCTATTGAGGTTTCCACTAAGCAGCCTGGAAGCTTCATCTGTTTTCTCTCATAGAATTCTCTTCTAAAACAACTCTGGCTGCCATCGGCAGTTCACACCTACCTGCAAGTTATTTGAATATACACATAGTTTGCAAAATGTAATGTGGAAAAGAGAAATCTTGAGCTAAGTACATCACCTATAAGATTCTTCTGGATATATCTGTATAGATAGAGGGGGACTGAGTTCAAGTTCATTTACATGGCATGGTGATTTTTGTATTCTTGAAACCTGTTGCGAGAATGAAGATTGTCTTCTGTCTAACAAAGCACCAATTATGTTAGGTAATACATTAATAATGTTAGTTATTAACATATAATTAATATATTTTAGTGAATGATAATTACATTCGGTTTCATTCATCAATTAATAGTTAATAAAAGTAGAATAACATTACTGTCTAAGGTATTTAGTGAAGCCATGCCTAAGGAAAAGCAAATGCCTGCAGAATGCCATCACGGGGTCCTGAGATAATCTAGTAATATTTTGTGCCTCTCTTGCAGTACACAAATCCCACATTCACAATATCAAGATATATGAGAAATCTGAGGTTTATTCTAGTTGCAAGCTAATATGAGAACTTGCTTCAGTGTCACAGGTGATGGATCTCAGACCAAGGACTTGTGGTGCACCAGATGGGCTAAGCACAGTGTTTCAGTTCCTTCTGCTTGTCCTCAGGTCTGCTAGTGATAGTGAGCAGCCCAGACAGATACCTTGTAGTAGGTATGTTTGTGTTACAGCTCAGAGTCCTGAATCTTCATAATTACATTTTATTTAAATGATATACATGAAAACTACACTGAATCTTTCCCCAGATTAAGTCATTATTATCATTATCATCCTTTTACTGAGAGTAAAAATAAATTATATATATAAAAAAAACCCTACCAATCAACCAACCAACCCACCAACCAACCAAACTAATATCTGACCACTACTCTGAAGGGAAACACCATCTTTGTCTTTTAAGGTTATTGACCTGAAACTCTAGAACAAAAATCAGGGTGACTTTGCATATGAGCTGTGCAGTACTGGCAGAGCCGGAGAGAGTGCCTACTAAACCATGCATTTCAAAGATGAAATAACACAGTATTGATAAAACATTCAGTCCAAATTGGAGAACACACTAGGAGCTCAATGAATGAACTTTGAGGCATGGAGATACATCATTGTTCAGTAGTCAGAGTGTTGATTAAAGATGTGCACCACTATGAAAACAGTTTCAAATTTAGTTCTAGGCTTGCAGATGAGTTCAAGCAAAGTCAAATCACGCCTTCTCCTGACTCGACTTCATATGAATTGCTGATACCTACCAGGGTCCAGACCTTAGTAAATCCTAAATTAATCTTTACTCAGGTAGCACATAATCTTTCAGATTTGCAGAGGCCAATCTAATTACCATTATTTGTGACTGATAGAATATTAGTCAATCTCATCACTATCTGTAATCTTGCTTGTCTTTCCTTTGCACTGCTTTATGTAGCATAGCACTGACCCCTGTCACCCATATTTCGTTAGCAACTTCACCAAACAGATGCCAATTAGGGTTGACCAATGACAAGAAGAAGCAGGAAATAAAATAAGAGCTGGGGCAAAAATGCTAGGAAAAATTTCCAGTCTTTAATATTCTAATTATATAAGGATTTCTGAACATAGCTGTATGTCTTCGAGAGCTCCACTGAACTATTCAGCATTTCCAACTATGGTCTACTTTCTAATGCCCGGTTCTCTCTCCTGGCGTTCACTAAGCCCATTTATTTTCTTATTTTCCAGATCTTTCCCTGCAATGATCTGTGTTATCTCTCAGTTCCACACTTGGAATTTTTGCCCTGAAGAACTGTGTGGTATGGGTTCTGTTTCTTAACTGACCACTAACTGATGTGGCCAAGACATCCTTAGGCGAGTTTTCAAACATTTCCTGTATTTATTCATTTGTTTTAATGAGTTTTAGGAGATATTTGGTTGAACAAAACAGACTGAGATTCTGATGTATTCAGCAGAATAGGATGTGTTATATGAACGGGGGTTGGCATTACTCAAGCAAAGGTAGTACATGTAGCTTGACCTATGGTGACTGACTCAACATCTCATTTTTCTCAAAGGAGGGTAGATGTAAGTATGCTGCTTCCCTGAAAGAAAGTTTGAGAAGGAGCAAAAAAACAAGAAAGCCCTCCAATCTCAGAATTTGTCACTGTCCATCTGAGCTAAATTAAGAAACCAATCTAATGCAGGATGGATATTCTAAGGCTCTAGGAGGCAGCATGGAAGGCTCAACATGTTGGGAAAAAAACTGGATTATGAGAGTAGTTAGCTATGCTTTTCAGGCTTATTGTGATAATAAATACCTAGATATATCTGCAGTACCTTTTAGAAATATCCATCAGTTGTACCCATGGGAGTATCAGCGAGATATGAGTAGCTTCCTGCTCCTAAGATGAAGCAATGACACAGAGTTTGAGACAAAGGCCCAAGTGTGTGTTGACTCTGGAGCACAGTCTATAGTTGCTTGTTATGAATGTATTTCCTGTTGGCAGACTTGTTGTTGTATTGTACTTCACATCTTGGTGAAATGTCTGAAACATGCAAAAATAAATAAATAAAAACAATAATAAAAAAAACAGCATGCAAGCCGTAGGCAGAAATATCCAAATACTTTATAACTACAGGACAGTTGTTCAGCTAATACAATTAAGGAGTTGACCAATGATCTTTACTGTGTGGTGGTGTTTTAAATCAGCATCTAAAACATTTCAGTCTCACTAGATTTAACTATCCTTTCTTATATTCACATTACTTATGAAGGGATACTGTGATTTAGCAGATTTTTAAAAATTTCATTGTGAATAGTATTCTAGCTTTTGGTTTTCCAACTACTTGCATCAGACCAGATTTACAGATGTATCCGGGGATCAAACTCACATGCTCAGCCTTGGGGATAAGCACTTAGCTGGTGATGCATCATTCTGACACTGTATCTGGGGTCAAATAAGGCATAAGAGTAAAACCCTGGTATTCCTCCTGATACATTAGGATACCGTCAAGGGGAGACCATTTGTAGACCAGGAAAAGGGCCTGCCCTAGAAGCTGGATTTTGATTCACAATGGCAACAATAATTGGCTAGCAATGGCTAGCATACAGTATGTTAGCATAGTCTGGTACTGCTGCATATGTTTATGGTTCCATGGTGAGTGAAATGTCTGGATGTCAGGAAGTAGTCCTGATACAGAGTCGGAACTGCATAGGGCAACACTTTGAGGAAACAAACACTTGCTTGTGAATCACAGACATTTGCTTTAGTGTTCAGAAAAAGACTGCCTGGACCCCAAATGATTTTCTCTCTTCAAGTTACAATATGACATTTTTTGGCAAAATTAGTTATTAAAACACAAAGTATCATGGTGAGATGCAATCATTTTGCATTAATTCTGAATTTAAAAGAATCACATATTTTTAAACAGATTGAATGCTAAATGGAGAACAACTTGTGAACATATCTGTGACTTAAGATTTTTTTTTCTCTTAATAGAATTCACTTTAGACTCACAGAGCCAAGTAGTATTAGTAATGGCTGGCATCCAGAGTCTAGACACTTCATCATTCAGTTAAAATGGAAGCTTAAATCCTGTTCTTAAAAACAGAATAAATGCATATACCTTTAGTTTTCTAATGAAGAATGTTGAGCAGAAAGGTGACCAATATTGGGTGAAGTAATAAGGCATACCAGTAAAACCCTGTTTCCTCCTATAAATTCGTATACACTCAAGGTAAGGCCATTTGTAGACCAGGAAAAGGACCTTGACTAAAAATAGCTTTTCAATTTTTGTTTTGAGTGGGTAAGTATTTAATATCCACTAGTATGGAACACTATGCTGTATTAATGATGGACATATTATTATTTTTATTTTTTTATTGTTGAGATTATAATGTTATTATATCATTCCCCCTTTTCTTTCCTTCTCCTGAACTCTCTTATGTACACCTTCTTCCTTTCTTCCATATTCATAGCATCCTTTTCCATAAATTGTTATGCTATAGTGTTTTGAATAAAAATGGCCCTCATAGACTCATATGTTTGAGGAGTGAAACTGTTTGAAAAGGATTAGAAGGATTAGGAGGTGTGGCCTTGTTGGAATAGGTGTGGCTTGTTGGATGAAATGTGTCACTGGAGTGAACTTTGAGGTTTCAGAAGCGCATGCTAGGCCCAGTGTCACTTGTTTTGCATCTAGTTTATGGATCAGGATGCAAAGCTCTCAGCTCTTGCTCAAGTGCTATGCTTGCTTGCCTGACACCATTCCCCTTACCAAGACGGTCATGGACCAATCCTCTGGAACTGTAGACACCCTCCAATTAAATGTTTTCTTCTAGAAGTTGCCTTGGTCACAGTGTCTCTTCACATCGATAAAATAGTAACTAAGGAAGAAGTTGGTATCAGGAAGTGGTATTTTGCTGTGATCAGCCATATTATTGTTTGGAGGACTATGGAGGACTTTGGGACTTGGATTAAAAAAAGAAGTCATTGAACATATTAAGTGTGTTAAGTGGGGCTCAGTGGGCCATACTAGAAGATCCTGAGATGCAGTCATGCTGAGGTGCAAAATGGACAAAGCAGGCCTGGCTCAAGAGGTTTCAAAAGGGAAGGTTGTTAGCAAGGGTCTAGAGACCACTGTTGTGAAATTTTGTCAAGGAATATGGAGGGTTTTGGGCCTTGTCTTAAGAATCTTCTAGAGCCTGAATTGAACAGTTTTGGTTTAATATCATGGACAGAGGACATTTCAAGAGTGTATAGAGTGGACTGTGTCACATATTATTAGTATTCACTCTTAAATAGCTCTGTAGTGAAAAAGAGCAAGCAGTGCAAAGAGAAATACAAAATGTACAGTATGGAGGAAACAGGAGCACCAGGAAGTGTAATGTTGGAGCCATGTCTGTGCTCTAGGAGACAGAAAGCACCATGCCTGTCATCTGCCATATCTGTCTGCTTGGAAACATAGTGCCTGTCATGGCAGTCCAGCATTAATCCTTTGGTTCTGGATAACCAGTAAGCATATTCTTCCTCAGGACATTTTCTTTTCAGGATCAATAATAATGTAATGCTTACAACTTTGAATGCCCTTTTCTAATTTTGTTAGTTCTTTTCGTTCTAACAGTTGACAGAATATCCCTAAGTACCTCAGCTTATCTGTTTATAGAACTGAACAGAGTATCTTAGAGTGACTACTCCACAAATAGCCATTTTGCAAACATTTATTATATATGTACGCATTTCAGTTCCTACTAGGAGCCTATCACTCGTCTTCAGGCAGAACCTACAATAATGATAACTAATATCTCAATTCTCTGTCCCCATGGTCCTAAAGAGCTTCCAAAGGAAGCTAGGATGTACATAAAGGGCCCTGGCCAGAGAGATACTTTCTGTGTGGGGAATAAGCATGGAACTGATTTGTTGTGACTTCTACTCACAATACTACTGTGGCTCAAAACGTCTTCAAAATGTTATATTCAAAAATTGTCATCTGTACTTGTTTGCATGGCGCTAATAGTAATGAATATCTATTTTTTCTAAAAGCAGCCATCCTTTGATTTTAGCACATCCCTTCAGAAAACCTGGTTTCACATGATTGGATATAAGTATACTTCCCTCTCTGCTCTTGATCTTTCTCTATCCTCTCTTTTCCTATGTCTTCCAGCCCCTATTTCACAAAAACTTCCAAGGTCCTCAGACTGCCAGTGTCTAGTGGGATCACAGATTGCCCACATATGACTCTAATTGTTTACAATGATGGCCTTTTCTGAAAGGAACTATATGGTAAACATTTTAAGCTTTTTTTTTGCTCTGCACAGAGCTGTTGACCAGCCTTTGTTGTTTTTCCTTTAGAGTATTTGAAAAACACAGAAGCTATTTTTAGTTCTCTGAGTGCTATAGATCTGCCAGACCCCAGGGGTCCTTATTGAGGAGCAAGACTGAATGGTCTGGAATGCTTACTGAAAACAGAGTTAGTCTTCAGCCTCAGACTTCTAATGCTGTCCCTCAGGGTAGGATGTGAGTGACTGTATTTTTAGTATGCTAGTGGCTTAGAGGGGTGTGCCTGGTCTGGAGCCAGTGTTGGGAAAATGACTTGAAGGTGTCTTAGAATCACCTAAGGATTTATTTATCTTGTGTTTATTTTAAATATTCCATTTATTAATCCTTAAGTGAGCAAACAAAGTGATAAAAAATTTATCATGAAATTTTCCCTCATGTAGGTCATCACTTGTCATTTTGATTGGTGTGACATAATGATACACTGGTGTGACATTAGGTCACACACTGACCTCCTATATCCCTTCTGCTCGCCTGTGGCTGGTCCTCTTCTTCTGTCTTAGTTACCTTTCTGTAGCTATGAAGAGACTCGATGGTTAGGGCAAGTGAGAAACTGTTTACTGAGACTAATGGTTCTAGACGGTTAGAATCCATCATGAAAGGGACCACGCCAGCAGAAAGGCAGGCATGACACTGGAACAGCAGCTGAGACCTTACATATGAGTCATAAGCAGGAAGAAGGAAAAACAAGGGGGTGGGGAGACAGAGAGAGAGAGAGAGAGACAGAGACAGAGACACAGAGACACAGAGATAGAACAGGGAATGGTGTGAGCTTTTGAAACCTCAATGCCATCCTCAATGACACACTCCCTCCAACAAGGTCACACCTCCTAATCCTTCTCAATCAGTTCCCCCAAGTAGGAATCACATATATGAGTACATGGGGGTCATTCTCATTTAAGCCATCCCGTCTTCCCTCAAACAACCCGCCCTTTGTCATTATGTCACACAAATACAACCATCTTAGGATTTCTTGCTCTCCTCCTCTTTCATGGCATCCTTTCCTCTCTCTCTCTCTCTCTCTCTCTCTCTCTCTCTCTCTCTTTCACGTACACACACACAGAAACCATACCCTTACTAAATTTTAACTCACGTTGCTCCAGAATCTCTTCATCTCCAGAACCGTAAGAATTATCTAAATGTCTTTTGAGTATAGCACTCCAACTTACTTACCCTACACTCAGTTTCTCTCACTGACTGCACCTCCCACCATCACATAACGAGCTCCATGCTTCAAGCACACAAAACTCAGGGAAACAAACCACATCCCCACACAGCAACCAGTAAATATATGTGCATCTGCCTCACGAATCCATTTACATATCCCCTGGCCAGTATTTCCTTTTAAAAATGATTGCAGTTTTTTAAGAAAGCACTTTCTATCTCATCAGGATGAGTCTTGTTATTCTTTGCTTTACAAATTTTACTTATTAAAGGTCATTTATGTCTCTAAAATTTCTTTGTCATATCTTCCCCCCCCTTCCAAAAATTGTAGTTATGGCCATTTGCAGTAACTACTAATGGATAGGGATATCATCCCAGTGAGGGAACAACCTCAAGAAAACCATATCACTGGGAAAGCAAACAGGATTTATGTCATGTTAATCTAAGACATCAGGAAATAGCTGCCTTTCGATTAATAAGTTATTTTAAATGATTAATTACCTGATAAGTTTGACTATATAAATTTATGTAAGGCATGTGATTTGGGATAAAGCTACCAGGAGACAGAGACTTAAAGAATACAGAGAATGGATTCTCAAGTGACACTGAAGGACAACTCTATTCCTTAAGGCTCAGTGCTTCTGAGGTCTCTGCTCATCTCATGATTCTGCATCCTCCTGGGAAAGCAGAGAGGTGACTTCCTGGCACTACTGCAGCAATAAGGAAAGAGAGAGTGCGCTGGAAAGATGTGCATATGGTTTGACGACCCCATGCTGTTTCACCGAGCATTTCTGCTTCTGGTTTATGCTTTTTGTCAGATGGGTACAGGTGTAATTACACTTACCTATAAGCCAACTCAGAAAACACGTTCGGACCAGAAGAGAACAGGCAGAGTGGCATCACCTACACCATAGAGGAGTTCAGACTTTGTAAAGCAGCTTGTAGTTACAGTTCGAGAACAAGACGTCAGGATGTCTATCACTACAAGAGAGGCTCGTGGCCATAGTGTAGTCTGGTTGTCTAAATTCCCGGCTTTCCATGATGTGTATGAATGTGGCAATGTGTTAAATTGATTCTGTCACTTGATCAACCTGAAGCTGACTCTGATATTCTGTTCTTAGAGGAGCAATTGAAGGACCAACAGTATAACATGCTTACAGTGAGGACTAACAATTGACCAGGGGTCATTTGAAGTGACGACTTATGTTTCTCAAGGATAAGAAGGACCAAGTGAAGTGCAGCCGCTGACATTGTTGGATTGGCTGTGGTGAATTCAGCTGCTTAGCACATCTGAGCTCCTTCCCCTGTCTTCTCTCATGACTGCACATCAGGACAGGACAAGGTGAACTCAGGTGCATCACCCATTTTGTGAGATCTCATTTCACTCTGATTTCAGCTGAAATACCTAGTGTGCTAAAATGAAGTACTCAATTAGAAGCAATACCTCCCCCTCTGAAATGTTTGGAGGAGTCAGTGCTTTTATCTATGTGTTTGTGTGCATTTGTGTGTGTGTGTGTGTGTGTGTGTGTGTGTATGGTCTATCCGATGTGTGTGTGTCATGTTATGTATGTGTGTGGTGTGTGAATGTGTGTGTATTTGTGTGGTGTGTGTTATATGTGTGTGTGTGTTTGTGTGGTGTGTATGTGATTTGTGTGGTGCATGTATATTTATGTGTGGTGTATATATGATATATATATGTGTGTGTGTGGCAGGTGTATCTGTAAATGGTGTGAATATGTGTGGTGTGTGTGTGATGTGTGTGTACATGTATTCATGAGGTACATGAGCGTATATGTGCATGAGTGGAGAAACTAGGGGTTGGTTATCTCTTGATTTCTTTGTTAGAAAATGTTCACCTTATATTTTTGAGAGAGGATCTCTGGCGTTTACCATGATTTCATAGATTTCATCAGAATAGTTAGCTGGGAGCCCCAGCATCCACCTGTTTTCTTGTCCCCATTACTGAGATTACAGGTATGTGCCACCATGCCCAGGTGTTCTTGTGTTAGATGCTTTCACATCAAGCTGTTTACTAGCTGAGCTCTCTCTCCAGGCTCAAATAGCTGCTTTTATGTTCGATATACTCAACATGGGAATAGTGAAGCCGTATGTTATGGAGTTAAGCAGGAAGGTCGTGACGTAAGGGAAAACTGTTAGAATCCAAGACAACACTGAACACGGATTTTAACTTCTCTTTTACTGATTAGAAATATTTCCTTTGCGGTTATTTTTACAGGCAAAAACTCGTAACAATTTAGGTACATAATGCTTTCATGCATCTTTGGTGAATTTATGCTTGCTGCTGTGTGAAATTCTTCCCAATATTCTAAAAGTAAAGTCATTCAGTTGCAGTTTTTATATCTCCTGCTGCAAGAGAGTGAGAATGTTTTTCTGCCATTGAATGAAGCCAATTGCAAGTTAGGGCAGATTTATTCTAATTAAGTTGGGTAGCACAGATTTCTTAAAGAGTGATACCTTTGGTTTTATAGTAGAACAATAAGGTTTGATCTCTCTCTATTTTCCCCTAGCAATGAAGAAAAACTAGGTGTTTAGATTTCCTTTGCTGAAAAGATTTTTCTGTCTTTTTCCATTGTCCTGGGTTGATGATGAAAACCAAACCAAATCGAACCAAACCGAACCGAACCGAACCAAACCTAACCGAACCGAACCAAACCAAATCAAACCAAACCAAATCAAACCAATCGGAAACAAACAAACAAACAAACAAACAACACAGCAGCATGACGCATCTGCACTCTTCTCTGCAGCTCTATGTTTTTTGCTGCAGATGAAAATCTTCCCGATATTTCCTGTTTATAGGTAATATAAAACTCAGCCTGTGTTGAATTTGGTGATGGGACTAGAGAGTATTTGCCAGACGGTTCAGACAGGTGACAGCAGACTTAAAGAGTATTAGCTCTGCCTTTACCTTTGAGATCTTCATTGCCATGCCGAGACACCATTTTTCTAGATTTAGTTGAGCCAAGTCATCTTTTCTGGTAAGCAAGTTATAGATGTGTGTGAGCACATTTCCTGGCTTGTCACTCAGATCCCAGGTCCTACTTCTAGCCTGGTTCTTGCTAGCACTTTTATAATACCTTTTGTCTCTTTATAATTTAGAGTGGTCTCTCATGAACCAGCCAGTTTCTGTGTTATCAGGTGGGCAGAGTCAAACCCAGTCTTGTGTCTGGATCTTTCTCCTAAAGCCTCACATTCAGATTCTATTAAATAAGCTTCAATATTGTGCCATTCTTATCTCACACTCTTATTCTGAAGCTTGCCCGAAATCGGGTGCATTAGGAGTGTACCTAACAAATGTACACACTCTAGACTCACATGCTTCCCCACAGACAGCTCTGAGTCTCAGATAAAAACAAACGTCCATCCCCTTTCCTCGCTCAGCTCTGTTTTTGTATTAGTTATTGTTCCAACAGTTGTGACTGAATCCCGAAGAGAAGCAACTTAGAGGAGGAAGGATTTATTCCAGTGTATGGTTTGGAGAATATGGTTTGGGTTGAAGGTATCCTTATGTGTTGAGTTTGATATTTAATATTTGGGGCTGCGTGGGCTGACCACCTAAGTTCCTCTGCCTAGCTCAGCCGCCATGCTGTGCGGCCAGAGGCCATGCGCACCACAGTTAAGAACGGCCAGCCAGATACCAGCCCCACCACACAGGAGATGCCAGCATAGGAGACGGCTCTACCAATCTTCCACACTGTCTCCACAAGGTTAGGTTGAGCCCAGACCATCCCACTATCTACACGGTACCCAGTAGAAAATGAGATTCTAATGCTTAATGATTAACCAAAGGTTTTACATGTTTGGTAATGCTCAATAAACAAGAAGCTCACACAATTAGAGGTGTTTCCCAATTAACTAACCTAGATATAAGTTATATCTGCTCCTGATACAAGTGTGGCTCTCCATCCTCCTACATCTCTGCCTCTCTAGCTCCTCCTTTTCCTTCTTCTTCTTCTTCCTTTCCTTACCCCTCCTCTTCCTCTCCTTACTCCTCCCACCATAGCTCCTCCCAACTTGCGGGGAAAATATGCTGCTGCACCTATAGTGTTGGGAATAGCTGCTAGAACACGGCTGATGACATCACTTTGGCACCCAGGGAACAGAGAATATGGCTGGACCTGGGTGAGCTACAGTCCTTACAGCCTGATCTTATAGATGACAAGTAGGATCCATGTCCCCAAAACTTCACAACCTCCTAAAACAGAGCCACCAAATGGAAACAAACTGTGGAAACACAACAGCCTGTGGTGAACATATTACGTCCAGATCATTACAACAACCACACCTAATTGCCTTGTTTCATGGAGAGTTCCTTGACAACTGTCCGACTTGTTCTTATGCCTGGAAGTCTTTTATCCTAGAGGAATCTATTATATATCTATATAAGATTTATTTATTTATTTATTTATTTATTTATTTATTTTATGTACACTGTCGATCAGACACACCAGAAGAGGACATTGGATCCCATTACAGATGATTGTGAGCCACCATGTGGTTTCTGGGAATTGAACTCAAGACCTCTGAAAGAGCAGTCAGTACTCTTAACCGCTGAGCCTTCTCTCTAGTCCCTTAATATATATTTTTATATTTCAGTCAATGTATAATTTAACTCTTTATTGCAGTTTATTGTACCCTTCAATTTTCATTTTCAGATTGAATTTCAACTACACCCAGCTATCTTTTTTGTTGCTGGTTTTACAACATCTCCCTGTGAAACCAGGCTGGCCTTGAGCTCACACTGTTCTTCCTGCCTCAGTCTACCATGTACTGGGATGACAGGTATCTGGTGCTATACTTTGTTATGCAAATACTTCTGGAAGTTAATGCTCTACTATGGTTTCTTTTATACACTTTAAGGAACATAGCATTTGATATACTTTTAAAGTGAATGCTTTGAGATCTGGAATGGTGATAGGGATTAGTGTATTTCAGTGTGAACAGTGTGTTCTATGGTGGCAATTCTGTTCAATTCCCACCTCTTTATCCTATTAGCATTAAATCCATGTATCACATTTTATATTTACTTGGATGCGTACATCTATACCATAAGGTAGTAGTTAACTAGAGGGTTAGTTTATTTTAGGTTGTTTGCAATCCTATACAAAAAAGCCATTACGAGCAACTTATTAAAATCTCCTCTCTCCCCCTTTTCCCAATCATGGGGAGAAAACAGCATAAATGGCTGCAGCTAAGATCATTTCCTTGCCTTGACACCAAGCAAGGCTGTGCTGCTGGAAAGTAATCCTCTACTTAATCACTTCTTTGTCATTTTGGAATTGTGTGACCTTGAGGAAATTATGGAACCTCTTTGAGTCTTGTTTCCTCCTTTTAAAACGGGAATGCTTACGAGACCAATTTGGGGGCTTTGTGATAATATCTTTAACAGCAATCACTTTCCAAGACTGCCATGCGCTTTGTTTGTACTTCATGCTGCTCACAGAAACTTATTTGTTGACAGTGTATTGGCAAAATGTCAATAGATTCTTAGTAACAGTGACTATTATGTTTCATATATTGGCTGATACACATAACTGAGTCAGACTGGAGAATGCCAAAAATTTAGTTTCCCTTCTGCAAGTCTGGCAGAAAGGATTAATAAAGTCAGCTCAGCACTAAGAGCTCATGGCCAAAGGCCATCACAACAGTTGCTGAGAAAAGAGGCTGCCTGGTTCTGTGATCCCATGGTATCCTGGGCCTTAGATCTGAGCAAGCTGCTCTTGCAACATAGCTTCCCTTTGAAGCCAAGGTGGGATTCTGCTGTGAGTAACTCTGGGCCAACCTATGGTGCATCATTGTACAGATGCAGACTGAGTCTCATATTGCACAAAACCAACACACCCTTTTAAAAACGGGTGCCTCCCAGCGCAGAGCAAAAGCAGTGTTTTCTGACTAACTCTTGTTTTATAAGAACAAATCTAGCTCTGAGATGGAACAGCCTGAGGGAATTAGTTTACATTCTGTAAGAGATTCTGGATGTAAGGTTTTGAGCCATTGATGCACAGGAATTGGCAGCATTGGTGAGAGTTTACTTAGGGTTTGGTTTGTAACTGTCTTCAATCTCTAGAGATATCTCGAAAAAGAGAAATGCGACAGAGATTATTTGAAGAGTAGCTTCACTCCTCTCTCTCTTTCTTTCTAAACAAAAATGTATTTTAAGTATACATATTTCTCCTATTTGGTCTTTGAACATCATTGTTTCAGGAAAATATCTTCCAGTAAGTTCATGGTGCAGCTTGGCTTGCAAGCACCTCCATGGAAAAAATGTGTCTCAGACACCACAGGAGGTTGGTTTCCAATCTACCAGTGATGTTGACTATGATAGCGTCTCTTTTATTTCCTCTTTCTGATTGCATCTTCTGATGTGATCCACATAGTCCTGGCCAAGGTGCAGGAAGCCTCTATCTATTTTTTCTTTATAACTTCAGAAATAC
The DNA here is from genome assembly GCF_004785775.1 of Grammomys surdaster. NCBI lineage: Eukaryota > Metazoa > Chordata > Mammalia > Rodentia > Muridae > Grammomys > Grammomys surdaster. The sequence continues at coordinate 12,700,085 of NW_021604567.1, read as the reverse complement.
TTTAATTACAGAGTCCCTGACAGTTTTCTCTCCTATCAGGGGCATTCATAGAGTCTTATCTATTACATGATCCCACCAGAAGCTTCTGACTACACATAGTTAAGCCTATGACCTGAGGTAATTAAAGGCATTTTAAGTGCCAAATTCATTAGTGTCCTCATTATACAGATGATGTCAGTGAGGCACGGGGGGTTAGTGTCAAGTACCTTGTGTAAGGCCACACAGCTTGTGGGTGGGAGAATGTGATAGAAAGCCCAAGAAGCCGAGTCCATCTGCCGTCTATGCCTAAGTCACTGGAGTAGGATCCAACCATGTGACAGCCAGAGATTGGATGTAAAGAGCCTGGCAGTAGAAAAGCAGGCCTGAAGTCACAGGAACACTGCTGAAATACTTGTTTTAAAATCTGTATGGAACTCAAGTGTACAGACTGTATTGGTGAGTCAGAGGTTGGGCAGCTCACACCCACCTGTAACTCCACCTCCAAGGGCTCCAATACCTTCATCTGGACTCAGAGGTCCCTGACATTTATATTTACACATGTCGCCCATATAAAAAATATTAAAAAATACAATACGGGCAAAGGCTACATTTTTATGTATCCATAGAAAAAGAGATCTAAGAAACTGAGATTCAAGATAAATAAAAGCGTTGACCAGACAAACTCAGAAATGCAATGAGGATCAGAGGAGACACAAAGAACTGTCTTCAATGCGGAGGAGTAATGCCAGGTAGTGAACTTATCCAGGGCAGCTTTCTTTATTGTGGATATGAAGACATCACAGTAGGAAGGGAGAGGAGCCATCCATCCCAGTGGGATGATGGGAAATGTGTCCTTGTCCATGCTCTAGACAACATGACAAGTCACAGGCCTCTCTTACCTTATCCTCAGAATACCTCTAAGAGGTGGCTACCATTTTTACTTCATGTTCACTGTTACCAATATTGAACTGTGGCAGAACTATTCAAGTTTGAAGATAAACAATATTACAATACAAATTTAAACACTGCATTTTAGGGTCTTTGCCTGTAGTCCCCTATCCCACGATATTTGCACCATGATTCCTAACATCAAATGCCACCATTTTCACAGGAAAAGATTAAACAGGGAACCAAATTCCAGCCATTTCCATTTACTGGTCTAAGTTAAGTGGCTATAGTGTCAAACATTCAATATTTATAGAAGCTGTTTAATGTCGCTGACATGGTGAGGAGGAGGCCTGCTTTTGAAGACCCTGGACCTCCTGAAAGCCACTTCCCCCACTTTTCACCTTTTCTCTTCAGCTTTTTCCGCTCTTCGTGGTGAGGGATCTCGGACTCACTCTACAAAGTTACATACACATAAAACCTGATCGTTTGATATTTTTTTAATGTTTAGCAGGAAAGTGACTAGAAAGGGTCCTTTCCTCCCCCATGGTGATGGAGAGGGCTTTATGGCTTCAGAAATGCTGATAGTATGAGTAGCCCCAGCCTGGGTGCACTCAGTGGGACAAGAGCCTCTTTCTTTTCTTTTGGGTGTCACTTGTTTTTCAGATATCCTTTAGTAATTTCACTGATTTGCTTATATTTTAGTTGACTATGGTAAATTGTCAACAAAAACTATCATGATTGACATATTGTAGATAGAATAATTATGGCTAGAAGCTGCACAGACTATCTAGATATGATGAAGTATGCCTACAGTCCCAGCACTCAGGAGGCTAACCTAGGGTAGAAGAATTAGAACCTGTCTCAAAGAAAAATAAAATGGACTAAAAGCAAATTAACACACACACACACACACACACACACACATACAGATCAAGAAGCAGGCATGTAGACAGACACACAGACACACACACCTACAAGAAAGTCAGCGGGTAACAGACTATATTGAGACTTGTGGATGGGTTTCTTTAGGTGCTGTCATACTTAAACTTTTACTCCTTAATAATTATGTTTATTTTATAGAATAGATTTTCTTTTCTTTAGGTATACTTGCATTTATCTTGCTCGTAAACTTTCTTTTTCTTTTTTCTTCATTCTGCAGATTTCTTTCCTAGCCAGGTGGGCTACATATGGAGTCTTTAATACTCACATGTATTAAAGACTTCTCTCTCTCTGAGTGTTCTCCACCTCAGCTTCCCCAACTACAGCCATGATTGCTTTCTGCTTTTACAAGACAGTTGCTTGTTTAGTTTACTTAACATACTGTTCAATTAATGACTGAATCACAGTCTGCTTAATGTTCCTGTGCCTCTCTGACTTTGAAACGGAAAGCTCAAAGGGGCTTTCTTTTCATTTTTAGATCTTGAAAATGATTTGTATGGAAACAGAAAATGAGGATTTTAATTCTTTCATCACAGTTGTTATCTCGTATGACCCTGAGATAGATTGCAATAAATCTTTTCCCCTTGCAGAGTCACTTCTAAAGCTGGAGGGGATACAACTTCTGTTATTATGACCCTGACACCGTAGACTACATTAGCAGTCACCAAGTGAATAACAGGGAAGGCAAACGTGCTAGTTAAAAGGATGAAAACAAGGCTGGTTTTGCCCCTGAGGAGATGGCATCATTTTCCTATGGAGTCTTCTGTTAAAATACAAAAACAAAAAAACAAAATAAAAACTCCACCTGGTCTGACCTTGGGAGGTAATGCTTATAGAAAATGGAAGAACCTGTAGAAGTGGTTTCCTACATTAACTTCAAATAAAACAAGATGAATTGGTTGCTAAGGAGCATTCCAGAAGTCTTGAGTGGGTCAGAAAAGGACTTCCAAGATGGAAGGCGGTTGTAGGAGTCAAAGGGGTGCCTAAGAAGTTTTCTTTAGCCACGGGGCTGGGTCAGGGGTTTTTGATGACAGAATGTGTAGTAATTTAATTTCCAGTGGCTTGCACTAGTTCGTCAGTGAAGTATGGTATATGTACCTTTGATTTCATGACTTCTGAGAATATGGATGGGTGGGGGAGATTCCAGCTGAGGAAGCAGAGATGTCAGACAGAATTGAAAGAGGGAGCAGAGTGGAAATGACTTAGCACTGAACACTAGCAGCCTTTCTTCTCCCAAGCAGAGCAGAGGAAGAATCGTGGAGGAGGTTAAGGGTGGGTTGGAAGTATTTGGATTGCAATTATTACCATGTAGCAAAAGTCAGGGGAAGAAAATTCATCAATGGTGAAGACATAAAAGGTGCTACTTGAATATCTATAGCAAATCAGGATCACCATCCCCCCTCCCTGACAAAGCACCGTAGAGAGGCACATTCTGCCTCTTTTTTCTTCTGTCTTGTATATGCTGGAGTGTGATGAGGTCTATACCCTTCAGTAAGTACAAGGTCTCAAGTGTGTAGCCAAGGGCATTGAATCTTTTCATCACTGTCTTCTGAAACTACTGATCAAAGGAGAAAGCATAAAGCACAAATTATGCTTTAATTAAGAAAGCATAAACTTTCTTACATGTACTCTTCTAATACATGTAAGAAAATTTAGGAGCCTAGAGAGATGGCTCAGTGGTTAAGAACACTGATTGTTCTTGTAGAGTACCCAGATCTAGTTTGTAGCATCCCCTTGGCAGCTCACAACTGCCTGGAACTCCAGTTCTAGGAGTGCCAGTGTGTATTCTGAGCTCTGATGGTTTCTCCACACGAGTGGTGCATATACATACATCCAGTCACATATACATAAGCAAATAATAAAAAGTTTTAGAAAAAATTTAGATCTCTAATAGAAATGTGAGTACTATTGGAATGTAAATTTATTGGTGGAAATGATTCTGAACCTCTGGGTCACAACCTCTTCCGTGAGCTGAATGACACTTCAAGTTCCATCTATTGTCATCAGAAAACACAGGGATTTACATGTTAAGCAGTAGCAATGAAAATAATGTGGTGGCTGGGGTCACTGGGGATTTGCATTAGGAAGGTTCAGAACCGCCCGTTTATGTAGTGGGAAATAATCTTTTTTTACAGGTGATGAGTTGATACATTTATTTTCTGTCTTCATGCTTATGATTCAAATATATGAAATATTATTATAGGTATAAAGTGTCTCAGAATTTTAAATTTCTTTATGATTGGGAAAAATTTTGAATAAAAATGTGGGAATTAAGGCAGCTTTAATATAAATAATTAGTTTCAATGTTGTCACATTTAGCGGGAGTTTTTGTTTTATATTTTATATTTTATATTTCAAGTTTTGGGAGTTCTAATTTTAATTTTTGCAAAAGGTTCTTATTCTATAGTCCCAGCTGATCTTCAAGTAATTCTTCTCCCTAATGCCTAGTGCTGAGAGTATAAGGATGAGTCACTGTGCTCTACGCACAGCAAGGTTCTTATATTTGAATGTTTAACATTTACAGAGAACCAGAATATTTAAATTGAGAATGCAAATGATTTCCCGATCCAGAGTCCAAATGTGGAATACAAATCTGATCATAGTGTTAAGGATATGTGGTTTTCTATAGGATAATGGGCTACTTTGACCTAAGTCTGTATGCATTCTTGAAAACTGCAAGTATCAATACCAGTATGGGTTATTGTAGAATAACTCAGAGATTGTTATTTCTTTCCTTTCCATTTATGTTTAAGAAAGGAGAATCACACATAGCCCACTTTACATTTCGCGGCAGAATGGAAGGCTCTGTAGCCGACTGTGGAATAAAGGCGGAAAGGTAATGACATTGGATGCTGAGCTGGGCATAGCCCCCTAGAAAGTGCTCGGAATTCCTTGCATTCGGTAATTGGAACTGTATGGATTTAGACATTTGCAAGACAGCATGACTTTTCCTGATAAAGATAGTCATGTCTTCACATGAAGACTTGTCGAAAGTCAGAAGCAATCTTTAGGCACAGGAATTAATTTTGAGAGTGACGAATGGACAGAAATCTGTTCATCATATCCTATGGGCTAGTTTGTTTCCTATTCTTCATAAAAGTAAACTGTAAGAAAGAAAATAACTAGGCAAAAAATAGGTTAAAAAATAAAACCAGTTGCAAATAATGAAGGCTAAATGCTCAATTGACTAGAACCACCCAATGGGGCCGGGTAAGAGTGCTTGTGTATTCATACAGAACTGAATGTAGACAGCAGATGTGAGCCAGTGGGTGCCCTGGAGGATATCTGTGGAAGAGCTGCAGGTGAGGATATCCAAACTTGTGTTCTCTCAGTGTCTCTAGTCGAAAATTCAAAGACAAAATGCAGTACAACCCTTAAATATGCCTGCCACCTGCAGGCTGAAACCTATGTGCTTCCAGGTGTCCATAACAGTCTCCCTATAGGTGCAAGGATCCTATTATGTCAATGTCCCTCTTTCCCATTCAGACATTGTCAGACCTCCTTTACATTCATCTGCCCCACTCTGTAGGTAGGTGGTGGTGTCTGGGTCTGAGTCCTGATACCTCTGGGGAACATGTTGCAGAAACAGGTCCCTCCAAATGGTACGCTGAAGTCTTTTGTTTCTGGTGTTGACTTACCTTCTCTGACACTCTTCCATTCTGTCGTTAGCTCCCGTTTCCTTATCTCCTCGAACACTGGTAGTTTAGTTTTCTCACCTTTATGAGCTTGTGGTCTATCCTTGTGCTGAGATATGTGTGTACGTGCTCAATAAATATTTACTGTAAGAACATTGGAAGAGAAGAGAGTAGTGGTTTATGTGTTTAGAAGTATATTTTGGATATCATACTTGGTTGCCCTTCTGCCTCTGCTTTCCCACCTGTATTGGCATGATCAGTATGACTGGTGATCACAACCATGGGATCCTCAGAGGGGAAATGAGGCTGGATAGCCTGGCATCAGAGGAGATTGCAGGCTGTGGTGGACATTTTGAGAACAGACTCTTAGGGGGAAGCTTCATTGAGACAGCTCATTTGGGGGAAAGGCGGTGTGATAAAGAATATTTAAAACTTTGGGGTGAGTAGGGGTGGTAGGGGTGAGTAGGTGAGGCCAAGGTGCTGGTGAAGCCTCATTAGCATAGGAAGGAATTCCAGGTGCTACTAGATATGACCTTAGAAGGAGAGAAAAATTCAAACCTGGCTATTGGGCTATGTGACATCTTTTGGTGGGCAAAGATGGGGACACAGGGCTACATAGGACAGGACATGCACGCCAGGGGCAGGGGAGTAGTGGTTCTACTCCTGCCTATCTCAGAAGGATATTTCTTGGGTTTGGACACACCATCCGTTATATCCAGACAAAATGATGCTTCAACTCACGTGGTTATGCGTCTTACATAAGAGATCCTGCCAAACTCATCTGAAGTGATAGTCAAGCTATTACCCAAATGCCTAGAGATGTCGTTCAATACCTTAAGTATTTCTGTTGCAAATATTTTTATGCAAAAATTACAGAAAGCTCTAAAAATCTTTTGTACAAGAGAGCTGCTGTGTATATGTGTGTGTGCGTGGTGTGTATGTGTAGTTTTTTTCTTTTTACTCTAGTAAACAATTTTTCAAAATCTTTCCCCAAGTCCTTTAGAAGAATCAAACATGGCCAAAGTGAATGGAAGATTGATAGCTTCAAACACAATATCTGACATTTTAATCTCATTCCACATTGAGTAAAGACACATAGTTGGATCTTTTCCAGGTCTTTGGGAGGGGCATCAAATAGATATATTTTGATCACCTAATTTCTTCAAGCTACAGAATTGTCCACAAATAGAAAATTTCTAGATTTCAACGTAAAGACAGTACTAGTAAAATAATTTTTTTTAAAAGTTGCTCTTTGAAAAACTCTTTGAAGATGAGAGGAGATCACAGTACCTGGCATTCAACAAATAAATCCTGCTGTTGTGCTAAAAAAAATAAAATAAATAAATAAAATAAAAAAAGTAAGACATAGCAGGGCTCCTAACCTGGTGGTTATTTTCAAGTTCCCCTGTTTCCCGGCATCCATTCACATACCTGCTGATTTCAAGCAGTGCTTTAGATGGCACTGTTCACATAGTGTACAGAGCTCTGTGTAGATGGTACTGTTCACACAGTGTACAGGGCTCTGTATATATGATACTGTATATACAGTGTACAGGGTTTTGTATATATGATACTATACACATAGTGTACAGGTCTCTGTATATATGATACTGTTCACCTAGTATACGGGGCTCTGTATGTATGATACTGTTTACATAGTGTGTAGGTCTCTGTATATATGATTACACATAGTGTACAGGGCTCTGTGCAGTTATTTTACTGATCAGAACCAGTGCACGCTTCTGTTTTGTCTGCCAGTAAAGTGGCTATTTTCCTTTAGACTCCTCTCTATGTTTTTTATGCAGCTGGTCATACGGTGTAGACTGTTCACACAGGTGTAATTGAGGCTATTTCTCAGCAGACATAATGTGTGTGGGGGATTCCTGTTGGTCGGAGGAAGCACCTCCTCAGAAGCAGAGGATGATGGGGGAAGTATTGTGGGAGGGGCAGACCAGGAAAGGGGCAGTGAGTGAGATGTAAAGTGAGTAACTAACCAATTACAGTAAAAATTTAAGAATACCTCCGAATCCTTCTTCCTTACTAATAGATGACAAAGCACAGTGTAGAGGTGGATGTTTAGGACTCACAGAGATGAATCCTGTCCCCAAGTCACCCTCTACTTCCTGAAGTGGTATTTTTTTTTAAAGATCAGATTTAAAATCATACTCTCTATTAAAAAGAATTCCTAATTTAAAAGTTTCATTAGCTTTAATTAGCTTTTGTTGTCTGTTTATTCTTTGTTCTTTTCCAAATTTGACTTGGAACTTTGGCATAAGAAAGGAAGAAAATAATGAAAGAAAGAAGGAAAGGAAGGAAGAAAGGAAGGAAGGAAGGAAGGAAGGAAGGAAGGAAGGAAGGAAGGAAGGAAAGAAGGGAGGGAGGGAGGGAGGGAGGGAGGGAGGGAGGGAGGGAAGGAGGGAGGGAGGAAGGGAGGAAGGGAGAAGCCTCAATTCTTAACCTCCTTATGCTTCAATGTATTTTTAGCTTCAAATTCAATAATGATAATTTGCAGGTTCAAGTAGTCTGACTTAACTCCCTCAGAGCAGGGTCCATTTGGTACATGGACCAGATGCCAAATAATTTAATATGTCTTAAGTGCCAGGAAAATAATGTCAGGAAAATATCTCGGATGTCTAAAATCATCACGACTTTTAGCATTCTGTTGTAGTTTTGTTTTTAGAAATTTAGCATACTAGGACAAATTTTCAAGTCACTGTGTCTCTTCAAATACCAGAGTGGTCAGCCTTTTAAATTTTCTGCTCCCACAACAAAGTTGTTTTTCCAGATTCCAGAAACCCTGGGACCTCTGGACATTATGCCATATGTTAAATTCACCAAGGCTAAATTTAGAAGCTTCTTTTTCCCTGTCCTAAGTGAGACAAGCAGGCTCTGTGGCTAGGGTAAGCAGGCTCTCCATCAGTCGGGGTTGCAAGGTCATGCCAATAATGGGGGCTTTGTAATATCTGAGGCGTAACCTTTCTTATTCTTTCTAGACATATAAGACATTTTAAATATACTTATTGGCATTCACATACCAGTTGAAAGGATAAGTTCTCAAAATGTATTTATTAAATGCATGCCATATGAATGAATAGTAATTAATGCCTGACTATATTTACAGAGTCCTCACGTAAGGACAGATGTCATGGATTCTATTACTCTGTTTGCTCCATGGGGAAATTTAGATGTAGGGAGGTTCAAGTTTGCAGATCTAAAAACCCAAAACCATACCTTTGGACTTCCCTTTTTTTCTGTTCTTTTCTTCTTTTTTTTTAAATTTGAATGTCCATGCAAGTTGAACACTTTTTGTGTTTCTTCTCATGGAATGTTCTAGGATATATGTGCCCTACTCCAACAATGGCCTAAATTTGTCTTGACTTTTTAGCTTAGGGCAGAGTTAGAGGTTCTCTCTGCACCTACCCTCGTCAGGAAGTAATTATGGAAATAGCTAGAAAGAAGCCCCTTTCTTCCTGGCAGGCTAATTTGTCACATTCCTCCCAGGTTACTTTTGGTGTTCCTTTCTGTGAGTTTAGGGACTTTTATTTTCTTTCTAAAGGGATGGGTATAATTTTAGAGAATTTATAACTTAAAGAAACACTTAAGCAGAGAGATGCCTGTTAAGTGAGATTTTTCTGTCCAAAACCAATCAATCAAAAACTTGAGCTACTGTGATAGACTACACTTGCTTTTTAATAGCCGCCATATGTCCACTTTTATTCAGGGACCAATGAAGTGGGTTAGTGGGATTTTTTCTTCACAGCTTATATAAATAACAGCCTTGTAATCACTTGTTTCTTCTAGGTGATACATTTTAGAGTGCACAAAATAAAGTGTTAGGAATAAACATAAAACCATCACTAGTAGCTAATACAGACGGGGACTGAAAGAGCTTTAATTAGTGTCTGTAATATCGAAGACTGAGGCTCTCTGGGGTATGGACTGTTTTACAGGTAAAGTTAGGGGTAACTGCTTTGAGGATGGTAATGTTGACATTATTGTTTCTTATAGTTAGTTTTCCCCTTTGGTTCTTTCAGGCTTTGAAAAACATACATGGAAAAGCGAGGTTTTTTTATTCTGAATTTTTAAAAAACAGTTGTCTAGCTATATTCTACCATTTCCCTTCTGTCTTTTCTTTCAGGAGACCAAACCTCAACTTCCCTCTGCCCCTTTCACTCTACCTTAGTAGGAGGAGTGTGAGGAAATCGTCCTATGCTTGAGCCTCAAGGGAAATAAGACATTCATATTTGTGGAGTCTCTCTGTGTCCAGGCCCTGGGCTAACCTATTGCATATGTGGGGGTATAATATTTCAAAGTGCTAATTGCCCGGTATAACTGACAATTCTCTCCAGCTTCGTCCCTAAATGGAAAACCAGCATGGCTGTGGGGACGATTTACAGTGGGAGAACAAAGGTCTTTAGCTTTTAAGTTCAAAGGGCACCATCTGGGGTAGAACGAACTTTGAAAAGGAATGTAGCCAGCAAGGTCAGGTTTTTCTTACTCATTTGAGACTGAAGAGATAAAGGGAAGTCAGGAGCTTGCAACTGGGTTTCTCTAAAGTGGCACTGTCCCCTCAAACACTGGGTTGAATGTTCCTCTCCTTCCCTTAAGTGGATTTCCAAGGCCAGCTGGAATCAGCACATATGCAAAGGACTGAAGAGCAACTTTCTTTTGAGGGGGATTTGAATAAAACGGAAGCAAATGAGTACGGTGGAAATTTGCTAAGGAATTGATTAAACATGTTAGAGTGTCTGCAGGTAGTGGATTTTTTTGTTCTTGTTAAGTAATTCTCTCTTAGAAAATGCCTCCTTTCTGACTTTACTAATAAAGAGGTCTTGACTCTCCCTATCCTCGGAGGTCCTCTCTTGGAGTAGGAAACTAACAGACTTCTGCTACATTGACTTCATCTTCTAGCAAGATCTCCATGAGTATTTCCAAGTCTTTGCATTGTAAATTCTCAGTTTCCTATCTGTGGTGCATATCCCTTCTGAGACCTCAACGGCAGCCATCTGGCTTTTGGTTCCCTCTTCCTCCCGGCATCTTTTCTCATTTTCCTCCAGTATCTGCAGTGTACTTTTGTTAGCTCTCTCTCAACTTGCAGGTTAGGGGGGATATTTATTTTATTCATAAAAAATTGTCATTTTTGAAGTCAGAGTCTGACTTCTAAGAGGGAAAACTTCAGCAGACTATCTTACTAGGACGACTCCTCTCTGTTTCCTCCTTCTCTAGAAAGTAAGCACAGCGCTTTTTGCAGTTCCTTCCTGTGTTTCTATTTTTAAGCATCCCCAAAGTAGCCATTTTGGAGCCACAGTGACCGCCAGCTGTAGGGGTTTCAGTGGAGGAGATAAGAGCTTCCCGCTGTCTTTGTATGTGGCACACAGGCTGCTCTAACGGTGCCAGCACCACCGGCGAGCTGGGCCAGAGGTTAGGGTCTTAGGTTCACACACAGCCCGGTGCACAGATGTCACTTTGGACAAATCATTTGTCTTTGTCTCAGTTCTTCATCTGCAAGATGGATTTCTAGTGCCACTGAATTAGGATCAAAGGAGCTGGCTAACATGCAAACGTTCTCAACATAAAGATGTTTTTAGAATGCAGAGGAATGGTTTAATCCTCAGAGATAAAGTGATTATTAAAAATATACACTATCATGTACTAAATCTATTAAGAAAAACGAGTACTTTTAAAATTGGATTTCTTTTAATATTTGATATTAAAGGAAGTCTATTTGAAAGACAAATATAATCCAAAGTGTTTGAACACAGCCAGTTTTGTTAGTTACTTAAAGCAAACAAATTTGGCAAAGTTGAGAAAATTGTGCTAATTACAAATCAGATTAAAAGAGATAGCCCTTTTAAAAATGGCAACATACAAACACAGTGAATGTGGGAGCCACTGTGGGCCTCTTACTGCTGAAATCGAGTCAACTTGTTCAGTTCTGTCATGTTGGAAAGTTATCATATTTGTTATCATATTTTTATAGTTACTTGTGACAACCTGGTGCAAGCAAACACCATTTTCAGGAAGCAAACAAGAACTCTAAGATGTTCGGAAGGATATGTAGTTTTGTTTCCATTTTCACAGATGGAAATTCTGCAAAATTGGTTAGTGTGTATTTGCTTCATGCAGGACGGTTTCAGCAGCACCTTTATTTCTAAATTAGAAATTGTCACAAAAATGTAAAACTAAACTATCATGTCACATGGATGTCTTGTGTGGCGTATGTTTCAAAAAGTGGTAAATGAAACAATTTTTTCTACTTTGCTAAAACCGATAAGCAAAAATCCAATCATAGTTGTGTTTTTTTTTTTTTTTTTTTGTCCATTGCTATGACGTAGCAGAAAAATAGGGGAAAAAAAAGATTTGGTCAGGGTTTGAGTCTGAAAGACGTGTGTATTTCAAATAGGTAGAAGCTGGGAAAACAAGGAAATGGGTGACAGCCGCAAACCTGTGCTTTGTGTTTCTGTGAGAACACAGTGGATGGAAATTCACACCCCATTTGCCTAAGAAGCACAGAGTCATCTCAGGACTGTATTAAGTCCAAGCCTGCCATGAGACTCAAAAAGTGCCACTTCTCTCATTGGTCCCTCACCCCCACCCAAACATTTGCACAACTCTGGTGGCATCTTAAAGCCACACACGATGAGGTAAATATTTTAACTTGGCATTTGCGTTGGGATGAGGACGCTGAGCAAGCTTCCTCTCCTGCAGTTTGCTCCACAGACTGGCATTTTTGATAAACACTGCTTTCTCCTGACAAGATTACAAATAACTTTGATGTCAGGGAAAAAAACCTCTTCCTCTCATGGTTAATTTTATCTCTAGGCAGGACTTACCATCATCTTTTGTTCATTGTGAGGGCTTAGTAAATGCTTTTAGCTTAAAAATGAAATGCGCCCCATTTGCATACTTCTTATATGCTTCTATCTTTAACAGCAAATAGAATGATGCATATTATAGAAACAGTGGGAAAGAAGCCTGAACAGACTGTTGAAAAAGAGTAGTAAAAACTTCAGGGGAAATTTACAACTTTTAGGAAAAATAATGTTGTAGAATATATTAGAAGAAAATATTCACGTGAAGCTACAGTGGGGAGTCGTTTCCATTTCCCATGGTGCTTTCTCCTGGTTTCCCTATTTTCTTTGGGTAGTTTCTGCAGACACTCATGTACAGATTTTTGCTTCTCCAGGGTAAATGCCCATGTATAGTTGCAGGGTTGTCTGACAAATGTGTGCTAGTATTGTACGTTCCCTTTTAATCACATTTATAGTGCTGTGTACATCTCTTCAGCGTCCCCTTAAGTGACTATTCCCTATCCATCATGACAGATACCCTGGAGGCTGAACTGTTAAGAATAACCCTCTAGATTCTATAGGAAATTCTTAGTCATTGTATATACACGTATCTTTATTTTCTGAGTTATCATTTGAATTCTATAAAATCCGTCAGCACCTCCCGGGATTAAATATATAGATATGTAAACATGGAAATACATATAAAGGAATCATGTAACGTGTAAGGTTTAACTTTCCTTCCTAAAACCTTCCCTTTGCACATTAACCATTTATTCTCATTTTTTATGCTTGTGTAACTGAAGATGGTCTTGTTCTTCAATCTACCTGGCCTCTTTGCCTACAGTAATGGCTCTGAGACTCATTTATAAATAAATGCCTAGGCTGTAAGCTTTGACTTGTTCAGGACTAGCTTGTAACTTATATAACTCATTTATTCTATTCTATGTGTGTCACAAGGCTGGTTACCTTTCCTCAACTTCATGTCTATTTTTTCAGAGTCTACTTAGTGACTCTTTCCTAGAATTTCTCTCTCTCTCTCTCTCTCTCTCTCTCTCTCTCTCTCTCTCTCTCTGTCTGCTGGATATCCCACCTTCTAATCCTGTCTTAGCCGTCAGATTTTTGACAGGTGATGCTTCTGCACAGTGCACAAGAGATTGTTTCTACAGACATAGAAAATGCAAAAAAAATTAAAAGCCTAACTTTGTCTGGTTAGACCTACTGATTGTTGTATTCAGTGAGTTGCAAAAGATTCTATACAGCAAAAAACAAAGCTCCAACTCACAGCAATGAAGAGGCCCATTGCTGTGTTACCTATGCAGTCCAACGGGCTGTCTGTCAAGCCCAGCACAGCTGCATAAATGGCTGGGAAGGACAGACACAATGAAATTTCATATCCTGGATATAGCCCAGGTGGGGGAATGCTTGTAGTGTCTACTACATGAATGCAGTCCTTCAATCTTGGTGCATATGGCTTTGTTTGCTTTTAATTTATATTAAAGTGAAATATACTACATTATGTGTATGCTACCTAGGTGTTTTTCTCACTGAGTATATTAGAATTGGGAGTGCAGGTAAAAACCTGTGATATTAGAACCTGGGTGGGGGGCAGAGGAAGGAGGATCAGACATTTCCTATATAAAGTGAGTTCAAGGACAGCTGAAACTACATAAGCAAGTAAAAAAAGAAAAAATGCACACAGGCAAATATCATCACCTTAAAATTCCCATACTTCTTTTGTGAAAAATGCAATGTCTAGGTCATGAGATGTGTATTTGATTCTCAAAGAAACTTTCAGTAAGTTTCCCAAAGCTACCCAGCTACTTAATATTCCCTGGCCCATGCCTTTTTAATCTCTAATAGATTAGACATTAAACTTATCATCATATTCTTTGTTTTCTTACTTCTTCTGATTATTTCTCATGTTTTTGTGTTATCCAAACACCATTCGATTATATGTAATTGAAATATAGGTACCCATAATTGTGAAGCACAAATAAATGAACCTTATCAGATCAGATTTAATTTTCTTTCCATTTTTCTTCCTATAATTTTTAAATTACATATTAATAATATCAGAAATCACAATATTCACCACTGAGTTAAAAATCTCTAAAAATCCAGTTTCTCATTTCTCATCTCTGTCCACTCCAAAGTTAGTTACTGTCACTCTTGCTTTTTGTAGGACTGTTGTCATATACTTTATTTACGTAAATATTTTACCATGTAAGGTAAAATTATAATAATCTCAGTAATATGTGATTTAGATTTAACTACATGGTTGAGAATGGAATTTAAATTTGATTAAAAAATTTAACTACAAGTTTAAATTTATTCAATTTAAATTTTAAATTTTGTTCTTTCATTAAAATATTATTGCATCATTTTTCTCTCTCTAGTCCTTTTTAGGTCTCTGCTTTCCAGCTCCCTCCCTCCATATCCCCCCTTACTCTCAAACTGATAGATTTTGAAACAGTGGGGGATGGGGATCTGGGAGTAGCCACTAGAAAGTCCCAGATAGCAGGGAAGAAAGAGGTTCCCAGCATTCAACAGGGATGACATTAGCTGAAATACCCAACAAAGGGGAGATGGAACCTGTAGAGACCATCTCCAGTAGATAGGCACGGCCCCCAGCTGAGGGATGGGGCCACCCACCCATCTCAAAAATTTTAACCCAGAATTGTTCCTATCTAAAGGAAATGCACAGACAAAAAAGAAGGAGGAGGAGGAGGAACAGGAGGAGGAACAGGAGGAGGAACAGGAGGAGGA
>NW_021604567.1:12659604-12683894 GCF_004785775.1 Grammomys surdaster | reverse complement strand
TCTCTCTCTCTCTCTCTCTCTCCCTCTCTCTCCCTCTCCCTCTCTCTGTGTGTGTGTGTGTTGCATGTTTGTTTGTTTACAGCACTGGGCTGGCACCCAGAGTCTCAGACTGCTTAGCAAGTGAGCTGTATCCCAGCTTTGTTTATTTCTACTGAGAAACTTGCAACAGGGACTGTTTTGATCCTTGAATAAATGAAGCTTATGATTTCCCTTCAGCTGTTTGGACATTTACCTGAGTCCTTTGTTGTCTGCAGATCTCCACAGCTGATCCGGGTGTGCAGATCTCCACAGCTGATCCGGGTGTGTTTTTCTGAGTTGTTTGCTCAGCTTTGGGCCCGTATTGCTCTGACTCCAGTTTGTCAATCTTTTACACATTTTGAAGGCGTTCATATAACTTGTTCTTTGCACACTGTTTCTCAATGCTTTGCTCTTCCTCCCTAACCCCCTGATTCCGGATCTCAGCCCTCCATGCTGCATGCATGTAACTTGGCATCTTGTCCCACATTCTCTTCTGTGTTTTTATTTTGTCTTCTACGTGCGGCGAGGTATGTGGTTTTTCTTCTCACCTTTTTTGCTGAGTTTTACCCTTTCCGCACTTTTGTTTGCTCTGTCAGCACGCATGCCTGTTGTCTTGTTCCGTTTCTTACAGTTTCAAGTTCTAGCGAATTCATCTGATTGTCTTTTTGGAAGGTTTGTAATGAAATTAAGTACTTTGCTAATATTTCAGTGAATGGCCTTAGAGTCTGTGCCTCCTACCTCCATATATGCATCCTATCTATACACATTCCTTTCTGTCATCTCTATTCTCCTAGATCTGGTCATAGCCACCACTCTCTATGTTCACTTCCTACGTCCTCTCCAGGACTCTCTTTCCTCTCCACCACTCTCTATGCTCACCCACTCTGTCCTCTCTAGGACTCTATATCCTCTCAGCCATTCTCTATGCTTACCTCCTCTGTTCTCTCTAGGACTTTCTTTCTATGCTCCACTACTCTCTATGCTCATCTCCTTTCCAAGGTAAGAGCTCCTGGATTCCAAAGTTTTGCAGGTGAGCAGGTAGGCAGGTGAGCAGGTGAGACAGGTGGGCAGTGGACAGGTGGTCAGGTAGGCGTGTGGACAGGTGGAGCAGATAGGACAGATGGGCGTGTGGACAGGTGGGCAGAAGGGCAAGTGGACAGGTGAGCAGGTAGACACAGTCTAAGGGTAATAAATAATGACATATACATGCGAAAACATCACGTACCAAAAGCCTTCCCCGAAGTGGGATGAACTGGTAGCTGCACAGATGGACCTCTCTCCTTCTATTCTTCCTTGGCCTGTATACTCTAGTTCCTTTCCATTCAACTGGGGCTGTGTTGCAAACAACAGGTGGTAGAAAGCCCCAGTGTAATCAGATAAGAATATGATCACTTTGTGGGCTAGCTAAACAATAACAAAAATATATCACTAAAAGACTCAATGTGGAACTAACAGATAATTGATTAATTCATAAAATAAATCAGAATAACAGTAAGTTTACAAACACAATATGGTCAGCTGATTTCCTTTCAGTTACAAAAGCATCACTTTCTATCTCAAAAGAAGGCAGTCCAAATTCTAAGTTCCCAGTCTCAAGATTAATCTCAAAATCCTTAGAAAAGTAACTTTAAATATTGTGGACTTACTTACCGGTAGTTACTGGGAAGAAGCATTTCCCAACATATCAGGGCCCAGTGTTTGTCTAGCAATTGTGTTCTAACAAATTCTCCCAAGGGCAATCTGATTATTATTATTTTTTTTCTGTTTAAAAATCAAGTCTTATCTTCATGATGATAGGGGAGTTAACTATTTAAGCCATCTTATAATAATCAAATAAATAAAAATTCCTTTGGTAAAGCCAATTCTTCTTTTGCATGTATGATCTTTGAACATGAAGTATCCTTTAGTAAAAATTTTCCACAGTGAAATGTAGATATTTTAGAGTTGATAAAAATTCAGAGTCATACTAATGTCATCTTCAAGAGAAGTAATTTGTATTTGAGTTACTATGACAAGCTTTGTGAGCTCAATTAAAGCTTTAATATTAGTAAATTCTTGTTCATCTACATTAAGGTTTGGTACCTAAGTTCCTTAGTACGCTGTTGTGATAGTCACTGAGTGTGGAAGGGAGATCTATCTTCCTGTGCTTCTGGGAGCCAGGCTGCAATGCTGGGGGAGGGCACATTTCTTATCTTGCAGCCCTCAATGCCTGGCATGCCTTTAAATGCTGTGGTCAGTGAACCCATGCTTCAATTAAAAGCTGAAGGGAGTCATCTGTGTTTTCTATGTTCCTGTTCTCTTTATTCATTTGCCTTTGAGAGTTATTAAAAAGCCAGAACCACACAGGTTATTTTACATAGAAACGTTTAAACCAGACTGCCAAAACCAGTTTTTAACAGCTTTTAAAAAACCACTTTTCAGATGTACAGGAATTCTTATTTGTCAAAAATCTGCATGAATCTAAAATTAAACACAACAACAGCAATTCATGCTAAAGCGACTTTATAGAGAAGGAAACCATGGCAACAGAATCATTTCTTTTTAACTGTCCAAGACCTTATCTCTCCCTTCACTCCAATACTATGTACACGAAGGCCCTGGCTTCTTAAATGTGGCCTTGTTCCCACTGATACTTGCAACTCAAAAACAGGCATGAAAATTGTTGATCCTAAATGCAGTGGGAGCTATAATTCTTTTCATGTTTACTCACTTAAGATATCCTGAAAGCAGCCTTTGGGGAAGGAACTCGACAGGATGTCAGAGTGAATCTGAGCTCCTGCATGCCTCTGGTCAGTGAGCTGCTGGTGCCCACCTCAGGCTCCCTAGTGGTACAATTGTGTCTGATCTTATCGTGTAGAAACCAGCTGAGCACACAGGGCAAGGGCTGACAGTACATTAGCATTGTAACACTGTAGATCCCTGTGGTCCTGAGGAATCCTGTCTGTGTAGATTACCTGGAGTGTTTGTTTTGAAACTGCCCTTATCCTCCTGTTCTTCCATTTCAAGGCCAGATAAGTTGGCACTTAACAATGTTTATGCTTTCCTTAACCAAAGATTTACCACTTCCAGGCAAAAGACTGCACTGTGTTAGAACAGTGTCAAAGTGCTCATCAGAAATTTTCATGATTGACGAAACTGGAAACCAAAACCATATTTTCCTGTTTATAATTTCAAAAGCAAGTCACTTTAAAAAAGTGAAACCCAAGTTGAAGTTCAGTAAGATATTTTAATATAGGTTTAAGCATGAGGGCTAAGAAAACAGAGGCATTCAAGAAGAAAGATAGAACACTTCGGAGAGATCATGCATGTGTGGGCTTCTTAGAGAAGAATGGCAGGAAGAACATACTGAATTAGTCAGCATTCTCTAGAGGTACAGAATAGATAGGGCACACACACACACACACACTCACAGAGGCAGGAATGAACACATAAGTAGGCACACATACACTCCCACACACCCACATACACAGACATACAAATATTCATGCATACACATGCACATGTGCACACATGCACACATACACAAGCTCTTGTTCAGAAACAAGCACACACAGAGACACACACAGAGAGACATACATAGACACAGAGGTACACACACATACAAACACACAGACAGAGATACACACACATATATACACACAGACACACACAGAGAAATATACACAGACACAGAGATACACACATATATATACACACACACAGAGAGAAACATACACAGACACACACTCACACACACACACACACACACACACACAGCATTTATGTTAAAATAGTGACAACAATACTGTCCTGCCTAAGCGGCAGAAAATCTGGAATCTGCTAATTGTTCAGTGTTCAGTCTTTGGGAGTCTCAGAAGTGAGAGTAGTTCCACAATGTCTGTTTCCTACTGAAAGGCTGAGAATCTGGTAATTGTGCCCTTGAGGATGGGTGCACCATCAGTCCCAATCTGTTGTCCAAACCCTGGAGAATTCCTGGAGAGTGATCCTTCCTAATGATGGAAACTCTGGAATACTGGCTCTTTCTTCAGGGCAGAAAGCAGTAGCAACAGCAACAAGGCAGGATGAGAGGGCCATGAGGGCACATGGGGAACAGTTGTTCTCAGTCCCATCCTGTTCCCTCTAGGCTAGCACCAGAGCCACTCACAGTGAGTCTGCCTACATCAGTTAAGGCACTTGGGAGGATCCTTCAGCCAAGGCTTTCTAATAAGAAGATTTAAATTTATGGCAAGTTGACATAAAAATGAACTATCACAAATACCCAACATGTTAGTGCCCACTGTTTGCCTAGAAACAGTGGATATGGACTCTTCAGGAGAGAGTCACCACAACTCACTTTCAAAACTATTATTTATTTGAAAAATCTAGTAGCTCATTTTAATAAATATTACCAAATCTGATTGGGTATTTTGAACATGTCTTTCGAAGTTCCTTTATTTTTACTTCTGTTAGCAGTATTGGCTAGAAGATCTCAATATGTCCACAGCTATAGCCCGTTCATCATTGTTTCTGATGCAGTTATTCCAAGGACCCTAAAGGAAAATAGACTTCACCGTTGAAGATCAAAGACCTTGATGACAGAAATCAGCACCTGAGTACATCTGAAGGCATGAAAGGGAATCGCCAATGGAGTCAGACAGAAAAAAATTGACCTTACATTTTCTGAAATAAATGGGTACTGTGATATATAAAAGCATCGTGGCTGCTTGTCTGTGAACCATCCTGGGGTTAAACCATGGGTGGAAGGAAGAGTGTGTTTTTTTTCCACAACCTAGTTGCAGGAAGATTTGGCTCCTTGGAGTTCCATTTCAGTTTCTTGTCTTTGTTGTACGGGTTCCAGTGTTTCTTTCTACTGGATTGGTGTGGTGGATAGGTGGGCGGGTCTATTCCCTTGACTGTCATTGGATGCTTTCTAGGGTCAGAGCCAAGGGTAACAGGTATTTGTAAGAACATAGGCAAACCTCAGGTAGGCGCTCAAGAGAAAGAATGGCTATTTAATAATGCATTGAGAGTTACATCTGACTTTCCCCCCCTTGCAGTAAAAAGAAGACAGAACAGAACAAAAAAACACAGTTTAGAATTGTTTCTTCAAAACCAGAGGATGCCAGAAGGACTTTGCCGTCAGCTTTGGTGCAGAGAAACGGATTCTTCCTTTGCTTGCAAAAAGAGAAAAGCAGGGCTATCGCACAGTTTCTTTATTTCCACAGCTGCAGTTATTCTTTTTTCTGTGATTTTGTTTTCTTCCAACACCTCCCATTTTTGGTTGCAGCTTGGAAGATTTATTCAGCAAATATTTAGTTTGCCCCAGCATGGAATGAGTCAGTGCCTATGATAAATGATAAAATCATGACCATCAAAATCCGGCTGTGGGTGTGCAGGAACGTGAGGCAATCCAGGTGCAGCTACGTTTTGGACTCATTATCCTTGAGGGACATGAAATTGAATCCTGATTATTCAGCAACCAAAAGATAATGAACCCAAAAATAAAGGAGATGGGAATAACTGTGTCCTCTGTGTTGTGGAATATTATGAAGTGGGTGTCCTTAAAAGAATCCAAACTTAAATTTGTCCTCGGACCTCCACAGGCCTACACTATGACTCCCATATTCCTCCACTTCACAAGTAGGGTGTACATGCACACAAAATAAACAGGTAAATAATACAAATTCAAATTAACCTATAGAATAGCATTCATTTAGGATAAAAATAATATTTGAGAAAGTCAAAGCAAAAGAGAAAATCAGGGAGAACTAAGCCAGAAAGGAGGGCATGTAAAAGCGGTGACTCTCTCTCTCTCAGGATGTCTACCTGCCCTGTGCCAGAGCCCTGAGTTTCCTGGCCGGCACCGGCACCATCAGTGGGAAGCCAACAGTTACACGTTCCAAGAGTCCACGAACAGAATGTAGAATAGTCCTAAAGAACCAGTTATTCATGCTACTTAGACTTGAGAAACATTTCTTCCTCCCGTGGGTCCTCATAAAAAAGTCAATGAATCATCTGGTGGAGCTCCTGGAGAGGATCTTCATGGGAGTGGGGTGAGTCTGTGGGTGGAGCTGCCTCGTAGTATGTCTCTTGGGTCTCATCCACACTCCGCTATTCAGTAACTGAAGTCACTTAACCTTTCTGCGACCAGTATGCTTTCCACTGGGAAACAAAAGCCTCAGTGGTCCCTTGGGCTTCAGCCAGCAGTCCAAGTCTCTGTTTTGGCTTCTGATCATTTCAGTAGGTCTTTTAAAAGTTTTGTTTGAAGAAAAAAAAATTCCAGCTTCTAAAGGCAGAGTCCTCCTGAGCTAAGATTGTGTGGGTGTGTTTGGGAAGTATGAACTCAAACTTCCTGTGAATCTACAGTGCTAAGCAGTCCAGGCAGGAAACAGAATCCATACCAGTGATTAAAAGGGAAGTATTTAAGGAATTACTAACTGTGATTAAGGAAGCACCCATAATTGTATATAAAAAGGGCACTGAAAGACAGTCAACAGATCCTGGATAGGGTGTCCGGCCCAGTGCCCTGTGTAGAACCATCTTGTAGAGGGAGCAGCTGGGTCTTCGGGATGCACGGTACCTAATGCCTCAGTCCAAGCCTAGTTCATTGTTGGTTCTGGAAAGGAGGGACACACAGACAGGAACAGTATGCGCAAAGTCTTCTAACGGGATCCTAGCAACTTTTGTGAGGCTGCATGGCTTCAGAACTTCCTTGCAGTCACCCTATAGAACCAGAAAGGCAGAAACACTCACTCAACAGAAGTCTCTTCCACCGGCACTGCCCCTCCGTTGATATCTGTTGCTGAAGAAGCCGAAAAAGGCACCAAGCGAAACCAGGTTTCATTTCCAGTCTAGCAAAGGGGCATAGTGAAGAATGAATTTGAATCTCAGGGGCAATAAATGGACGAGTCAAGACTGACAGCACCAAACCATTAGATTCCAAGATGTGCGATGTACATTTTCAAAACAAAATGTATGCTGTGTAAGGAGCTAGCTTGAGAAAGTGGCTGGGGTATCAGTAATATCTCCAATAGTTTTTAAGTAGCTAGCCTTGACTTTGTCAAATAAGCACACCGTATTTCTGTATACAACATAGAATGGTAATTTAGCCTATTGAAACTTCTCTCGCTTAGTCAATAATCATGGGAAAAAAAGAAGTCTATAGTTTTAGGTATATGTTAATTCATTAATTTGCTCAGTCAATAAATATTCTATGAATATTTACTTCCAGCTAGGTACTAGGAACACAGAGAAAGATAAAAATGAAAATGGCTCATGGCTTTATACCGATAATTGCCTTGAAGAAGTTGTGTGAGTTCAGTGAAAGTAGATAGAAGAGAGACTTGACCTACTCAGTTCGGGAGCTAGGGAAGAAGTTCTAGTTAGTGAGAGCTGTTGAATTAAAAGGAGTTAGTTCATTGTCTAACCACACAGTGTGCTAGACGACAACCAACCACGACAAACAAACATCCTATACAAAGATTCTGGGGAGGGAGAGAAGACATACTTGCTTGAGTCTGAGGGTCTTTGCTAAAGGTCTACATGACTGATGAAGGGATCCTGGCAAGATTTCACTGACGGAGACTGTTTCTCTAGGCATTGCATCTACACCTCTGCTCTCCTGGGTTTTCAGCTTAGCTGTCCAGACTAGAGATTTGAATTATCCAGCTTCCAGACAGTTGCATAAGACATTTACTTTAGAAGAATTTATTTATTGTTTTTAGGAGGTGGGAGGACACATGCTCCCCAGTACCCTTGTGGAGGTCAGAGGACAGCAATATGATATTAGTTCTTTCCTCCTGCCTTCATGTGGTGCCAGAGTGGTGACTCAGGCCATTCTGCTTCTGTGGCAAGGGTCTTACCCACTAAGCCATCTTCCCTGTCCCACTGCTTTATAATAGATTTCTGCCCCTCTTTATGCATGCATTTCCTGTGGCCTCTCCATCTCTTGAGAACAGTACACATTTTGACAGGTTGGTAAACACATTAATTCCTTTGTGAGGAGTTACCTTTGTGGTTCTCCATCGGGAGGCACTAGCAATGGCTCCAGACATTTGGTTGTTATCACCTGACAATGATCTTTGATGTTACCAGCATCAAGAGGATTAGAAATGAGAGTAAGCATCTTAAAATGAGAAAAAGGGAGTAACGCATCCGCCACCCAAAGAAATAGTTGAGAAACTTTGCTTCATGACTTTATGTTGCTGTTGTACTTCCCTACTTACTGAAGTTGTTGTTATGGGTACAAGAATTTCATTGACACTGAGATATTTTATGCATTTCTGGATACGGAGTATGTCTTAATCAGGGTGACTATTGCTGTGATAATAAATGATGACCAAAGCAATTTGGGAAAAAAAAAGATCCAGCTTATGCTTCTGTAGATTCATGCTTATGTACTGTTCATCTTCAAAGGAAGTCAGGACAGAAATTGAAGCAGGGCCGAATCTGGAGCCAGGAGCTCATGCAGAGACCATGGAGGAGTGCTTCTTACTGGCTTGTTCCTCATGGCTTATTCTTATTAGAACCTAAGACTAGCAGCCCAGGAATGGCACCACACACAAGGAGCTGACAACTCCCACCACCACCACCATAAAGCACCAGTTAGGAAAACTCTCGAAGGATTGCCTATAGCCTGATATTATGAAGGCATTTTCTCAATTGGTGCTCTCTCTTTTCTAATGACTCTGGTTTGTGTCAAGTTGACATAAAATTAGCCAACACAGAGGGCAAAGAAAGAAAATAGGAGTTGAAGATAATGAGAATAACAACTTGTTCTTCAGAACCATCTCAGTTTGGAAAACGTCAGACCTGCTGGTAATTTTCTGTCAGCAGGCACAAATCAGGATCATCTGGGAAGAAGGAATCTCAATTGCAGAATTGCCTCCATTAGATTGGCATGTAGGCATATTTACAGTGTTTTTGCTTAACTGATAACTTATGTAGGAACACCCAACCTACCATGGGTATTGTTATCCCTAAGCAAAAGGGCATGGTCTGTAAAAGAAAAGTAGGTGGTTAAGGCAGAGGAAGCAAATCAGTAGGCAGTATCCTTCAGTGGTCTTCTCCTTCAGTGTCTATCTCCAGGATTCAGCCTTGAATTCCTGCCTTGGTTTTTCTCAGTGATTGACTATATCCTATAAATCAAATAGACCTTTTCTTACCCAAGTAGTTTCAGTCATGATACTTATCACAGCAAAAGAAAACCTTGCTGAATATGATGTCACAAGGACTCCAGTGGAAAGCTAACAAAACCTAAATTCTCAGAGTTTTAATATGAAACCACAGACTTCTGTCTGAGCCGGTCCAAAGTGAAAGGATTTTGATTATTATTGGAAGCTCATGAAGCAGGGAAATATAGGGAATAGTTTAGTAACCTAGAACTCCGCCTAGTTTGGGTTATGCATACATTCCTCTTCAAATAATAAACTTGGCAGCCAGAAAGCCCTACTTCACATACTAGGCAAATCATGCAACTATGACCAAAGTGCATATCAACATACAAACACTATATGACACTCCCACCTGTATCATGTACACCCTTCTCTAACAACAGAATAAATTTCACTTCCTCTTAAAACAATCAAACTCAACAGACTCTATATTCATGCTACCATATATAGTTAGAAGAATAGAAATACTCATCTGACTTGAACTGTTTTTAGGTTACAGTAGGTCAAAAATGTGCCCTCAAGTGAATTTTCAGGGAGAATTCCTTATTTACAATATTTTTTATTGGATAAAAAACAGTTATGCTAGACTCCTGTTTGCAAAGATAACAGAATATCATTAATAGTGTCAGGAGTTAGTTTTCTCTCATAGGATGAGTTTCAAGTTGGGCCAGGCATTGTTTGGCTATTATAGTAATCTCTGCCCTGTCCATTCCTGCACATAACTAGTAGGCAGGACAAATTTTGGGTTAACGGTTTTGTGGTTTGGTTGGTGTCCCTGTCACTCTACTTATAAGTTCCACCTGACTACAGGAGGTGGCTACTTCAGTCTCTAGATGCCCAGTTGCTGGGAGTCTCAGCTAGGGTCATCCCCATAGACTCACAAGAGCCTCCCTGTCCCAGGTCTCTGGCTCCTCCCAGAGATCCTTCCCCCCCATCCTAATCGATTTCCAATCCCTCTCTCCACCTTCTCCGGACCCACTTCCCGATGCCTGATTTCTATCCCAGTTCTTCCCACCCCCTCTTCTCCCCAGTTCCCTCCCCACATCCACCTCCAATATCTATTTTATTTCCCCTTCTGAGTGAAAGTCAAGCATCAAAACAACTCTGCGATTCCATCTTACAACCGTCACAATGGCTAAGATAAAAAACTCAAGTGAGAGCACATGCTGGGAGGATATGGAGCTCGGGGAGCACTTTTTCATTGCTGGTGGGAGTGTAAACTTGTACAACCAGTTTGGAAAATGTAGACATCTTCATGCTATCTGGGCAACAAGTAACCATGCAGATACTACTTAAGTGGACAAGCTTTAGAGTATTCCAATGCAATGTGTCTCTGTGTCTTTGAGTCTTTGTGTCTGTCTGTCTGTCTGTCTGTCTGTCTGAGGTCTTGCTTGTGCCAAGAGTCAGTTTTCATTTCTTTCTTTTCAGTGTGGGATCTGAGGATTGAAAGCAGATGGCAAAGGCCTAAATTGTGTTTTAAGATGACAAGCTTCTTTTTGAGAAGAGACCATGAAGTTGATAAGGGACTGTAGGGAAATCAGAACTGGGTGAATTTGATCTAAAGACATCGTATATGCATATGAAATCACCAAAGAGGAAATCAACTAAATAAAAGAAAGAGAACACTTAAAAATCAAAATCGCTTGTCACCAACCAGCAGTGTGTATTAAGGAGACTCTTTAACAGTCATAATTAATATCATAAAGACCAAACAAGGCTTAGGGCTTAGAATTAGAACTGATTTAATCCCTGGGCACTTGGGGCTTCTGCCTTGTTTACTGCTGGAATTGGCTGGCTCCTTTGTCTGGAAGGGAGTTGGGCCCAGCACTCTGCTTTACTTGAGTGTTTATACAGATTCACCTTTGACTCACTCCTGATAAGATGACTGCATTTCCTTGGAGACAATCAGCCCAGTCCCTGGTTTGATGGAGGGCTGTTGGGCTCACAGCTGGGACACAGTGATTGCTGCTGGGTTTTAAAGGCGGAAGTGTAAAGTGTTGGAAGTGCGATTTAAAAAAAAACTTTCAACTTACCTACCTCTTTCTCCAACATATTTTAAATCGAAGAAAGTAAAATGTTTTGACTTGGAAACATGTGGCCAAGTGCTTACACCGTAGTCCCGAGAATCCATGCAATCTACTGGGTGAAACTTAAAAGATAAAAGGTTTAAAGGGTATCCTGACTGATTCGTCTTTTCTGTTGTTTAGAAGTTTCCTTTTTCTGGCTTGAGAATCAGCAAACAAAATACTTCAAACATTTATGTGACTTCTGCTGTGGTTCCTTTTGTTGTAGGTAGTAAAAAAAAAAAAAAAAAAATCAAGGGAAACAGAAAGGGTCATGATTTGCCAAAGGTCAAAGATCACAATGAGTGACTGACTCAAGGGGCCACGAGGTCAAAGGTGCAACTGGACTCCCATAACCTTTGCTTCACATTCCGCATTAGAGAGGACAGCAGTGCTTTCTAACTTCTGTGAAAGAACCCTTACACATGTTCACAGTTTGCCTTGAAAAATTACTTGAAAATGATTCTGCCCAAGATGATTTTTTCGCTTTGAAACCAAGCGGCAGGAAACAGGCTTTTATAGAAACTGAAGGTGTCCTTAGCCATTTATTTGTATTCAACACTGGAAGAGGACGAAGTAACAGAGTTAGTATGTGTATTTTTTTAAATGGAAAAATGAGATCAGTTTTTAAGGGGATCAAAACCTGGATTGAGGAATTACATCTGTCTCTCTCTCTCTCTCTCTCTCTCTCTCTCTCTCTCTCTCTCTCTCTCTCTCTTTCGTTTCAGTCTCCTGTGTGTTTCTAGACTCTGCCTAAAATTCTAGTTCTGAGTTTTGGAAAACTACAAATAAAAAAGCCTCAGGCATCACTGTTGGGTCCCATTTGAGATACATCTTCATGCTGAAAATTTTACAGAAAGCATTCTACTGCATTGTTTTCTTTTTTTTTTCTTTTTCCTAATTTAAGACAACAGAGATCTTGGCAATGTCTGGGCCACTATTTAGGTCAGCATTTTTGTGGCAACCTCATGATGCGTTAGAAGCTGGAGATGCAGCTACAACATGTGGATCTGAGGGAAAGTATAGCTCTCCGCTTTTCAACTCCATTGGTTTCTAACCTCTCCTGAGCACTTAATTCCTCCCTCAGAAGGAAACGGTCATGGTGTAGATCCCGTGGCCCGTGAAGGGTAATTGGATAACATCTTTTGAAAGATTTACAAGGCTGCCAAAGATTTTGCCAGCTTTAAACCTGATTGATTCAGTGTGAAAAGATCGGAACAATTCCGACCTAAAAGTTTAAAGACAAACCTTCCCCTCAAAAGCATAATTTAGAGCCCGTAATAAAACTGTATTGGAAACAGCACATGGACGTACCCAGTACCTTGTAAAAGTTAGCATTATGTTAAAGGACTTTGCTCTCTATCTTAAATCTCTTAAAAAACCAAGATTGTCCCTCAGATACATCAATAATGACTTATTTTTATTCTTACATTTTATTTTTCCTCCAAGAAAGACACAAGACTAAAGAAAGACACAACTAGCCAACTACTCCACTTTCCCACCCAAGTTTACATTCTATTAATGTCTGCTTCTCGGAATTTATACAGGTTTCATTTTATTAGGTAAAATGCAGTCAAAATTTTTCCTTAGTCAGTGAAAAGTGGGTCAAAGAGATTTGTCCCACATTTTTAATTTCTCAAAGTACTTGTTCTCATCATATATTAATTTCCATCTTGACAAAATGTATCTCCTTCTAATTAGTCCAATATTTCGTGGATAGGCTCCGCTGCTTCTGATGACTCAGACAAATTAATGATTAAACATCTTCCAGCTAATTACTTCAGGCCATTAATTATTTATCTGGATCTATAAGCCTGTCATTCGATTAACCTCCGTTTCCTGTTGCCTGTTTGAGAAGTGGCAGGTTTGAAGAAAGGGAAACACAAAAATTCCAAATGAATAAAAGTAAGTAGAGTACACGTCGTTTCTTTCTTTCTTTTTTTCTTCATTATTGAGGAAATTGGGACTATGGGGTTTAAACAAAGGTTTATTTGTGTTTAAACAATGGTCCTTTTGTGACGTGCTGACTAACCGCGTTTCCTCCTCAGATTTCAGTTGGAAGGATTTAGTGGGAAGACCACATCCATTTGCCTCTTACCT
Source organism: Grammomys surdaster (assembly GCF_004785775.1). NCBI lineage: Eukaryota > Metazoa > Chordata > Mammalia > Rodentia > Muridae > Grammomys > Grammomys surdaster. Next base: position 12,670,561 of record NW_021604567.1, on the reverse strand, counting down.
GTAGTCAGAGGGAATGCCATTTGCCTTTTGAAGTCTTGTTCTGTCTTAGATGTTTAACGGAGAAATCTTGATGGATGGATACTTGTGTCACTAGACATTTACCAGGGGCGAGGGATGATTGTCTTGGTAGATTTATTAGAACACCAATTTTCCAACAAATTGTGAACTTGTGTTCTTCCCATTGTCAAAAAGAAAGAACAGTGATGTTAAGAAAAAGGTAATTAAATGAATTAAGACATAATGCAGAGGAAGGTCTCTTGTAGTGAAAAAACGAGTAAAACAAAGCTTTGGGGAAGGAAGGCCAACGCTGTAGACTCTCATATTACTTTCCTGAGGAATTAGGTAATCACTTGGCTCAAGCTTCCCCATTCCACATTCTAACCAGCGTTAAGTGTCAAGGAGGTAATTTAATCACTCACCTGAGAAGCCTCCCTGTTTTGTGAATTAGAAGAGCGCCCCGCCCCCTTTTATTGAAGCCATCAGAGTCAAATAAATTCAGATGTATCAACTTCCAGGTGGTGGTCAGTGTTCTCTACAGAATCCATTCCTCATCAGGTTCTCAAAGCTCTTCCTTTATAACGTTGTACTTAGTAAGCTGAAAGTTGTTAAAGATGAGAAAATATCCCAGGAGATTCAGAGACCAGCAACTGACAGGAATGTATGTATATGCATCTATATACATGTATTTATGTATGCATACACATATATGCAAATATATGTATACACATATATGTGTGTATATACATATATACACATACATGCATATGTATCCTACAATAACAACAGAACAATGAAGCTTTTAATATGCTGATTTTTGGTTCTAGTGCCATCTAGTGGCGAGGTAAAAGAAGACTGTACAAGAGGCCTGACAGGTCATTACGGCCTAATGACTAACATTCTTTGAAACTTTGATGGTATAAGAAATCATAAAACAAAATGCTAAAAAAGAAACCCCAGTCCCCAAACCTATCAATTTTATTAGAGAAAAGAGTAAAGGAAACCCCATTAGGAAAAGGATTAAGAGCAAAGCCTGTCTGTTGAATTGTGTTGATATTCTACACACTCTGTCAGTCTTCCTTTACAGGACGACTTGAAACTCTTCTTTCCCATGAGCTTTTTTTCTCAGCAGCTTGTCCAGTCTGCCCCTTGACAGTGTTCACCCTCTTTGCTCATGTTATCTGCTGGTTCAGAGTGGATATTGCCACTGGTTTGTCATCTTTGGTTTGGAGGGACCTTGCTCTTGGGTTTGTTACCATCAGTACTTGTGGCCTTCACAAGTCTCCTTTCTGTGTTCTTCACACACTGACTGAACATCTCTAGGAGTGCTGCATTCAACTGGATCCAAGGTGGCTTACTGGGTTTACAGAATCTGTAATTGCTGTCACACATTGAACCCACACTTGCAACTGTAGACCCCAATGCTAAATGCAAGTGGGGGTTCAGCACCCGGACTTCAATGCAAGGTGATCAGGATTCAGACTCCAACTTTTCAGTTCTCTAACTAGGTCCCATTGGCACATGCTTTCTCTAGCTCAATTTCAGTAAATCGGATTATATGTGTGAAGGAACTTGTAATGGTGTATAACATGTACTTTGCAGGTGTTTGCTTTTTAGCATTGGAGGTCACTGTCACAGAGTGATGGTAACACTTGATGGTAACACTTGGAAATATATATTGAAAAACATGTCTAACTGGATACATATGGAGGATCCAAACTATAAGATGTTATATTGGGTAATGTGCCCTGGGACATAAGTTTAGGAAGTGTCCACACTATGTGCAGCTATATACTGTATACAGGTATATTCTCTGTTTATGAAGCTGGAATAATATTCTAACTGAGGCAGATACTTCATGAGATGTAACAGTCTATGTAACTTTGGATAACTTGGCATTACCTAAACATGTAACCACGATAATTGTTTTTGATATAATAACTTAACATTTCATTACATATTTAGGTGCTAGGAAATGGATCGTCAACTCAAAATCTTTAAGGAAAAGGGAAGCAGCTGTGTAACCCCAGAGATAACGGAGCCAAAGAAAGAGAATGTGAAGTAAAGGACGGAACCAAGAAAAAGTAGCATGTTGGAAACCAAAGAGGCAAACCAGAGAGGTTTCTGGACTACAAAAAGGATATATTCCTCTTGTAATGCTGCTGATACACATTGTCACAAACTTAAAAAGAAGCAAAATTCATTTTTTCCGTTATTGTATCTGTCATAATTACCATGGCTTTGACTGGCTTGAAACTGAAATGTTCCTATAGACGTCTCCCTTTTCAAATTCACAAGCTGCCTGAAGTCTTGGCTTTAGGCCCTTCTTCCAACAAGGTGCCTGGATCACATCTCACACCAGAGCAAGAATCACTTCTCATACAACTTCAGTTGGATCTTTTCTCCTGGCTTCCTTTTCTACTTATAAGAATCGTGAACCCAACTCAAAATTCCGAAACACTTCCCTAAGTTAAAGTTAATGAATCAGAAATACTCATTGACCATCTTTGATGTTAATGTCCTTTGTATCATCGGTATGTGCATTGAATGGGAAGGGTAGGGTATTGACTTTATTGTGGCAAAATAGCAGGTGAGTGGGAAGCATCTTGAAGAGGTGTTACTTACGTACTTCTAAAAACTGGGTATGCAGCATCTTAGTCTTTTATCTGTCCATGAATTGATTTTCTTGCTTCCGGACAAGGGAGGAAAGCTGAAAAATGAGAAGGAATTGGGAATTTATTTGGCAGTAAGTGATGCTTATCATTCTTGTATGACTTTAAGTAAGGGTGTGATGCATATTGATGACTACGGGCAGCTAGAAAAATAAACTCCCTCATCTGCAGATGTATGACTCTAGAAAGAATTCCTCTTCAATGCTGATGCAGACCTCTGGAAGTTTACACATGTGGACATACAGAACAACTACATAACCTTTGGCTGGCCTTGGTTGTAGGGGTCAAGGCTCACAACCGTAAGGGTTAAGTGAGAGACTCCTACGTCCTAGTGTCCCCTGCACAATCTATCCTCACACTCTATAGATTCTACTTGGACAAATGGTTTTCCATGGTCTTCTCCAGATTTCAAGGAGTCTTTCATAATGTTTTTGAGAGTTATAGACTATTTCATTATACAAGTAACTCTGGTTTCTTGTATAATCTCCCTTGTTGGGGGTTGATTTGCTGAAAGTAAAGAACATTTTATTTCAATTCCTTTTCTGCTCAGTTGCCAGTGTTTCTGTTGCTGGATTTGCCACAGATCCAGTCAATGAATGCCTTATGTGGTATAATGATGAGTTTTAAACACTCCGGGTAAAGGACTCTAGTGTGTATCAGTTATACATATGTGTCATCTTCCCGGTAAAGGACTCTAGTGTGTATCAGTTATACATATGTGTCATCTTGATATTCAAAGTATGGTTCCCTGTCTCCTGGGGGAGCCTGTGAGCAACATACAAATGGGTACCCTCTACATAGACTGGTGACAACAGAATCTCAATTTCTTCCTTATCCCTAAGTGCCTGGGGTGGTCATGGACGTTTGAGAAGCTCTAAGAATGAGTTGGACACAATGCTCTGGTCCATAGCATTGTGAGGATACCTCACATTTAAAAATGGTGAGTCAATTTAAAATTCATTAGAAGAAAAATGATACATAAGGGCCAGCTAAATACATCAATCTTTGGAAACCTATGCTAGTGACTGAAGCTTAGGTAGCACTGAGCTGATACCTATAGGTGACCATGGATGGATATGTGCTGAATGAGCAGAAGTCTCAATTTCCTTCCCCTCTCGTTTGATTTTTGATTCTTAACACAACATGTTATATTGCCCAACTCACCTCAAGATGGCTGATGCAGACCTGGAATTCTTAGTCTTCCTGCCTTCACCTCCCACAAACCTGGATTACGAGTATGCATAGTTATGTCCAGCTGAAACTATACCCTTACATGACTCAACTATGTTCCTAGATCTTTCTTTCTTCCCATGTATTCCTGGAAAGTTTATTATTTTTTTATTTTCCACTTAAGTTACTGACTTCAAGAATTTGTCTTCTTTTTTTTAAACCTCACTCTGTAAATGGACGCTTGCCTATCTCCCATTTTAGATAACATCTCAGAGCCTCTGTCCTCAGATTTTGTACCTATATTCTATCATCAGAAATTCCTTTAGGCTCCTAAAATGATTCCTTTGTCACTAACAACTAAGAAACTACCCAGTTTTCTAAGGATTTGAGCTGATTGTGGGAGCAATGGACACCTACATATTGCAGTCCTTAAACTGTACATAGATATCCACCCAGGCCCAGGATAAAATGTTAGCTTATATGTAAGCAAAAGTATCTGTGAGATGTGGGAAATCAGAAGCTGTACTAAGATCCTGTTGGGGCCCGAAGAGTGTAATCAAACACATACTCTCTAGGTCATCAACTAACTTGGGCTCTTCTAGGCAGCCCCCCAAACCCCCAAACAAAAAAAACAAAACTCAAAAAAAATTTGCCAGAAGTTATAAAGCAAATAATCCTTTGCTCCAAATTGCTAATTGCTAGGTATTGAACCTTGGAAGAATATGATTATACTTCCCCAATACTGGGTAATAATTATTCAACCATATTTTTCTTAATCTAACTATCATTAAAGCAGAAATTTTATTAGTACAGTGCATGGCCTATAATTTTCATATTTTCAAAATACCTGTACTTCATGATGCATTTAGAGGAAAATGGTTGTCATACATCTATTTTGTGTGTTTATGAGTGAGTCTTTCATGATGTAATATAGGAGATATATAATAGAATGATATAATATGATATGTCAATAGACTCTGTGGAATGAGCAGACCATGCAATTGTCTACCTGACTTAGTGACTTGTTTCTAGATCCAGAGGAGCATCTTCGTCCATAAAATTCTATTTACTTTCATTAACATCTCCATCAGAAAAACTGAGAGAGCTGACAATATTTTATTTGCTAGGTAATTGATTCAACTATTCAATGAAGATCTAGGAAAAAATTGGTGAAAGCTGATGACGCTTGTTATCTAAGACCTGGAAGTGCTCCAGTTGTTTTGATATGACAATCGCAACTGAACTGTTATCATGTATCTCAAGTGCATTACTTATATCGTGTAATTTAATGATCATAGTTTCAATACTACGGAGGAAACCCTGAGCTACCGGCCATGGGAATCTGGTCAACCCAATGAACAAATTATAGTTCTTTGCCCTTTCATTCTCCTGGTCATTATCTTAATATTTTTAAAAGTTGATAGTGTCAGTGAAGCCTGTGTCTACAAGATTAGGCAAAAATCTGCCTAATTGGAAGAACAAAATGAATCGAAATGGAAAGCAATTCATTTCCCTTAATGTGAATAAGGGTAATTAGAATACATGTGGAGAAGTGATTTTGAGTACAGATATATCTAGGGAAACATCTTTTCTGAGGAAGCTTTTCTGGCATTCCTTCTAATTGCATATTTTTTTCTTTTTACATATCTTACATTTGTTTTTAAAATACAGCGATTTGTACCTATATGTGTATATGTTATCATATGTGCATTTTTCTTTTTTTTATTTGCACACATGCACATGCCCACACACACATACTCCATTTGTAAAGTGACTAAATGTTATTAGTGCGTCTCTCTTTAGACTTCAATGTAAACCTCTCATTTCCCCAGTGTTTGGGAAAAGGTGAGGTAAAGAGGTTTGCAACTGCAGAGTTCATTGATCAAAACTTCCCCAGCACTGGCTGTCTGTGAAGCCTCAGGATGTTTACCTGTGAGAGGAGAATAACAAAAGTCTAATGGCTAAGTTATTAAAGGGCTAAATGCATCAGGAACAATCAATGGTGCCCTTCTTTTGGTCAAATTTATGGATTGATCTTTTAAGCCCATTTATTGATACATTGAGGGAAAAGGGGCTTACTTTTTTTCAGGGGGAGGAAACCTAGTGAAATTCCAGTCGTAACTTTCCACCTTTCCAGTTAGAAGACAACACACACACACACACACACACACACACTCACACTCAGAATGGTGGCATACTTTATGACAGTTACAAGCAAGCCCTTGCAAACACATACTTCCCTCTAGTGGGTCTCATCATTGGGGGAGGCTAAGACATGAGAAAAGTCCCCATGGCTTATTCAGTTTGCTTTCCTATGGAACCCAGATTACCATCCCAGGGCTATCACAGTGCACGATGGACTGGGCCCTCCCCTACCCATTACTAGTTAAGAAAATGACCTACAGGCTTGTATACAGCCTGAATTTTGTTGGAGGCATTTTTCTAGTTGAGGTTCCCTCTCAAACGATTTTAGTTTGTGTTTAGCAGGCATAAAGCTAGGAAGCACAGTGTTTATACACACATATATGTGACAATAATACAAAATATTTCTATTAATTATATAGTAATGATATTAAGCCATCGGTGCTGGGAATTGAACATGGGTCCTCTGAAAAAGCAGCCAAACATATTAACTTTTGAGCCATGTCTTGAGCTCCTCTGATGTAATTTACAATAAAAATTGTATAATGATGTGAAAAAGAAATCAATCCATATCAAACACAGTAAAGTCAGGCTTCCTTAAGGAAAGCTTGTGGTGCCCAGGAAGAAAGGTTGATTTTCTGAATGACACAACAGAAAGAAATTGAAACAATTATGATTTCTCCATTACCACATAATGATTATCTCTGTGATTATAACCTTAATAAGAAATTTGTATATTCAGGATCATTATTTCAGTGACTACTTGGTTGTACAATGAAGCAAGCATACAACACCCCATTACTACTTGATTTTGGTCATAGTGTTTCTTCTCTCTCTCTCTCTCTCTCTCTCTCTCTCTCTCTCTCTCTCTCTCATCTCTATCATCTATCTATCTATCTATCTATCTATCTATCTATCTATCTATCTATCTGTCATCTATCTATCATCTATCTATCTATCTGTCATCTATCTATCTATCATCTATCTATCTATCTATCTATCTATCTATCTATCATCATCATCATCTATTATAATCAACCCACCCATCTATCTGTATAGGAAGAGCCTTCTAAGTAGATTTAGTGTTGTTTGCATGTCCGTGTACTTAGGAGTGACTGATGGGAGTAGAGGACCTATCAGGGGCATGTCCCCTGAAGAAGACCTATTCCATGTCTCCCCTCAGCCATTGATCACCTATAGCTCTTTATCTATGGGTGAATCCTTGTGAGATTCCAACTATCTGTGTTGGCATGACAACTAGTGTTGTCTTGGTGCACTCCTTGTTTAGGCAGCCGGATAGTTGAGATTTTATGAATACAGTTTCCTGTCTAGCATCAGGTGTCCTGGCCTTCTGACTTTGGCACTCTTTCCAAGTAGAAGAAATTTTTGTGACAGTGTTTCAGTATGGCTTCAAAGTTAGGGCTTTTTCCTGCCTAATCTGTGAGTTAGAATTGAAAGCATAGGCCTCCACAATTGGCTACAACTTACTTTGTATTTAGATTTTTGTTTATTGTTTTTTTTTCTAATCAGGACTTTTCTGTCTTCTCTGTCAGGATTTTGGCAGTTCTAGAGTTTGCTCTATAGACCCAGAAGCCCTCAAAATCAGTGATGCACCTGCCTCTGTCTCCAGAGTGCTAGGAATAAAGGCGAGTGCCACCACACTTTGCATTGTATTTAGCTGTATTTGAAGGTTTAGAGTCTAGGCCATGTCTAAGGTGCTAATATGATGGAAAGAAACACATATGGTAAAAATTTTGGAACATCAAAGGACTTTATTTATGTTTTATGTAAACCTTTCTGAGATGAAGTGACCATGAAGTATTTTTGCTTATGTAAATTAAGGATGGGTAAATTAATATGCTCAGGGTCAGAGTGCCTTGGAATGACGTCCAACTCTATTTTGTATGAAGTGAGTTTTCTTTGGTTATTTGCTCAACATAGCCTAAGGAAAGCATAGGAGACTTAGAATATATTTTGGCATATATTGGGTGGTTATAAGAATTAAATTGAATTCACATATATAAGGCTGCTGACACATAATGAACAATCAGTCCTTATTACTATTCATTTAGAACTGTTTTATAGACATCTCTCCAAACACCCACCCACAGTGGCAGTTTTTCCCTCAAATCACCATCATTTCTCTCTCTCAGAATTCTAACCTACACTACCACCCCACTGTATTCCAGAGCATTTGTCTTCTTGTTGTCTCCTAAACTTCTTGTTGTCTCCTAAACTTTGCTCTGTTCTTTCCAGCATAAAGTCTACTTAGATTTTGTAGACAAAACCTTCCATCTATAATTCATCAGTAGTAAGTATATGGAGTTTAATATAAGTATTCTGTTACTCAATAAAGCCTTTCTCACAGCAACAACAAAAGCAACAACAACAACATCAAGACAGTAACTACATCATGGATACAAGGCTGGACTTTTTTTCCCCTATATTTTATATTCTGGACAATCTCGGTTGTTCTCAGATAAATTTTCATAGTTCTATTTATATAAATTATTCATATATTCAAAATGAATTCATTCAGTTTTCCATCTAACTGACTGAAAACATATCATAATAGTTCTTTTTAGCAATTAATAGAATTTGATTTAATGGCTTGAATCTATTCTGGAAGTCTTAGGGTTTTATTGATTTCTCATTGAGATTGCCAAAAAAAAAAAAAAAAAAGAAAAAAGAAAAGAAAATTCTTCTTGAGCACAGTAGAGAAACACATTTAGAAATGACCTTTGGTAACATTTCAAAAGTTCACTCAGCTAAAATTATTTTTGATACTTACGAACATGGCAAAATGTATTTATAATATGTACTTTAGTGCTGTATGATTCCATACAGAGATTTTGTGGGTACTGAACAGCGATGCTACCACCTCTCCAGGTTAGCTACAGGGTGGGTCGCTGATTTTGTGGGTTTCATGGTATGAACTCTTAACCACAGTCTACATCAAGGTTGTGAGTGTGCAGGTGAGAAGAGGTGGCCAGTGGGATGCCATTACAGAGTATTCATACCATAGAAGTGCAACAAACTCAAGAGTGTAGATCATATTAAAATGCATTAGGAGGTTAGAAGTTTTGAGTACTTACCATGTTTGTTTCTATAGTTTTTATTATTTAACTTTAGGTTTATGTTTTTGGAAATACATGTATTTGACACTTACTTTTCCAGTATTGGAATGCTGAAAAATAATACACTTGCATGATATGGCTCTAGACCATCAGTTTTGTATATATGACAGCTCTTCTTAAGGCCTAAAAATAACAAAGTTTAAACTCATGAAATCTCCCTTCCCTTAACTTTTCTTTCCTTCCTGGATGAAATAAATTATTTTTCCAAAATATGTGCAGATTTTCAGTGCACATCAATTCCTTGCCTGAGTAGGAACTAATTTAGAAACATTAAATTACATTTATGGGTGTACAGTGTTGAAATGGGACAGACATAGGAAGGCCACATTTCCATATGATTCCACAATACAGTATTTCATCACATGACATGCTGTATATACATATATGCACTTATGTATCTAGATATTTTTGTTTCTATGAAAACCATGTTGAAAGCTGAGAACAAGGATGAGTTAATTCAAAAGGGGGTGTGTGAGCAAGAAGGCAGTATTTTGGTTGTCTTGCATCTCTTTAACGTTCTTGAGAAAATACACTTGGATATTTTAGATAAGGAATTTTTGGTGAATCCTAACCTTTTTTTTTTATAAACAATACTACTTTCTATAAGGAAAGGCAACTAAATGTGTGTACTTGTGTTAAAATGCAATGCAATTCCTATTTGTGTGTACATTTTTGAGACTTTCAAGCGTGCATATCATGTATTTTGATCAAACCCACCCTTCGCTCCCTCCCTTTAAAATTTCTCCTCTATTTTTATACCACTTTCCCCCTCTACTTTTTTGCAAGTTTAAAAAAAGTTACTGTTTTGAGTAGGGTCTCCCTATATAGCCTTGGCTAACCTTGAACTGTATCCGTAAGTACTTTCTGGCTTCTGATTCACTGAGATTTGCCTGCCTCTCTGAGATTTGCCTATCTCTGTCTCAAGACTACTGGGGTGGTCTGGTATGAGCTTAAAAACTCCAGAGTCTATTTAGTGTTGCCAGTGTGTACATAAGTATGTAACCATCCAGAAGAGCATGGGCAGCCTATCAGTGATCACATGCCTGAGGAAAGCTGCCTCTCCCTTACCAGCAGCCATCAGTTGCCAGTAGCTCTTTAGGTAGAAGCAGGAGTTGAAGGGCTCCTCGTCCTCAGTGCATACTGGGATTTTGGCTAGCTTGGTCCTGTGCAAGTCCCACCCATGTTGTGAGAGCTGTTGCGTGAGTTCATACACACACTGCCCAGTTGCCCAGCAAACATAGTTTTGCAGCAGCCATACATTGCATCTGGCTCTGAAAGTCTTTCTGCTGCTTCATCCTGAGATAGAGATGGTCCACTTCGGACTTCCTCCTGTGATAGAGATGGTCCACTGGGGACTTCCTCCTGTGACAGAGATGGTCCACTGAGGACTCCTCCTGTGATAGAGATGGTCCACTGGGGACTCCTCCTGTGATAGAGATGGTCCACTGCGGACTTCCTTCTGTGACAGAGATGGTCCACTGGGGACTCCTCCTGTGATAGAGATGGTCCACTGAGGACTTCCTCCTGTGATAGAGATGGTCCACTGCGGACTTCCTCCTGTGACAGAGATGGTCCACTGCGGACTTCCTACTGTGACAGAGATGGTCCACTGGGGACTTCCTCCTGTGACAGCGATGGTCCACTGCGGACTCCTCCTGTGACAGAGATGGTCCACTGCGGACTTCCTCCTGTGACAGAGATGGTCCACTGCGGACTTCCTCCTGTGACAGAGATGGTCCACTGTGGACTCCTCCTGTGATAGAGATGGTCCACTGCGGACTCCTCCTGTGATAGAGATGGTCCACTGGGGACTTCCTCCTGTGACAGAGATGGTCCACT
>NW_021604567.1:12623060-12649604 GCF_004785775.1 Grammomys surdaster | reverse complement strand
CCTCTCCTCCTGCTTCTCTGCGGATGTACCCCTACCTACCCCCCCCCACTACCAACTCCCCATCCTCAAATTCCCACCCACTGGGGCGTCCAGCCTTCATGAGACCAAAGATCTCTTCTCCCATCTATGACCGACAGGGCCATCTTCCCTTACATACACAGCTGGAGCCATGGATCCCTCCCTATGTGCTCCCAGGCTGGTGGTTTAGACCCTGGGAGCTCTGGTTGGTTGGTATTGTTGCTCTCCTCATGGGGCCACAAACCCTTTCAGCTCCTACAGTCTTCACTCTAACTCCTCCATTGGGAACCCTATGATCAGTTCAGTGCTTAGCTGTGACCATCCGCCTCTGAATATGTCAGACTCTTGCAGATCTCTAAGGAGACAGCTATATCAGGCTCTTATCAGCATGAACTTCCTGACTTCCACATCACCATCTACCTTTGGTGACTGCACATGGGATGGATACTCAGGTTCAATACCACAGTTTTCCTAATTTTTACTGAAGAGAAAAATCCTCAGAAAAGGGAATATTTGAAGAGCTATTAGTCATCTTTGATTATGTCAGAGTAAGTTTAGCTACATTGTTGGCTTTCGCTGATTCACTGTTGCTGCCCATACGGAAGCTACTCATGTCCACAACATCACTGCCCGGCTCACAGACCTTCCCATTTCCAGGGTTTTCCCTAAATATCATAATCTTTTCATGGAAGCAGAGAGTTGCTATATATTTTTTTTCTTTTTTAGTTAAATTGATCATGATCTGGAAGAGAAGAAGAAAATTCTTTCATTGCACTTGGAAGAAAATCCTTGCCCTGGTTTCCACGGCTCTGTCTTAACTTGCCACTACCTCTGCCTCCAACTTCAAGTTCTGCCAAAGCCCTTCTCACTGACTCCTCCGGCCTCACCACTTCTATTTCCTTGACTTGGATACATTCAGCTTTCTCTCGCCTAGGGAACTTGGCAAAAGCTCAGTGTGCTTGGAATCCACTTCCTGCTACATTGTGAGTGGTTGTTTTTATAAAGCCCATCTATTTATAGAAGCTTGCTTGACCACCTCATCTCTCCTCTGCTTGTAAGACTCTACCATGGATGATGCTAATTTCCTTCTGTGTTTTACACTTGGGAAACCCAGAAAGATGTCTTACTCCTCCTCATGCTCCTTCTGGCTCTTGACTAGCATTTGTACATTGAAGAAATATTTTTGTCTGGATTGTCTTTTGGCTACAGCCACTCAGAAACCCGTTTATCTGCTCACCTGCTTGTGCTTCTGCTGTTTCTCTTTTATTACGAACCCTTCTCCCTATCCTGTTGGGTTTCTGTGCACTGTCATGGTCTTCTGTTCACCCAGCAATGGTTCATGAATCTTGACAGGATTGTTTAAAAACTCAGCACTTTAAATCAATGGTGATTTGTTGAACACAAAAGGGCATAAAATTATGAACACACACACACACACACTAATTCTGCGCCATTAGGGCAGTTTTACAGTAGGTAAGAGAACAAAGGAAGAAAAGGACATTAAATAACCAATCCATTAGAAGAAAATGAGTCTACCAACCGTCTAACAATGCCTCAGCATGCTCCTTGCTGCTACCAGACTACAAATGCCAAACCTGAATTTTCCAGTTGTGAGAATTTAATGTTATGCGTTCTTCCTGGATTTTTTATGATTGTGGCACCAAATTTAACAATCTCCTTTTAGATTGTCACATATATCTTTGTTTATCTACAAAGTCATTCAAGAATATCAAGTTACATGAGTGGAAAGAAAAAGAGAGAGGAACTTTTCAGTGGCACAGATCTCAGAATAGTAAGACGGTTGCAATGTGTTGTCTTATGGCTATAGCTAGGATGACTGCACTCTAGTGATAATCAACCATAGCAGCAACAGATTCTTACACAACTCTTCCTTTCTCATTTAAGGAGAGTGCTGTTAAGGTTTGGCATCTTCATGACATGATATGTTTTATAAAGAATACCAAAGCCTATTTCTTAAAAGTTCAACTAGCCCTTTTAACCGCTATGCCTTGTCTTTGCTTAACTTTACAAAGGGAAGCTCAGTCTTATCAACATTCATCACTTTATCCTGTCCTCTGACTGTGTGAGGCACCTGATTAGGCAACCAGCCAGAGAAAGCTTGCTCAACCCCTCTGATCCAAACTCAATGGGCCAGTGGTAATTAAGGACTGGAAGAAGCTTAATTGCTTAGCAACCACATTCCAGCAGGCAGGAAAAACACAAGACCAAAAACAAAGCGCCAACCCTGGAGAGTAAAACGATCCTCAACACTCAAATTTTAGTGGTGCTGCATGCCTGTGATTCCAGCACTTGGGCTGTGAGCCGTGAGGACAATCTAAAGCTGAAGTACAGCCTGGGCTACATAGCCACATAGAGAGAAGTTGTCTCAAAATCAGATCAAAACAAAACATAAAGCTTTATAGTCTCCATTTTGGAGGTTCAATATCTCACATAAATAAATCTAGGCAGAAATAAAACTCTCAACCACTAACAGAAATGCTTCATATCTTATGTCTGGAGAATTTAATATTGTTATGATAAGCAGTTTTTTTTTAAATCAGTCAACCAACATGTATTAATATGTCACAACAGTATCCAGGTTGAATAAAAGTGGTGGTTGAGGGCTCAGAAAATTATCAGTTCAAATACATTCATACTTTAAGGAATAAAACAAGTGTGTGTGTGTGTGTGTGTGTGTGTGTGTGTGTGTGTGTTGCATCTTCATGTTCCTGTGTCATGACGTGGTACACGTGTGGATGTTAAGACACCTCAGGGATTGATATTCCATTTACCTTTTTGAAAGGATGCTCACCATAGCATACAACAGGTTAGCTGGCCTGTGAGCTTCCAGGGACTCTGGAACTCCAGCCTCCCGTCACAGTAGGAATGCTGGGATTACAGATGTGCAGTCCTGTATATAACTTTATGTGGGTGTTAAGGACCCAAGTTCAGGTCCTTATGCCTTTCATTGGATGTTCTGTGCTTTACAAGGGGACATTAATTATCTTCCTGTTAGTAGCAGACAGAATTTCTGAAATCATGAAATGCTCTCACTTTTTGTTTTCCCTAAAAGTCAGCACGAACCCACAACTGAACCAAGTCCAACCCAGTTTCTATTCAGCGGGAGCATTTCATAAATTTTACAAAATTGTCTGAAATAAAATCTACCATTTTGTATTTAGTACAATAACATTTCAATAGGGTTATATATCCAAATAGAAGGGCACATGGTGCTGTCGAATGTTGGAGAAAACAGATCCAATATGTGATCATGTTGAATTCTATGCAGCCAAGTTCTCTTAAAATCAAAATTGAGATATTTTCATACTTCATAAAGAAAATTGAAGAATTTCACAAGTAATAAAAGCCAGTTTACTGAAAATTGGAGGGTACCAAAATAAAAATGAATGTTTGGAGTTGAAGTATTTTATTATGTAATGTGGATGAGAATATCATTATTCTTTCACCTTTCTGGATGCTTTCTGAGCTCCCACATAGAATAATTCAGTTTAGTGGTGTTCCCAACTAAAGAATATTCTCTGTCACCGTGTAACGAATCTTGGCGACAGCAGTGCTTTGACATCCCCAGCTGCTGTGGTTGAAACAATCACCCTTTCAACGGTGTGACACCTGTCTCTTATTATGCTCAGAGTGCTTGTTAATCTTTTTAGAATTTCTCCATCCCCTCAGTACCTTTGCTTTCCTCTCTATCTCTGATGTGCATTTACACGGTCCATTATAATAATTCTCTCATTTAGTCTCAAGAACCTTAAAATTATTAGAAAGTTAATTGTGCAGGGATCAGAGGGTTTCCCTCACAGCATCACTCTGTTAAATGACACAGTTTGTTCCAGTTTCTTGCTGACACTGCAAGGGATTGTCTAGGACTAAGAATTCAATTACTTTTTCAGCAGTAATCATATATTATTATGTAGAGGCATGAATCCGTAATTCTTGAACTGGCGCCTGAAGCGGCTTCCCTGTCCACTGCAGCATACAGGTACCAGCCCAAGACAGTAATTATGTCTACTTGGGTACGTTCTTCATTAATTTCAGCATTTGATGCCCTTAATGTATCATGTTCTATTAATTTTTACTTACAAATGTGCAGGGGTTCTGTCTTATTATCTTTCTTTTTCTTTTCTTTCTTATTTCTTTCTTTTTGTTTTTGTTTTTGGTTAGAATTGATTTCAAATGCATTGTTCAAAGCCAAAGGTAGAATTATATTTGAAAAACATCCTTCCTAATATAATTTCAACACTTGTGCTGTCTGAAACTTTTCAAGGCACAGATAAAAGTCACTGAGTGATAATCTTTAAGAACCAATCACAGATGACAAATGCCTTGGCTTCAAAAATGCCTGACTACTCCTTTCCCCAAACAGGCTCAAACTCACAGGTTAATGTGTAACCAGGGTGATTCTTTAGTAGGGGTTTTCCCAAGGTCAACAAAGAAATATAATGAGAGAGAAGAGTATTTGCTTCATAGGCAGGAAAGTGGCCCATGAAGTCTCATAGCTGGATGTGACCTCATTAAGATAGATGTAAAAATAACCCACAAATCAGGAATTACGGAATCAGGAAATCAAAGCCCGCATCTAAAGCAAAGAGCTCCTCCCTTTGTGACCCAGAGAGCTCCTGTGTGCAGACACTGCCATCCTTCATTACTCTTCTCCTCAGCCACTGTGTCTACCTGAGACTGTGGGGCGGGGGAAAAGAGGACTAAGTACCAAGTAAACCCAAAACGGAGTTAGAATAGGATGGTGCTACCTTACTCATTTCAGTGAGATGCCTCGGTGGGACTTGCTGTTGGCATTTTGTCTAGGCTCCGCCCCACAGTAACCTGACAACAGTCAGGTATGCCCGACTCACTACAAAAGGGGCTGCTCGCCCCCTCCTCTCTCCTTTGCTCTCTTGCTCTCTTGCTCCTCTTCTGTCCCCTTTGCCTGCTACCCCTCTCTACCAATTCCACTCCCTCCTCTCTCTCAACAAGCTCATGGCCGACATCTACTTCTCTACTCCTCTTCTCTGCCTTTCTCTGTCTCTCAACTCCCCTCCCCAGGCCCCGAATAAACTCTATTCTATACTATACCTTCATGTGACTGGTCCCTCAGGGAAAAGGGATGCCTCACCATGGGCCCGAGGAGGCACCCCTCTTCCCCCACACCTGACTACACATCTACCAAAAATTTCCTTCTCTCTGGATCTTTGTATTAAAAACAACACTTGCCTCTGAGTCGGATGACCTGAATTTGATCCCTGGGAACCACATTGTAGAAGGAGAATACCAACTCCTACAAGTTGTCCTCTTACATCAACTATGGCATGTGTGTGCCTTTTCCATCCTAACTAACTAATTAACTAAGTATAAAAACCAAAACCAAAACCAAAAAACAAAACAAAGCAAAACAAAACAAAACAAAACAAAACAAAAAACAAAAAAAACCTCACAAAACCAAAAACCAAAAAACCAAACCACCACCAATAAAAATATATTCTACGATTGTAGGCAATTCAATAGATTAATAAAGTAATTTTTTACGTTTTCTAATGTAAGCTTTTAATCAAGTAGGAAGATTATGCAGTAGTGTTTCAAAGTTTTTTACTGTTTCATTTCCGTAATTTGACCCAAAATTTAAATACAAATCTATCCCTTGGGTTTCTTGTTCCTTTGGAATCTACCTATTTAGCTCTTAAACCTGAACTTAGTTATTCAACACATAGTTTTTCCTTAATATAACGGTTCCCTAAATCATGTATAATTTTATCTTCTACATTTTTCTCATTCGTACTTAAAAATCTGGCTTCAGAAGGAAAGTTGAGTCTTCCAGTTAGGAGGGCTTTCATTTGTTTGGCCTTCCACACTACAACAGATTTTTTAGATTTATTCTCTCGCATAATGTGAGAAGTAAAAGACACTTTATTTGGTATCATTGGGAGCTAGTGAGTTTGTGTGATGATCTCTGTAAATAAGACAGGTTCTTCTGGGGGGGATTTCTGTAACATTTTGCCACTATTTGTTAATGGAATTCACTAGAGCACAATCACAGCTTACAAAGTTGCCACTGCAGGATCTGTGAATTTTTTTATGATGCTGCGTTTTCCCACATATTTGTGTTCAAGAATCATAATTGCATCAAAAGTACCAGAATTAAGTATTATATGCTCCTAGATCTAATCAGTATAAAAGCAATGACGTTGGGAGCAGCCCAGGATGGGGAGAGTTGTTGACTCAAATAACCCTTCCCAGAGAAACTGACTTCTGTCATGCGTATTTTGAACAGGCTAAAGTAACTATGGTTATCAGCCCGGACCGCCATTAAAATTACACGGAGGTCACTTCAAAGGCACAAGCATTTAATTGTAGTCTAAAGTGGGAACAGGACAAGAGATGTTTTAGTTAGTTTTGTTTTCCTTCAAACTATCGTAAGGGCAGTCCATGAGAGTACAGATTGAGACCTTGAGTGTTCTTGAGTGACAGTCTGATAGTTCTCTGATAGTCATCAAGTGCTGAATCTCCTCACCAACGGTCTATTCTTCACAAAGACCCTCCCCTTTCCATGTGTTCTTACTGGCTCTACTCTCTGTGCTGTTGACAGAGAGGCTACCAGCTTGAGTTGAACTCAGAATCATGGAGTCAAAAAAATATCACTGTTCTTGTATCAGATCAGATCTGGAGACACTGTTAATACAACTCTTCTGTTCAGATTATTCCAAACTAATTTTCTTGATTTATCATAGTGATTTTGAAATCTGCATCCTTAATTTTATTTTAATGTATCTATTTGTATTTGGGCAAGTGGCTGAGGTCACAACTTGACTGTTGAAATAATACTTGTTTGTTTTCCCAGAAGTCACCTCCATTAAATCCTAGATTTGCCTTTAATTCTAATATAAGATTTTCTAGTAAATGTGGTATTGAAATTTATAATTATATAGGCTATGTGTATTAATAGGTAAAAATCATATTTCACAAATGTAAGATTATCTTTTATTATTATTATTAACTTATTTTTACACTCCAGATTTTATTCCTCTCCTGGTCCACCCTCCAAGTGTTTTACATCCTATACCTCTGCCCTGGCTCCCCTGTCTCCACGAGGATGCCCCTTCAAACCCCACCAGACCTCTAAACTCCTTGGAGCCTCCTGTCTCTTGAAGGTTAGGTGCATCTTCTCTGACTAAATCCAGACCTGGCAGTCCTCTGCTGTATATGTGTTGGGGGCCTCATATCAGCTGATGTATGCTGGTACAGCCATGTCTAAATATATATTTTTAAAGTCCTATTTCCTACCATTTAAAAGTCTTCATGTAGCTGGACTAACAATCTGAAACAGAGACTGTTGGTTAAAATATCTTGGTTGTTTCGAGAATAGTCACATTAAATTGATTCTTACTTTTGCCCTTAAATCTTCAAGAGTTTTTATCCATTTATTTATATTTATTTATTTATTTATTTATTTATTTGTATAACAATCTTCTTTTTCCTAGATTGCATAGGTTTTCCTTGATTTCCCTTATCATAATTTATAAGGAGCCCTTGTCTGGCCCACAGACCAAATAATTGATTAGCTCTTGTTATATATAAAACTGTTCAGAAATTCTGTGGCATAAAACAAAGACCCTTGCCATCACTTCCTGTTGCTTCTCTGCTGGCTGGCTGATGCTGCAGTGGTCTAGCTGGGCTCCACTCTGCAGTATTGCTTTTCATCCTCTGTGATGGATGAAACGTAGAACATAGGTGGTGGAGGCTGGAGGCACTCAAGTGGTCCCCTTTCTTATATCTCTTCTCCTTCTAAGAGTAGAGCATCATGTGGAGTGCGTTTCATTTCGGTATGGCAGAGGCATAGAGAGAGCGAGCAGGAGCGGACACTTAGAATGCTCACTCAGAAAGGGCATACTTCCACCCACGGACAGGCAGCCAAGACATATTTCGAGGTAAAACTCGAGTCGAAGCATACATACACTCTTCTGAACCCTGATGTGGGCATGTAGGTATGGAAAGGGGTGGAGTCAGTCTGTCAGTCACAGGGCTGCTCCTCGTTCTGCTCACGGTTGACCCGTTAACTGACTTTCAATGAATTAAGGACGGCTTCAGGATTCGATAGCTGCAGCCTTCTGTGAAGCAATGTCTAATCGATTCGTTAGCGAAGCTGACCATGCTTTCCTTTCATTATTTAGTGTTTATTTTCATTACTCATTATGTTTCAGAATTACTCAATGTTTTTAGAATTACAAGTTAATACAGTCTGGGCAGTTGGTTTAAAGCCTTGGTTGTCTAACGTGTTTTATTTAACAAATGGTTCCTTTTTGTCTTGTGTTAGGACAAGAGTGCAAATTATATGACACTCCTCTGCCCTCAAGATTAGGTTTGTATAGACAATGACATCTTAGGAGTTAAAAATCTAGTACCGAGTCTCATGTCTGTTATGAGAGGAAGGACTTCAATGGCGACATTCTGCCCCACCCCACAGCACCAGTAACCTGGCATGTGGGAACAAATATGGATACACAGGTACAATGTAGAGCCACCATATAGAACAGCAGTGTCCTGAAACATGGCTGAAGGCCAAGGCCAAGTGGCATTAGCAGGGAATAAAACTTTTAAAGGCACTGAGATTAACCAGTCATAAACTGTTCCCTAAATGGGTGTAAAGGAAAATATAATCAGTAAATGTAACTAAATCTCCTACAGGTATAAGAATAGTACAGATCTACAAAAGAAAGACCAAGATAGGAACATGTGACTGCTTTTCAAAAACCCGTCTCCTTTTTGTGATCATTGTTTAAAATTGTAATTTCCGGTCTTTGGACCAAATCCAATCCAAGTAGGAGAAAACGAGAGTGAAAAGCAGTGCGCTATAGCGCCAGCAGAGGGCGCCGTAACAAGTTTCCCTGTGGAGCTTCCCTTGCCCCTAGCTGTCCCGAGAACAGTGGATTAGGCTGCCTATGTTTCCCGTCACCCTGACCTAACCTTGAGCTGGAATTTAATATCCTTTTCCTACAGCTCTCTCCATTGATTTCCCTGCCCTGGAAATTTGACTTTGCTCCTATTTTTGTATCTTGCAAAGTGTAAGTTTCAGGCAGATGGATAGATAGCAGATTCTGGGCCTTTTGGCAGGGAAATGTCCTAATTCATAAAATATTTAGGGAAAAAAATCTTAAGTTAGTATTAAGTCCCTTCTGCAACATTCCTTGTTTTTGTGTGTGACCTACTGTGCCTTTGAGAAAGACCCTGAATGTTGGATACCTTAAAACACCGCCGACAGCTATCTTAAAGGTTTGAAATGCTAAGATATTACTGCGGATTCTAATATTCGTCTTAATATCAGTGTCAGTTGGCAAAGTCTTCTTTTTAAAAAATAGTCTTTTACTATGTAGCTCTGGCTTGGGCTGTAACCTGTTATATAGGCCAGTGTAGGAACAGGACAGAAAATAGGGGGTGAGAGGCAACAAAGTCACATGACCAATCCCAGGAGGCAGACTCCAGAGACCAGCATCAAGGTGTAGATCTCAGTTTAATCTACAGTACATAAGCTTGCAGACAGTGTTTGAGCCAACCCAAGTTCACTAAATTTTCAGCCAATGTATCCTTCCACCTGATAAGGTAACTTGGAAGTGGGGAGGGCACTGTCAGCTGTGACGACTTCAGTGTAAATGGGGAAGCAGCTTCCGCCATGGCCTCGGTTCCTTTTTGATGTCTTACCACTGTTCCGTGAGCTATCTTAGACCGGGACTCTTGGAGGAGTTCCAGGAGTCTGTGGCTCCTCGCTCTCCACCCTGCTTTGTCCTTCACAAGGTTGATGTCTGTATCCCCTACAGGGCAGGTTCGCCTCAGCCTCACCTATGTCTCTCAGGTGTCTGCTGTGGTCCCTGCCTTACATGATGAGTTCAGCAGAAAGCCAGTGCTGCATGAGATGGTATTATGATATGGACTTTGGCCATTCTAAACGTGTGTGTTGAGGTCATTTAAGATGCTCCCACAATGCAGCCTGTGTTTGCGCATGCTCATTTGCCACTTGGCTATCTTCTTTGGTGTGTTTTACAGAGGTTCCTGACTTGGCACTCTTATCCGTTTCTTGTGCAATTTAGACCTCAGCCTGACTTTGAGGAAATGATCTTATACTATTGAGGACACTACTATCACTGTCTTTTTTTTTTCCACTATGAAAACACCCAGTGAATGTTCCACTGGCTTCATGCCTTCTGTAGTGGTCTAAATCAGATTTTTCTATTTTATTTTTCTGGTTCTCAAAATCATCAAATTTCTCCAAGGGAGTGAATGCTACATACTACCTACTCCTCATGGTCTCCTGTCTGGTTCATTTGGTGTTAGCGTTTGTTGCTTTTGAATAAATATGAGGTGTAAACTAAATCGCTTCTGTATTTCATTTGCTTTACTTCTTCTTTGGGAGGGCATTGGTATCCATGAAGTATTTTACCCTTTTTGTACTTAGTATTAATTTCATTTCTACGTTGTGACAGGGAAAGGCAGTGCAGAGGTTCCCTCCACCTTGTATACTTGCCAAGACCATTTCTGCTTTAACTAGAATTTGATCTTGATGGAGAATCTTGTGGAAAATCACACAACCCTATTCTAGGTTATCTCTCTCAGATCAAGATGCCCTAGCTAACTTATCTCAGCTTCTGGTAAATGGCTTGCTTGCACAGACCACCCCATTCAGCTAACTGCTAATCTCAGTGTCTGTCAAATATCGTGCTTACATCTTGTCCTGCCCTGCATCTGGACAGCAAGATGCCAGGATGTGGTTTCAACCTTCAAAGAAATCTGTGCTCTGGACACTCATGTTATGCTTATGTCTGAATACCTGGGTGTGGTCACAGGCAGCTTGAATAAAGACGTTCAATAGGCTGTAAACTGTACCTGGATGGCTGGCAGACTCTGTAGTAACAACATACAAATTGTTTTTGCATAAAGGATAAAAATTGCACATGTTGAGTTTTTTGGCCATGGATTATTATTTACAAAATCACTTTCAGAAGTAAAAATAACACTAAAAATAGTCTGCACGGGATCCTGAAAATGGATAGATATTTAATCAAAGTTAGTTTTTCTTATTTTAATTAAATTCTATAGTGCCTCACACAGCTTGGCATTTAATGTCATAATGTGCACTAATGCTACCTTTATGGCACAGATAGACCATGGCGTGTGGTGAAGGGCAGTGAGCTCGTAGAGACATTAGGTATAAATCATTACTTGTGTGGCTTTCTGATGCTGTTTTGCAAACCTTCTCTGATACTGTGTCTTTATTATGCCCCCTCTCTTCACAGTAGCAAAGTTCGTTGCTCAAGCCTCAGATAGCCATTCATTAATTGAAACTAGCTTCTTCAACTTTAGTGAAAGCCTGTATTCACATCCTAAATCCCCTTCAGTGTAATTTCTTCTAGTCTTGTGTTTGTTGCTATTGTTGTTGCATTTTGTAATCTTTGCAAAAAACGACTAATGGAGTTTTGATTCATTCATGTGAACTGTATGATTGAGTTTGTAACATTAATGAGTATTACTAATACTCTTTGCAGGTAATATTTTTTTTAAAAAAATTAATTTTCAGATAAGTATGATTAAATGATATGAGAAAAATAGTATTTTAGAAACAGGATCCACATATTTGATATTATAAAGATTTGGTGTGCCAAGTATGCTACTTTGACTCACTTTCTTGGTATTATCATAAAATGGTATAAGACACTATCACACAACCAAAATTTTTGTATCTCTTTTTCCTGTATCAATAATAATTACGTGTAACATTTTACAGACAAAATCTGTTATATTTATGTGTTTAGGAATGCACACATCTATTCACACAGATATCAACATATATGAATACAAAAATAATTAATTAAAAAATGGCCTATAAACTTGGAAATGAACTAGGAGATGGGTATGTGGGAGAGTTAGGAGGAAGGAACTGGAAGGGGTGAAATGTTGTAATTATATTAACATGAAGAGAGAAAGAGAGAGAGGGGACAAATTAAATGATTCTAAATGTGTGTAAAGTATTTAAATATGCCACAACTAATTTAACATGTATTCTGTATATACATAAACACATATACAGATGCACACAACTAATAAAAATACAAGAATTATTTCATTAAAACCTTTGCGGTAGGAAATAGGACTTTTAGAACCAGCCATCTTGTCCCTGTTTTGAAGGAGAGTGAGTTTCCAATGGTCCTTTCGGAGAAGTGGTTTGAATGTTTACTTGATAGTCACAAAGCTGGAAACCTTGGGAGTAAATTAGGTTTTACAAAGCGCTATGTATTTATTGGCATTTAACAAAATTGCATGATTCTGTCCGACTCGGGCATCAGCAGGAAGGGACCCTTGGGAGAGAAAGCCTCGCAGCTGGGAATAATTAAGCCTGATTAGTTTGCTGCTGAGAAAATCAAACTGGAGAGAAGCTTGTCTGGGCATGGAGTGGGGGAGTTCCACGCTGCATTCCCAGTGGATTCTGCTTCTCAAAGTGGCTGGGAGAGAATGTGAGCCTCAAATGCTTGGAAGTTCCCCAGCTAGACTATTTAATGTCTGCATCACCCTGTTCGACTCCTCGGGTGTTTGTTAGAAGCTCAAGAAAATTGATCCAACTTTTCTTTGTATAGACTTTGCAACTTCTCTATATCCATATTTCATGGGTTCCTTCATATTTTCATTTGACCTTATAAATAGATAGAATATAAATGGTTTAATAATTTCTATTCACTTCACACAGACTGATATAGCTGAGGTTTCTGAGAACCTGGCAACGAATATAAATATTAGTTCTTCTAAAAAGAACCCTTTCACATCATAGGGCATACGATTGGCTTGAATTATCCTTTAGAAGCTTTCAAAGAGGACAGTGGGAATTTAAACAAGAGATATGCAGACACATCATCCATCATTCCCGAAGCTGCCACCCTCGATAAAGAATTGGTGCCTAAGATCCAGATAAGCTGTGCTTAATAAAGCAAAATAAACAAAATAAGATGACAATCGAATGCATAGCTTTTATTAGCTTCTTTCTTTTATATTTGAGTTATAGATATTCATTGAGAACACATAACATTTCTTTCAAATAGAATGTTACATCACTAACAAATTATGCATATAAATTAAATATGACGTGTTCTTTCAGGCTTTTAAGAGTCTATCAGATTACTTATTTTCAATTCTGTTGTCAGTGGGTGCTCACATTTGTTGCTTTATTACAAATGCACAGGTTAGTACAGTAAACTGTTCAAAGTGGAAATATTATGACTCGATAATTTGAGGCTATAGGCAATAATGGTAATAACTTCATTTTTTGTTAGCAAGTAAAATAAATCATTTATTTACTTTCTATTTATTTATTAAGTGTGTGTATGTATGTGTGTGTGTGTGTCTGTGTGTGTGTGTGTGTGTGTGTGTATGCTCACTCTCACATGTCTATGAGTGTCTGTAGAGGCAAGAGGAAGGATGTGGATCCCCTGAAGTTCCAGACATTCCTAATTTAATCCACATGCCTTTCTTCATTATAGTATAGCAGGTATTTTTAACAGTTAAGGTACATCTCCAGCCTTGGTTCCCTTGTTTCTTTATGCAACTAGCTCAGCCAGCTCTACCCACAGTAATAGTTAAAGTTGGCAAGGACAAAACACTTTGGGGAAGCTCTTATTGGCACCTAATATTGGAACATCAAGGCTAGTATGCAGGAAGGAAGACTAAAATGGCTAAAAAGACCAAAAAGGCTGTCAGACTGCGTACGTAGCTAAACCAAAGGGAATAGGGAATATCAGTTCCAATTTCCATGTCTAATGCCACAGTGTTACATGTAAGCAGTGTCTAGATCCTCTTATTATAAACTTTTGTTAATTCACCAGGGGAAACTCTCCTCCTGGGTCTAAGTAAGCATAGCTACAAAGAAAGATAGAATCATCAAGAGGTCTCCGGAAGCTTTGTAGGGAGGGCAAGTGCTATTTCTCAGGAGCTGGTTGCAAGCTATCTGGCGCACCTTTGACTGGACCAATGCATCCTGTAGCAGAAGTGGCTTCAAAAGTGGCAATGATTACAGTGGTGTTCATAAGACGTTTTGGGGCTCTTTTGATGACAGTTCAGCCAGTAGTCTAAAAGGGAGCTATATAAAGAAGCATTTTCTGATGAAGGGAGTCTGGCACAAAAAAATAGTCTGAGAGTTGTCCGTCAAATGGCCACCTTAGGTCACTTGAAGGGGAAAACTTCAGAAGAAGCTTAGAATAAATATCTATCATGGAATTAATATTCACAACAGTGGTTAAATGATAGGATAACTTTCCTTGACCTGAGATGTGTGCAGTGGAGAATGGCTAGCATCTCCAGTGCTCACCTAGTAAGAGGCTAGAACATCCCTACTTATGTTTTAAAGTCACTGAAGGAACATGTAAGTATGTCAGCCCAAAATCCACATGCCAGACGGTCATCCCTCTGTTAGTTCCCTGTAAAGAATAGTGGGTCTTTAATTCATCATTAAAGGAAAAACAAATTGAAGTAGCTGTTTGCTTTGTCTTATTTTGCTGCTGTGTATGACATGCAGTCTGGTCTGCTTTCAAGATGTAAAGTGGGAGTTGACTTGCCTACTGCTCACAGCT
Organism: Grammomys surdaster; assembly: GCF_004785775.1. Lineage (NCBI taxonomy): Eukaryota > Metazoa > Chordata > Mammalia > Rodentia > Muridae > Grammomys > Grammomys surdaster. Next base: position 12,634,974 of record NW_021604567.1, on the reverse strand, counting down.
CAGGAGTGTGAAAGTCAACATCCATCATGAGAATCGTTAGCACATGTGCCATGTACCCTCCAAGCTAGCTCTTATCAGTAAGACTGTCAGTATGTCAATCATTCTATCCCTTGAGTTTGTCTTATCTGATCTTGGGAAGGAAGAAAGGATGCTGTTCTTAGGTCGACAGCCACCCCTTCATATAATGTCAATGCATGGAAGTATAGAGTGAAGTACAGTCTTCCAGGAACCATTCCCCGCAGAGCACACATCCTGAGTGTATTAACCCAGACCCTGAAACTCAAAGTAACACTGCTGTACCGTGAACTGCCTAAAGTCAGTTAAGTAGGTATGTGCTAAAGTCATCACCATTTCTGTCTTACTGTACACCAGTGGTTTTTGTATTTTTCCTGTACCTTTGAAAATAAGAGGTCAAGGTTACATAGCAGTGTCTGCTCCGGTAACCCCATGTCACACTCTCTAATCGGGTCACTGACAGAGACAGGCTCACTCCTGTACTGCAGTTTGTACTCTGCACACAATGAGAACGCAGCCTTCAGTGTTAGATGGAGAGAAGTGTTCTCTTTGAAGCATCGAGCCACACTTTTTTTTTTTTTAAGGAAGAAAGTCTTTATTTTGTGGGATAATGGAGGTGTCATAACATGGAACATTATCAGATCTTTTTTGTCAGTGACTTCAAAAGCTAAACACATTACCACATATACCCCGAAGTTGAAAAATTCTTGTTTTAAAATGCTATTGATGGCAGCATGGCATGACAAAGGGAGGCTAGCCTCTGGAAAGAATTAAGTACGCAATTTATTCCCTGTCCCCCCTTCATAGAGCCCTCCAGCTCTCTGCTGTTAACAAGTTTTTTCTTTATCGGATACGATGCCTGCTATTTCTGAAACTAGGTGAGTAATCTAAAAACTATAAAAATGATATTAAAGTGTCAGTAGGTGTTTATTATGTTAACTCCACATCCAGTTTTAACTGGTTGATTGCATTTTAATACACATCAGCATGTCCTTTGGTTTGTAAAAAGATCCTCGTTAGCACAGGGACTATGAACTTGGGCTATTCAGTGGGGTGCTGATGATGGGTTTGGGGGATGGATTCACAGAGCCATGAATAACATGACATGAATGACTTCCTCGTGGCTTTGGATCCAAGCTTCTAGTTAGTTACTTACTACCTTTGGTCCCACATAACCATTAGACAGAAGACAATTGGACTATTTGAATGGGGTTCCTGTGTATTGTTTTATTTTGGATGAGAATTAGTTCAGCAGACATTTCTTGAACATCAGTTGTGAATGGAGAATAATAGTAAATATGCACATAGCGCAACTGTGTTAGAAGTTGTCCAGTTGCTTCTGTATACCAATGCATAATAATCCTTATAGCAGTACAATGGGATAACAGTATGTATTATCAATATGTCCACTCTACCAGTGAGGAAATTTAGACTGAGAGGGCAGTGTGACCTGTCTAATATGGTTGGTGAGTGTTGGAGTTAGGTTTGAACTTTTTCATTTGGCTCAAGTTGGCTAATAGGATTAGTACTGAAAGAAACACTCAAGATCCATTTCAAAGCAGTTTTACCTGTATAATAAAGGCAACCAATGTACGAACTTTCTTAAGAGTAACTCTAAGGATGAGCAATGGCTCTCCACGTGCTACAGTTGTATCTGCATTTTTTAATGCCCCCTTTTCTCTAACAAACGTTGTTACTTCTTTTTTTTTTTTTCGTTTTAAATGTATTTATGAAATGTGCTGCTGAGTCCAAGCATGTAGGTACAAACGACCGCCTGGATGAAGCTGGGTGTGGAAGGCCTTCAGTAGGTCCAATGATGGCATCTTTCACTCATCCCAAGTATCTCCATATTTGTTTACTTTGACTTCTTTTCTGGGCACTCTTTCCTGCACAGGCCTGACTGAGGGGTCAGTCTTGTGGGGTAAAATTACTCCATATGACTCTCTGTTCTTACTCCTTAATTCCTCATATGTAACACTTTTTCTTTGGGGACTTTCTTCAAGGTTGGGATCAGGTCCTTGGGCAATATGGTCAGTAATACCAGTGGGAGTGGACTCGGTCATAGAAGCACTGAATGGAATTGGCTCGTAACGAGGGAGCGTCTCCTTTTCTATGTTGTCTGCTGCTGGAGATGACCCAAAGGTGGACTGACCACTCACATTTGAGTCATATTTAGACTTTTGAGCATAGTTCCCAGGTGATGAAGAGCGTCGCAGTTCACCTGACCGCAGTGCTTCTCCAAGGGGGGAGTTCTCAAGTTTCTTGAACTTCTCTTGGCAAGTTTTCACGTAAGAAAGCTTTCCAGCAAAGTATCCCATGATACAAGCAAATATAAGTTTAGGAATGGAACCATATTTTGGATGACTTGACAGGATTCCTTTACTGATTAATCCTTGAGTAATCAGCATACTTGTGGCAGCCAATGGCACAGATCTGTACCAGAAGCATTCTTCATGGCACTCTGCAAAGAGTCTCCACTCTTCCTCGGTCGGGATATAAGCAGCCCCTATGTCAGGAATTGGTCTTGACACTTGCGCATTCGGCTCTCGAAAATCAGCCGTCCCATTCATAGTTCCTCACGATGGAGGCGGCAGAGCGGGAAGCAAGACTCGGGGTAGAGGCCAGGAGAGGACCCCAGAGACAGGCACCGCGTACAACGCGGGAAGCCGGGAGGGGAAAGAGGGTAGCTTCAAAGCGATCGCCAAGATCACGTTGTTACTTCTTATGTAGGTAGAAACAGATACTACAGAAATAGAATGTGTAGGCTTATCGCAGGACAGTATAACATTTCTGCATTTTAGTTTATAAGTGATTAAAAATCTATTAATAGTGGCCTAGTTCTCTTGGAAAAGAAGCTTTATAAATTGCTATTCAAACTAATCAAGACATGCGATGATTTGATGTCATTTAAATGCACTTGTAAAATCCCTTTAAAATTTATAATTAAGAGTTTGTTTTCATATGCATTATATTCTTACTTTTGGTTGCGTATACTTGCCTACATGTCTTTTTTTAAATATAAGTATGAATTTTAGTAATGATAATGAATATTGGTACTTTTTTTTTCTCAAATCGTAATTAATTCACACAGGGGTTATAAACACAGAAAGGCAAGATGTGGGGAAGGGAACGACACTGGAGTGTGGGTGTTCAGGGGGAATACAGATATCTTACAGAACCGGGTATCGGCTGGGTGAAGGTTCAGGGGACAATTCACTATGACTCTGCCTATGACTCGCTTGTCCTTATCTAAGTTGGTATTGTCTGCCATGGCTACCTATTTACAAGGCCTATGACTACTCAGGCTTACAAATTTCCACAAAAGCTGCCTGTTGACATTAGCTTATAGCCATCTGTTTCAATGTTTTCCCACTGAGACCCAAGACTTGGTGTTAGTATACATGTATGACAGGCCTATTGCTGATTTTAGGCCTACAGTGTGTAAGCAGGGCTGCCCCTGACATCTCCTCCCTTCTCTAAGTTTGCCTACTTATCTTAAATTAGTATTTACCAATATGTCACAATTAGCCAGGTCACAAGTCTCATGCATTATTCCTTGTAATCGATGTCAGCTCTGAAGAACTCATAAATAGAGCTGTACTTACTAAGTAATAATGTTTTGAAAATTATAACCACCTCATACCCAGAAAATGATTTAAATACATAGATTTATTCACGTATATCTCTGGAATAGTTATGTCTGTGCTACTTACTGAAAGTGTTGACAGAATAAAATTATTCTTTCACTTGATTCATCCTAAACTAAGATGTAAATTAGAAATTAAAGCATGGAAAATATCCTTTTTTTCTCAATAAATCAACAAAACACATCAGGGCTGCTGACTTATTTAGAATGCTGACACCTGGGAGTGAGCTCTGGAACCCTCAGTAGTCAGTTGAATGGTTTTGTGAGAGCTATCTAACTTCTTCCAACTTGGTCACCTCATTTATCAAAGTAAAAGGCTGAAATCGGGACATAATGAAGTGTGTCTTTCTGCTCCATCCAGTTCTCTGATTTTACAGAGATCGCTGTTCTCTGGAGGAAACCTGAGAGATGAATCAGTTTTGAATATCCTCACTCCCACCCAGCTTGAGAAAATGGTCACCTGTCAGTCAGGGTGCTAGTTTGCTGAGTATTGGTCATTCTTCCAGCCCTGAATTCCTATGAGAGACCAACTACTGTATGCTCCACAAGCTGCTCTTTGTGGTCCCAACCCACACCTAAGAAACATGGTGACCTCATCCTAGCCCACACTTTTATAATCTCTTACTGCAGAATTTAAAAGCTGCCCAAAGAAAATGAACAAATTCTTCCCAGGGCATTGTTCTTCAGAAAACTCCCATGGGGCTGAAATGGAATGATATGATCACAAAATGAATGATGTTGATCACAAAACACAGGTCTGACATCTTTCAGACATGAGTATTTGCTCATAACAAATATAATGATTTCATATTGTAATATATTAAATTTTGTTTTTCAGTGCCGGTGATGTGGTTGCTGACTTAAGTTTGGGATGCCCTGAGATTGGGAGTTAGATAGAAGAGCTGCATCATCAGAATTCTAACAAGGAAAAGCACACACGTTATTGGGGATGTGGAAGAGAGAGGGGAAGTGAAGGGCAGGGAGGAAACCCAGGGAACGAACTGTGCCCCCAGTTCAGTCCACAGGAAACATCCAGTTCAAGTCCAATCCAGCAGGGTGTATCTAAGCGGTGGTGTGTGTCACACCTCACATTTGCCCCTACCAAAGATGAGAGACCTGAAATATTTATAGATTGACACTATCTGTTATTTGTTAGCTGTTTCTAGAATCTAATGGGGAGATGTACGTTTTTTAGGTGCCCTTTTGGCTTTTCCCACACATAGACAAAGGGGTTCTGACAGATGGAAGTGAATCTCTACCAAAGATAGCAAGCACTGGCTTTGGAAATTAACAGGAAAGAAATGAGCCGAAGTGTAACCAGGTCTGCTACAGACTGTTCAAACCACATCTCTGAGCCACCATGGAGCTGATGAAATAATATTTAATGAGTTTTTTTTTTTCTTTAGAAAGAACAGGGTATAGACCTCTTAGTCTGTTTTACAGATGAGCTTTTGTGTTAGCAGGAAACAGATGGCATGCCTCACTGGGTAATTTGAGGAGAGTTGAATAAAAGAGCCATTTTCTAAGGTGCAGGCAGAAAGTCAGGACTCCCAAACAAGCAGGGTGGTATAGGATATAGCATGCACCCCCATCCCTAGGTTTGAAGGAAAGGAAAAATGCCTCCTGACTGTGTCTTTCTCAGTAGGTGGGAAGGATGTCTGTGGAATGAATACTTCTGTCTCTCCCTCCTCCTCCTTTCTCTAGCCTGCCAGTCCTGCTGTCAGGCAGACAGAGCACAGGAGCTCAGAGAGGGGCCCTTGCTTTGATTCCTATTGGAGACTCTGCAGCACACAGCAGGGTCAAGGAAAGGACAGGGGGACATAGGGGCAAATGGAAGTCTTGCACATGGTGAGTGATGAATTGTTAAATGATTTTAAAGCAAGTGAAATGGCCTAGACTACATGCAAGACATTTCCATCATTCCCTCTCAGGAAAATAACACACTAACATTGCTTCAGTATCTTCGGTAATGAAAATGGACCCACCAGGCCTGAGCTTCCTTTGCTGTGACACCGCCACACTCACTTTCAGATCTGCTAAGAGAAATCGAGTCCTAAGTAGCAATTTCCTGTCACCCAGAAACAAGGCTATGTCTCAGTGTCTCAAGATCCAGCCTTGGTTGTACTGCATGCTGCTTTCCCAATGTTTGAGTCGCTGTGGCCGTTTGCTCTTTATACAAATTAATCTTCTCTTTTTCTTCAAAACTTAGCTTTGGTTTGACTAAATAGCATATGCTTGCTATAAATAATGTCATCAACAAAATTAAAAAAAAAGATAATGAAATTTCATTTAGTCTATCAACCCAGAAACAAAAGTTGCCATACCGTGGTATGTCTATCCAGTATTTTTCAATTCACACACATGCTTGTGCATATACTTACTTAAAAACCTTAAACAATTTATAAAGTACTCTATATTCTTTTGAATTTTTTATTGAAATTCTTTGACATCTAGATAATATATATAGATAACATGATTAGCATTGTGAATCTCCTCACTCCTCTCTCTCACTCTCTCTCCCCACCTCTCTCTCTCTCTCTCTCTCTCTCTCTCTCTCTCTCTCTCTCTCTCTCTCTCTCTCTCTCTCTCTCGTGTGTGTACTTGTATTTATATTAGCATGTGTGTGGAATCCAGAGTTACTTTTGGATTTCATGCCTCAGGAACTATACATCTATGTGTTTTGAAAAAGGGTCTCTTGCCAGAGTCTGGCACTTAGCAATTGTTTATTGATTTTTTTCTAAGGCAAATCTGAGTCTTGAATGAAAGGTCTCTAAGTTGTAGGATGCATGGGAGAAATATTCCCTCCTGCAGGGGTGTGCATTAAGTTCAGGAAGCAAAGAACTCAAAAGTTTAACCAAATGCCTGAAACTGATCAGACACACTAAGTCCCCTTCTTTCTCAAGCATACATACTCAGTAGTGATAGTTGAGGGACACTCTCAGGCTGAACAAACCACCCAAAAGAGACAGAAACCAGCTGAGCTATCCAGAACACTCTGATTCCAACTGAGCTACAGGAAACAACACTGTCTAGCCTGTTTAGTTCCATGAAGGCTATACAGTGTGCTGTAGACTTGCAGCTTTTGTGAGTTGTCACACATACTGGGGTGGGCTTTCCTGATGCAGTTGCCTTTGAGTCATTTTGCTTATATAAGTAACCCCTCACGCATACTGTAGTAAGTAACCAAAAATAAAACTCATGAGTTTGTCAGTTCAGCGTTGGTTTGTCAGTTGTACTTTGGTCTGTCATGTCCTATCTATGGTGAATAGATATTTGTTCATGTCTCCTCAGGAAAATTGTCAGACAACAGCAGTTAGTTCAGAAAACACTGAGCCCTGGAGATGGAGTCAAATCATCTCCTATCCAGTGCTGGGACTGCAAGCATATACCACTATGGCCTGTTTTTTATGTGCAATCTGGGGACTCCAACTGGGTCTTTTGGCTTGAGGAATAAACACTTTACAGACTGAGGTATCTACCAGTTTTATAGCATCAAGTTTTATAGCATTAAGGTTGAGCGAATTCAATGGTACTGAATATACAGATGGCGTGTAGCTTTTTGGCCGCCATTGCTATTGTGAATACTGTGACTATGACCTACTTGTACATGTTTTTAAATTTCATTTCTTATTTTCCTATGCTAATTATTTAATACTTATGTCTTACTGGAAAGTTTTTGTTCATGGGATTATGTTTATTTATTACAACTCCAAGTGTGTTTGCTGAATGAGATTTCTAAATATCCAGTTTAATAGACTCTGAAATTTGTTTTATCTACTCTGTTATAACAGGAACATTCCCATCAATATTTATTAGTTTATTCTGGTCAAAATTAATAGAAACCAACTAAGACTATTATACATAAGAATGGAGTAGGCTTTGTGGTCTTTGATTTTTATAACACAAGGTCAAGTTGATACAATGGAGTCTCAAGAGCAGCTTTGAGCTGGAGCATAGCAGGTGAAAAGTAACTAGGGATACCTTTGTGTGTGTGTGTGTGTGTTTTCTTGCTGTTTGTTCCTTTTCCATATAAGTCTGACTGAAGCCACTCCTCCTCGCTATTTCGTACATAGAAAAATATTCCTAATGATTCCCTGGCCCAATTCCTAGGTCCCTCAGGATACCTGATAGGATGATTGAGGATTTAAAAGTTCATTCATGCTATCTCTCCATTCCTCAAAATGGAATGTAACTCAATAATATTTATAAACATGATCACAAAGACACTGAGGACATCAGGCATATTTCGCGTAGGCCCCAGACTCAGAAGTAACTGGCCAATACAAAACTAACTTTTTGTTCTGTTTTCTTTTAGGAGAGAAAAAGAATGTAGAATTGGGTGAGTGCCAAGGGGGCAGGATCTTTGAAACACTGGGGGAGGGGGAAGGAATATGTTTGAAATAGATTGCATAAAATCTTAAAAAATATAATTATAAACCCATGTTCACAAGATACCTCATTGTTATGACCATGTGGCTCCTGATAGCATGAGACAGTTCTGTGCAAACAGGTGGAGAGTAAGCCAGGCCCATGTCAACAACAATTGCTGAAGACTTCAATAACTGGTGTTTAGTAGCAGAATGACTGAGCTGGGCATCTATAGGGAAGAGAAGATTTATGGGATGGAAATACATCACCGGATGGGGCTAAGTATGTTTTGTATCTAACAATAAAATAGAATTCTAGTCTTTTTTTTTTTTTTGTATTTCTGACTGTAATCCTAGGGTCTGATATTCCTGTCACAGTTTCTTAGCTTCTTGCCTGTCTACTCACCAAGAAGTTAGTTCTTCTCAAGGATGTATCATGTATAATTTTGAGACTTACATTTTTAAGTTGACTTCAAAGTGGCGGAAAAAAGTCATGCAGTTGAAGAAGTACTGCTTATGAATGAGAGATTTTTGGGGTGAGGGAAAACTGAGGTTCAACTCAAGGCAGTTGTGTATCAGAAGGAGGGGAGGTAAAGTGACTGTAACATGTGACTGCCAAAATAGATCACTGATGGGATAACTTGCTATAGATTTTCAAAAATGTTGTCTGGAATCTTCACACATTAATAAAACTTTATTTTGTCCTCATTTTCAAATAGATTCTCTAGGTGGCAGCAAGGAAGTCTGTCCCTTCTTTAGGGGTTTTGCTTGCTCCCTTCAGGATGGACGGTAGAGAGAAACTTGTGTCCACCAGGCAGAATCCTGTGCTCTTTTTTATTGTCTGGTTTTGGGTCAAATCTTCTCCCTGTAGCATTTTGACAGTTTGACTGACTCTCTTTGGGTTAGATTCTGTCTGTAGCATCACAGTGAGAGAGAGAGTTTTCCTGTAGGAGGAACGCCAAGAAAAGAGCAAAAAGAAAAAGGAGAGAAAACAAACAGAACAGGTCAGGACTGCAGTGTGCACACATCCAGGCATTCAGGATGAAAAGGCAGAAGGGCATGGAGTTTAAAGTCAGCTCGGGCTACATAGTGGGTACATGTCTCAGACACATGAAACCAACCAATCAAACAAACACAACAATAAAACAGAACAAAACAATCAGAAAGCAAGAAACCAAAGCCCAAGCCAATAAAATGATATAAATAAAAATATGTTATAAAAACAAAGAATAAAAGTCATAATGAATCTAATAGTAGTTTGTCAACTAGTTGCACTGTTCTCATGTTCCAAGAAAGACTTGGGTAATACATGTCTGTAATACCAGGATGTAAAGGCTAAGGATGGAAAATGGCTCAGATGGTAATGATGTTTGCTGTCAAGCCTGACTAGAGACTGGAGTTCAATTCCCAGGACGCCTGTGGTAGAAAGAAGGAGAGAACTGATCCTTTCAAGCTGTCCTCTGACTTACTTATACAAAAACTGCCATATATGCGCTCCTACACTACATACACAAAATAACAAATATTCAGTATAAAGATTTCTTAAGTTTTGACACATGTCAGAGTGACTCCGTTTCCATTACTTCAGGCTGGCGGCCACTTGTCATCTCTCCTCAGAGGCTTCCTGGGAACGTAATTATAGTACTTTTAGCTCCTACTTTTCCTCTACATTCTCTCAATGACAGTACATAAGAAAACCTGCAAGTCATTACTTTTTTTATTCCTTGAATAGTGACGGAGAGTTTCTGTCTAACTCCTCACCTTGCCAGAATGATCTTAAAATATCTGTCTAATGGAATTTGAGAAATTGAAATAAATAAAAATCATCTATTTTTTAATATGTGCAGTCTTGAATCCCGGCAAGCTTTAAGGCACTTCATTCACATTTGTCAAGGCTGTGAAGTGCATCAAGCAATTTCACATGCATTGTCTTTTTCTGAATTTGACTTGATTTGATTCTAATCTGGAGTTATCCTCATGTTCTCATTTGAAATGGTGAGAAACCTTGCTTTATGCTTGTTTTTAATTTTCCAATTTTAGAGCATATAAATTCACAATTGTCATTATACTGGTTAAAGTTTACCTCTGCAATTTGAATTATAAATATGTGCATGCCAAACATTTGTTTCTAAACAATCAACATCCTTTCTTCTGCCATGTGCAGCCTACTATTATACCCTGTCGTTTGATTACGTGGCTGATGGAAGACATCAATGCCTCTTTTCAATACATTTTTTTTTGTGTGTGTGTGTTGGGTTAGATGTAAGTTTATATTTAGGCTTTCTTGTATGATTTATACAAAATTCAGAACCTTTAAGGACTCGTGATGATTAGTTCTTATTGAATATACCATAAAATTACCAATATAAACTAGGATTAAAATATAGATATTTTAAAACAGATTCAATTTAAGTAAAAGAGATCAACCCTTTTAGAGCAGACATATTTCTTTTCAGCCTCTACTATCCGATAACAAAGAAGACAAGTCTTAGGCCTCTGAACCTTTCTCCTCACCACTCGCTGTCTCTTCTGGTCTAAGATAAACTTCAATTATAAAAGCTTTATTTCCTGTTATTAATAGCCTGCTCCAGTCAGAATTCTTTAGCTAGTCATTAAGGAGGGGATGAGATCTCTGTAATTTCTGCAACCAAAGGGAAATTTGGAGCAGACCATTAACAGAACAGGAAATTCTGTAATGTCATCAGGCTATGTGCAGTTAGACATCACAATTAAGTACAAAAGGATTTCACATCTTCAGAGGATATTTATTAAATAAACTGTCCTAAATACATCTGACAAATACATTATCTTTCTGCAAACTGTCTCATTACCAACATCCATTTATCTAATTAAGTGACCCTCACACATCCTCTTTTTTTCTTTTGTAAATCTTTTATGTTGTAATGAATCAATAATGATGGATCCAGCTTGTTAAATGGTTATCAGGAACATCAACTCATTTGTACATCTCTGGGGATGTCTGTTTTAAGGAAAGTCATTCAGATAAGAAACAAACAAAACAAGAAACAAACAGAAAACAAGTCAAACCAATTAACCAGACAAACTAACAATCTTCTCAAAATACCAAAACCAAGCAAAATGAAATGAAACCAAATCAAACCAAACCAAACCAAACCAAACCAAACCAAACCAAACCAAACCAAACCAAATCTCTAATTCTACACTTTACAATTGAATATAGTATGTTTTCCCAAACAAGTTATCAAGAGAATAAAGGATACTATTCCATTATTATATTTAAAACTAATTAAAAATGAATGAAAAAATAAATGTTTAACTTGATTTTCATTTGTAAAGAAATTTCAATTTTACACTTAAATGTTGTAAACTAGCATGCCATTATGTTTACAAGAACCATGATATCTCATAAAATAGAAGTGTTTATAAAACAAATGCTTCCTATACCAAAACTTATTCTGTATTGAAGTTTGGAAAAAGGGAAGATTAGTCTTGACGCATTAGTCATGAAATACTTAAAATGCCTTTAAATGTCAACGTCTTTCAGTTTAACCTCTCACTGTCTTCTTTCTGTACAAACGCCCGTCCTCATCATCTAAGACAATCTAAACACAGAATTTCTTTCAACTATTTGTTTCTTTCTCTGCAATTTTTGCTCACGCTTTTTCAATCCTTAGGATATTTTCCTCCATTCCTCCTTGTTGAGTCTAAGTTATAAGTGATAACTAGGGAAGAGTAAAGACATAGATATCTAGAAGACATGAATTTCATCTAAGTCCTTCCTCTTCCTAGTTGTTCGAGATCAGAAAGAAAACCTCAAAGTTTGATTTTATCATTTGTAAATTTATAGTCTATCTCTCATGGAATTGATCTGAAGGTTAAATAATACAACCAGAATCTCCTCTCT
>NW_021604567.1:12612107-12622660 GCF_004785775.1 Grammomys surdaster | reverse complement strand
CTCTCTCTCTCTCTCTCTCTCTCTCTCTCTCTCTCTCTCTCTCTCCTCTCTTCTCTCTTCTCTCTTATTCTTTTTTTTTAAGGTTCTGACATATGGAACGTTCTCTATAAATCTTAGCTTCTCTATAAATATTTTTCTAACAATTTCATCTATAGCTTGCTCTCCTTTGAACAATATATACCAAACCAGAACGTATTTGCCTTGTATAGTTAATTTCGACACTGAAAACCATCTACTGAATGTTTGACGTGGCATGCCCTCATTGTTACGTGCTGGTTGTCATGGTTTGGGTATGATATGAGTTCATCTCCCAGAAGTAATCATGTTGAGAGGTGTTCTTAGTGTGGTAATTATTGTTGTTAATTGGCCACTCTGTGATCTCTTGCTTCTGTCATCTTATGTTATTTATTACCCTTGAATATGTTCACCCACTGGACAATATGATTCAGTAAATTCAGTAAAGGCAAGCTTGTTCTAGATGAATCCAACACTTTTTTCAGGGCTGGCACATGTAACCATGAATAGACTGGCCTAGCTGATGTTGGAAATTTATTTTACTTTTAATTGTGTTTATATGTATGTGGAAATGTATCCATGTGAGTGCAGGCATACACAGGGTCCAGAAGAGTGTCAGATCCTCTAGAATTGTAGTTACAGGTAATTCAGAGCTTCCTAACGTGGATGCTGGGACCTGAATCTGCATGAGCAATACATGCTCTTAATAATTGAGCCATCTCTTCACCCCTGGGATAGTTTACTTGTAGTGACCCTCAATAAATGATGGAGTTTCACCAAGGAACATTGGGCAAGGTCTGGAATATTTTTGTTTCTCACAGATTGAGGGTGAGTTACAGCTGTCCTCAAGCAGATATGGAATCTGCTAAATATCCTACCAAATACATGGCATCTCTCTGATACAAAGAAAAATCTCCTTCGAATTAATTAATGCTGGGACAGAAACACTGACTTGGGTTGCAATGATGAAATGAAGAGGAGATGTTAAAAACTAAATTAATGACTCATTGACCAAGAACAAACAATATTGGCATATGCCTAAAACTGTGGAATGTAATGTGTGATTTGTGAGTTAATATTAGTAACTAAGGCTGGACTCAAGAACCTGCCAACTGCTACCCATATTGAGTGCAGCGAGGAGTGCTTGGAGACTTACAAACAATAAAATTGATGGAGATTGCGAGTCTATTTCTGTTTGATGAATTTTGACGTTTCAGGAGTGCACATGTGTGTTCATCTGTGTTTCTGACATAATTCACTCAACAACAGTGAGGTAGAAAAGTAGGAAGCAGTGCTGAGAAGGAGGCTCAGTGGGGAAGAATGCTTTGTCTCATAAATGAGAACTGGTGTTTGGATCCCAGAACTGTGTAACATGACAGATGTGGGGAAAAGTCTGGTGTGGTAGGCTATGCCCATAACCTCAGCTTTCTGGGAAAACCAAGGCATCATGAGTATTGGTAATTGCTAGCTCTAGCTTGCAATTTCAGAGAAAGAACCCATTTCAAGGGAGGAGAGAGTGATAAGGCAGTGTTTGCTTTCCAAACATGTACAGAAGCTCATACATGCACGTATGTACCTAAGCCAAACTGGCATACACAACAGCGAAATGCACATGCATGTGTTCACAATGCAGGAGTGTTCATGTCTACGTGCTCATACACACACACAAACACACACACACACACACACACACACATACACACCATACTTATATTACCCGCGTTCTACCATGTTGAAGGATCAACTTGGATGGGGAATTTAACTAGCTATGTGTCCTTCCTTTTACATCTGCCTCTGTAGTCAATGAGTAATAAATACTCTAGGGTCCAAGGCTGCTCGTGACTTTGAGTTGCTATGATTAAATATATCTTAGCAACGATAGACAATATTCTTAAAGTCACCAAGTGCCTTCAGATGAACACCAGAATCTAAGTCATGTTTCACAATCATACTCAAAATTTGTATTCGGATGCTGAGAACAGGAAGGGCACATTGGTTTGTTATCTAATACCAAAGGGGTTGCCTGAAAATATACACACAAGTAGCATTATACAGACCAACAAGGTTAAGTTTAGGAATATATATGTATATGCATATGTATACATATATATGTATATGTATATATATATATATATATATATATACACATGCATGTAACAACAATTAATGAAAAACATGCCACAGATTTGAATGAAGTCAAGAAGTATATTGGAGGAATAAGAAGGGGAAAAGAGAAGGAAGAAGTAATATAATCTCAAAAAGAAAGTACATGATTAAAAATTATTGTTATGAAATAATGAGCTTTTATGTGAATGCAGTCAAGTGCTGCCTGTCATTTCCATCAAAGACTGGCTCCCTACACATGGGTGTTCTCTTGAGATTACTGGGTAATGACCTGGCCCTATTAGTTTATGTCAGTATACTGTGTAGTTCTCTCAGTGATGCATTTCCCTGAGCTAGTCTATGCTGTTATCCAAACCATAAGTCTGTGTGCAGCAAACAGCTTCTGGTTCCCGGTTATATATGATGAATTTCTCAATGGTAAGCTTTTTTAAGCATACCTAAACATAATTTCCCTGTAAGAATGAAATCCAATGCAAAAGGCCTATGTCTCAGAGTAAATAATTATTAATTTTTAAGACAACTAATTATTCCTAAGACTCAATGAAAAGTAAAGATTAAACACATCTTTATTTAATTAATTGCAAGTTGTTAAATAGTTTTAAAATTACAGAAACAATTTAGAATGTGAGAGAAATGAATGCTGAGAACTATGATTTGGAAGCCTAAATAATTAACACATTAGGTTCTGATTTGACTTTAATGTTCCACAATTACCTCTCAAATACAGACTATCTCAACAGGATAGCACTATTCTCCACTGTTTGTTTGGAATTCTGGCTTCCTAAGTTACAAAGTACTTGAAAGATATATAAAAAAATAAAAACAACAACAAAAAAACCTCAAGAAACCACCAAGACTCTAGAACAGATGATCATTAAAACCATACGGTATATATTCTAATACTTTAAGAGATTAAAATAATCATTTTCCTAATATTTAAATATCAATTTAAAAAACCTTGAAGAAACAGGAAAAATACAGGGCCTGTATCTGAGAGTCTTGTCAACATTCAGTATATACCATCGAGTTTATTTGGAGATCAATTTATTGTTGGTGCATTTTAATTTAGACTGTTATGCACTATAGTTTTTCTTTACAAGCATATTGTAAGTCAGAGGTATTCCCTTTTGAAGAATTCAAAATGCAAATCTTATTTGCTCCCTCTGCTGGAGAGATGACTTTGAGCCCCGCAAAGAAATATATTCATTTTTAGTTCTTAAAAGGAAGAAGCGATTTGATAATCTAAAGTCATGGCATCCAGAGGAGACGGAAGAAGGCTATCTGAAATTTACTGTCTATATTCCATTTCAAAAATAAGCAAAATAAAGAGGTTTACTTTTGGAATATGTTTCTTTGAAAAGGGAGATTAAGTGCGCATTTCTGTAACTTCCGTTAGCGTTTGTCATGTGGTTGCTTCTCCTAGAACTGCTTGTCTGTGTATTAAGGTGGCTCAGTGTTTTGTGTTTCTTTGTAGGTGACGCAGATTCTTGAGTGTTGTATTTGTTATGGCATCTGTGCCGAGAAAAATCCAACAGTGCTCTCACAATCTCTGCATTTTCCAGGTTGTTCATCTCAATTTTTCCTTTGTCCTCTTCCACCAGGAATCTTTGACTCCGTGTTCTGATAAAATTTTAGTATATTCTAGGCTATGTGATTTTATGTTAGCTTGTAGACAGAATAATAACAAAGGTACTTAACCAAGTGCTAGGAATTCCGCTGAATTGTTTATATGAATTATTTTACTCAGCTATCACTCATATACATGAAGGTTGTCTTTTTCTTTTCTTTTTTGTTAATAGTATTGGTGATAGAACCAAGAGATTCACAAAAGATAGTCAAGCACTTTACTACTGTACCACATCCTTAGCCTCTGAGGGTTGGTATTAGAAAGAGCTTTGTTTCTATAGAAACAAAGGAATTGACTGAATAGCTTTAAGCTTAAACACTAATATTTGGGCCAGTCAGGATGTTAAACCTGCCTGTCTGAGTTCAGACTGGAGCCTGAACATTTAACCATAGTAAGAATGTCTGAATGATGTCTAATTAATTGTCACATGCAAATGGCATGACAAGTTTCTAAACTGGTAGACACTTTTATAGATCATGCAAATCTACCACTTCTTTTAGTAAACATATTAACGCAAGTCATCCTAGTAACGCAAGTTTGGAGGAGACTTTATGTATTCTGAGATTCTGTAGGCAAGACTGTATGCTATGGTGTGCTTACAGACAGGAGCCTAGCACTGCTGTTCTTGAGAGGCCAAACAAGCAGCTGACTGAGACACGCACAGATAGTTACACCCAACCAATGGACTGAAGTCAAGGATACCTGTGGTTGAATTAGGGAAAGGCTGGAAGAAGTTGAGGAGGAGGACAACCCCATAGGAAGACCAGCAGTCTCAACAAACCTAGACCCCTGAGATCTCACAGACACTGAGACACCAATGAGGCAGCATACACTAGCTGGTACAAGGCCCCAGACACATATACAGCAGAAGACTGCATGGTCTGGCCTCAGTGAGAGAAGATGTGCTTAACCCTCGAGTGACATGAGATTCCAGGGAGTGGGGAGGCCTGGTGGGATGGTGTAGGGAGAGGTGGGGTGTTGTAGAACTTTTCCTGCCCATTGTATTTTCAGTGGAGCTCTGCCATTGAGTCGAGAAGAGTTAGGTGGAGCTAGGAGTTGGGAGGAGGAAGGAACGAATGAGAAGGAGAAGCAGGATGGAGGCAGATGCACGTGTCTCTGGTAGTTTCTAGCAGTTATTCATATCAAGGTTAGGTAATTGAGCTAACAGTTCTAATTGTGTGGGCATCTTGTGTATTTAGTATTAGCTAATATATAGACGCATTGGTTAATCTTTAAGCATTAAGAGTCTTATTTCTACTGGGTACTAGAATTGTTATATCTACTGCATGGGGGTGGCAGAGTTGACCCAGGAGCCATGATTAGAGCCATGGACTCCACGGAGCTGACCAGCAGAGGCAGGAGCCACACCAATGCTGTTAGTGCAGGAAGTTAGAGCAGGAGCATGGCGGTCAGGCCTCGAGCTAGCCGGATGTACCACCTCTTCTAACACCTCCTGCTACAGTGGGGAGTTTAGGGACATCCTGTTGGAGGCAAGGTGAAGGAAGAATGGGATGAGGAACTGTGGGAAGAAGTGTAAGGGACCCCCGAGGGGAGACCCCACTCTCAACCGGAGTTGCGCGCACCCAAGGAAACATGGAGACAGGCTTGATGCAAAATAGCAAAAGGTAGTTTACTGACAAGGGCTCTTGGGTTGAAAACATATCCCATGCAAGGGAAGGATTTCGACCCCCAGCTCTGACAGTTTAAAGTTTATATAGGGAACGGCGCAGGGGGAAGGGGGAGAGCGGGAAACTTTGGCACAGTTACATTTGATTGGATATTTTAAACATCAGCAATAGGTGTAAGTTATCATTTTGGTGGACACAGTAAGCTTTTCTTGGTGGTCATAATGACACGTATTTTTTTGTATTTTTGGCCATGAAACCTCAGAACTTCTGATAGGAGAATAAAAACACCAGATGGCCCATTTCTCATTTGGGCATGTTTAGACTTGTCAAGGTTTGTCTTGGTTTTGTTCTTACATTCATGGTCACCTTGCCCTAGGAGGAACTGGTTATTTTTTGTTTTGGCTGTTTTCAGCAAATTGTTGGTGGTCTGGGGGGTTCTGCTGAGGTATTTTGATTTTTTTGTCCTCACAGAAGGACCAGGAGGGGGATAAGGACTGGACTGTACAAATAAGATTAAAGATAAATAATTAAAAAAGAAAAAAAGAGGAGATGCATGGCAAATTGGCCTGCACCTTTGAGCGTTTGTTGGATCAAAGGGTCAAGATGTATTTATTTCATTTCTCATGTTTAAAAGTCAGGTGTGACTCTAGAAGAGAAGCCATAATAATACAGTTGAAAATATTTGCAAGATCCATTCATTCTTAAAACACATCAGATTTGTTTTAGTTTTAAATTGTGCTCACACACATGAATACAGTTGAGTGCTGAGTCCAAAAATGGATTTTGGGTCCATAGGAGCTAGAGTTGCCAGAAAGGTACCATTTCTCTGGGAGAGCAGTAGTTGCTCTTAACCACTGCGACATTGTCACAAACCCTAGACCATGCTCTGTTTAATATGCTGTATTAATACTCAGGAAGATCCTAATAGCCCTAAAGATTTAATGTGTAGCTATATTCTTATTCATCACAGCTATACTGTAATGGAATCCAATAGAAATCTACCTGAATAAAACTTTTACAACATTAGAAGATTCACCTCGATGGTCAGAAGCTGAAGAGTGTTGAACTAATGCGTTAATACTCATTTAATGATTTTAATGTTGACTTCTTGCAAATTTAAAGGAAAAATAATGCTTCTGCTGCTTTCTATTTATGCAGTCAAACTGTAACAAAGGGCTATTGACTCCATTGCCTCCCTAGTGAGTCAGTATCTGCCAAACATCTCAGCAGATGATTGCTGCCTAATTGATCTGATCACTTATACATCTGATTATGAATGACTCATAGGCCTGCTTCATTGAGTGAAAACAGTGATATGGGACATATATTCTGAACATGGAATTCATACTTTTAGGATGTAGCAACCATATTGGTTAATCAGAAACAGTTAAACTAACCACATATCATTTATTTTAAAAATTGTCAACTGAGTATTATAGTCCATGGTGACAGCCTTAATGTTGTGAAATGGTTTCTCCATTAGAGAAAAAGGAAAAGCCTATTTGTGTTTCTAATAGAGAAAGTTTTCCAATATAGTATGATAACATTGCACAGAAAAATCTCTTCTGGAGGACTGTACCAGTGGTGTTGAAAATTCTTCCATAATTCCAGTTAGTAGTAGATATAGCTAGTCTACATCTCAAGAAATTAGAGTTAGAAAGAGAAAACTTAGTTTCCGAAGCATTACTACAAGGAGGCCTAGTGGACACGTGGGCAACATTCAGGAGGACTGGGGGATGTTCAGGGCCACTGAGAAATATGCATAAGGATCCTTCAGAAGTCCCATCACAGGGGCTGCTAGTAAAGGTGAAACAATTCTGCCTTGCTTTTGCTATGATTTTATTTTCACTTAATAATAAATATGACCTGAGAAAATACAGATATATTTATATAAGGTACACTGTACCTGAAAAAGTTATGATGGCATATATATATATATATATATATATATCTATATATATGTGTGTGTGTGTGTGTGTGTGTGTGTGTCTGTGTGTGTGTCTGTGTGTGACTTTTCTAAGAACAGGACTTTCATGATAGAAGATAAATGGTATTTTGTGTTGTGGTAATTATTTAAAACTGGTCTCTGGTTAAGCCAACTATCTAAGTTGCAGCGGCTCTGCCTAGCCCAGCCGCCATGTTTCTTGGCCTGAGGCCATGTGCGTGCAGTAGTTAGAACCAGCCTGCCAGAAACACCAGCCCTGCCACCCACTAGATGCCAGCGTGAAAGGTAGCTCTGCCAATCTTCCACGCTGTCTCCACAAGGCAGGGCATTGCCCAGACCATTCCGCCATCCATGCGAGCCCAGTAAGAGAATGAGACTCTAATTCTTATGGATCAATCAAAGACTTTATATGTTTGATAATGATTAATAACAAGATGCCCATACAAAGAGAGTTATATCCTAATTAGCTAACCCCATTATAAGCTTATAAATTGTTGCCCACGAGTGCTCTCCATACCTGTGTGGTTCTTCATCTTCCTATATCTCTGCCCTCTCTAGCTCCTCGTCTTCCCTTTTTCTCTTCCTCTCCTAACTCCTCCTCTTCCTCTCCTTACTCCTCCCAACTTAGCTCCTCCTACAATTTTGGAGAAGAAAACCTTCATTATGGTAAATATCATGGTTGAAATATGTTTTCCAGTCAGACAGATAAATCCATAGGCTCTGCTTGTGAGGAAGGTGTGAAATATGAGCTGATTAAATAAATCACGTCACATTCATTTCATGGATTTCTATGCAACTCTTGAAAAAATTGTTGAGGGGAGTAAAAGTGTTGCCTGTGCAAACATGAAGACTTACTTCTGATCCCTAGAATCTATATAAGAAGCCAGGTATGGTAGTTTGCACCTGTAATTTCAATGCTGGCAAAGCAGAGAAGGGAAGATCCCTGGGCTTGATGGCTGCCAATGTAACACCAAGTTCAGTTAGAAATGAGGAGAGTTGAATGAGGAAGAAACTTAACATTAATCTGTGGCTTACACATATGTATACACATACTCATGCACATACATAAACAGAGCTTCACCCTTACATGCACACTTGTACACACATGTGCACCCATACAAGAACATATAAAAACTTACATATACACAGAGAAAAGTAACCGTGAAGGCATATTTGTGTTTATGACTTTATGTGAATGATGTTTTACCTGCATATATACATATGTGAACCGTGTGTATGCATGTGTGTGTGTGTGTGTATACACACACATACCTGGTATTGGCAGAGTTCTAAAGAGGATGTCAGATTCTCTGGAACTGGAATTTTAGAAGTTTGAGAGCCACTGTGTAGATTTCGGGAAAATAACACAGGTTCTCTGCAAGAGTGTTCTTTAAAAAAACGGAATCTTTTTTTCTCCAGCTCCTGAGGTCATTATTGATAAAACTGAATTTCAAAATGTGTTCAAAGGAACCATAGCGAGGCAAGAAAAATAAGAGAAGCAGATGAAAGTCAAATATACAGAAAAATGTTCAAGGGCAGATAAAGCTTAGCATATTAATAAGTTCATTAACTGTTAACGATGCAAATATAAATACTGAAAAATTGAATTTGACAGTGTGCCTAACAAAATATCAAACTGTATCAGATCTGTAAAAAGTTACATTCAATGTAATGACAAAAATGTAAAACAGTGGGAAAATAAGGACCATACCAATGTTAAAGAAAAAGAAGATGTGGATTTGTTGACAGCAGATATAGTAGCCCTTAGGTGCGAAGAATATTCACAGAGAGAAAAACATTACAGAATGATGAAAGAGAAAATCCACCATGAATACTCAGTGATGGTCAGGAAACACAAGATCGAGACAGTCTTCTTTACATCTCTCTTGCTTCTGTATTAGCACTTAAAACAATTGTAATCCATATTTTATCCATATGCTATCTAGATTAGAAGACTTGGCTGGTTAAACTTCCTAGACCACTTTTTGCCTCTGTTCAAAGTTCCATGGGTCCATGTACTCAGGAGTCCTTTATCAAGTAGGGGTATCTTCTTCATGTGGCTATGAAAATTGCACACAAAAAAAACAAGATAAGACATGGAAATCATCTTAAGTTTGCTGATCGAACGTGAATACTGTCATTTCTGGCCTCCTCTCCACTTAAAGCAATGTGCATGGCAAAGCCCAACATCTGGGAGAAAGGAGAAAATATTCCCCACCAATGAAAGAACTGAAGACACTTATAAGGTATATAGATGTAAGTAAGTGTTAATAATTGGGAGTAATGATAGTATTTAGTGAGAACATTACTAGCATATTGCCCTTTCAGCAAACACAGCCCCTATACATGCAAGTATAGCCAAGATATGTTCCCATTGACCTTCCAGCCAATTTTTGGTTGGATTATATTTAGCACTATATATTACTCTCCAGGACCATGGGACAGACTTTATTTGTAGGTCGATGTCATGAAGGATAATGGTATTCTACTACTTTGCCAAACACCCCAGGAGGCATTCTTGAAGTAAGAGGGCTGACAGTGATCTGGGTCATATCATCTGGAAAGGAAAGACAATTTTTTTCTTCTATGTCCAGAAATTCCCCTGTCCATCAGGAAACTGAATATATATGACATTTTGACATTTTTTTCATACTATTATAAAATAATGGTTTAACTGGGCTAGTGGAATTTGGATGCTTTATATTTTATCTGATCCAAAATAATTATGTTTATTTAATAATTCTCGAGATATAAAATGAGAGGATTTTTGACATTGGAAGATTTCTCTCCCTATGTTTAATAGAAAAACACATATTTTTTCTACCTGTTTTGTCTTTGATTTCTCAGCTTATTATGCATGACATAGACTAGCAGGATCATACTTGGTACTATGATGTCACCCCACTGTTTAATAGATGGGGATCCTGATCGCTGACATGAGAAGTGGCTTATTTCTAAGCACGATCAAGTCGGAGTTAGCATTCCTGGATTCAGTGCTGTATTTATGTATGAAAATGGCACATAACAAATTATCATAGTCTTATTGGCTTAAAGCAATACATATTCATCATCTAAGATGGAAAGCAGAAGCCCAGGAATAGCGTAGCTAGATTCTGTACAAGCATGAAATTGATCTAGGGAAGGATTAGGGTTAGGGTTAGGGTTAGGGTTAGGGTTAGGGTTAGGGTTAGGGTTAGGGTTAGGGTTAGGGTTA
>NW_021604567.1:12593695-12612097 GCF_004785775.1 Grammomys surdaster | reverse complement strand
GGTTAGGGTTAGGGTTAGGGTTAGGGTTAGGGTTAGGGTTAGGGTTAAAGTTAGGGTTAGAACCCCACTCAGGGTTTGGCACTTTCTCATGGCAGTGGTATCCATTTTAGTTCAGTTTTTGAAGCCAGTGGTAGAAAGGTACTACTACTCTTGCAGATGCATTCACACCACACTACCGTCCCTGCCTTTCACTGTTCAAAAGCCGGTCAGTTTCAGCTGTACTGAGGTGAGTGGTTTGTACAATACATAAAGTCTAGAGAAGGTTATCATTGAGCTTGTTGCCCATTGCAGGTACAATATTGTTTCAGCTCTCAATGTATAATGTTAGGAGGTCAAAAGCAAGTTACTATAAGTAAATATGAATTAGGACATTCTTCCGTCAAACCCTATTTCTTTGAGTGGACTGGATACCCCACTCTTTTGAGTCTTGACTGGATTTCAGAATTCTTTTCTAAAACACTGAAAATAGGAGATGGGACAAGGGGCAGCTGAGTCAGAACGTCTCCTAACTTTCTTTTTGCTCATTTGCAGTTCATTCTAGGGAAAGCAGGTGCCACACCTGGAGGACATGCAGAAATTCTGTGCAACAACCGCATGGTTTGCCACCAAGTCCTCCCATCACACACAGCGAAGGTTTCTGTCAGCTACAACATGAGTGTTGCCTTCTGCTAGCTACCTTGACTCACACATTCTGCAGCAAGTTTCTTTAGCCTAATCAACTCTTGTGGTAACTCTAGGTCCATTCCGGGCCACTTCCTGAGAACAATCTGAGGCAGAGTCACTATGACAAACTATTCTCAACATCCTACCTCACTCAAAACATAAGATTCTCAAGTATCACAAGTGCAAATAATTCAGTTTAAGGATCAATTTTGTACCAAAGTAACCACAATTTCATGAAGGCCAAGTATTCACTGATTTCATGTCCATCAATAGCTTGCAAGGAAATATATTCCTGTTGATTGCACTTTTGTATTCTTGTACATATTTTAATATTTATGTTTATTTTCTACTCTGAATTGATATCCACTCAAGATAGAAATGTCCAGTTTTGTAGACACGAGTTCTCTGTTTTGAAAAATACTGTGCTCACTCAATGCCCCGTGCTTTGTTGGGAGGGTGTGCTGTCCTTAGCTGCAATAGGATCTGCTTTATTTAGCATTCACCCCTCACAGTTGCTTCAGACCTTGTCACCCTGTACTGTAAGAGGACACTCTGCTGCATGAGCACACAGTCTTGGGTCAACACATTTACTACAAAGAGATGTTCCAGAGACAAAGAAGATGAGACTGCTCATGCCTGGATGGTTCCAGGTGACTGACACTTGGTGTCAATGCAAATGAATGTGCTCAAAGGCTTCCCTACAGAAAAAAACATCTCAAAAGATAAAATGTACTAGAACACTAGAAAGCTTCAAAGTCTTGAAATGTCCTTTGCAAGACCTAGGGGTTGCCCTACTCTCCAGCTGCATCAAAGGACAACATCATCATCATCAACAACAACAACAGCAGCAGCAGCAGCAACAACAACAGCAACAACATCAAAAAGCTCAGGAAAGTTCATCAAAGTGAATTGGTTTTCTTAATGGGATTAAAATAATTGTGTCTCAATGAAAAAAATTAAACTCTACTAAGTAAAGAGAAACAGAGTGATTCTCACATAGTTACCAAAATGAGTGACTTCACAATTAGATGGTAGCCCAGGATGGCAATCATCCTTGTCTGTTATCATGTTCATCTTCTGTTTCCTCTTGTGTCATCTATGCATTATACTTTTACAGTTAAGAGCAGACTAAGCAATGATAAAATATATTCACTTTTCAGTTTTGAAGATTATCCTAGAACACTTATGAAAAGATTTTTCTCACGCAGCTTGGACAGATCACAGCAGACCAGACGGTTCCACGAGGGGAGGTTTATTAAGAGAGAGAGAGAGAGAGAGAGAGAGAGAGAGAGAGAGGAGAGAGATCGGAGGAGTAGGGGCCGGCCATGACCACGTGGAGAGAGGGAGAAGGGAAGGGGGGAAGGGAGAGGGGACAGGAACCTGCAGGCTCGGGGTCAAGGGACCAAGAGAGAGAGGAGGGGCCAAGCAGCCCCTTTTATAGTGAGCAGGCCTACCGGCCTACCTCGCTGTTGCCAGGTAACTGTGGGGAGGAGCTTACCTGGCCACTGCCAGATAACTGTGGAGGTGGAGTTTAGACAGAATACTAACAACTTACCCCTTAGACTCATCCATTTCACAAATAGTCTTACAACGCTTGCTTTCAGTGTTGGTATTCCCATGGCTTAACTGAAGTCAACTAATGGATGTGTCAGTGTGGTAGAAGCAAAATGCCTATTAGTGAAATTTAATCCCTACTAAATTGTGATATTTGTGACTTGAAGGAGTAAATTTAACAAGGCTTGGATTTAATTTATAAAGTAGACTGAAGTAGGTAAATAACAGCAAGCATCCTGAAGCATAATGAGATCACTAGGTAAGTCCTCCATAAAATTACTTGGGGCGTAGGAAAATCAGACATAGCAATTATCCTTTGCAAGAAGAAACATTTCTAGAGAGTGTGAAGCAATTAGTCAGATTTACAATCTCAAAGTAGAAAGGGGGAAATTACTTAAGTTCAAGGAAGAAGAATCTTAAATCATCATTACACTGAATTGATCTCCTTTGAAAGCAACTGACTAGAAATGCTTGGTTTATGGTGACCACTAAATATTTCCACAGCATTTGGGTAGAACTGAGGATATATAACTCAGCATTTGTAGTGAATTACAGCAGAGAAGACTTCATGTCTGCGTATCTTCTGGAAGAAGGCGTTTAGAACATTCAAGAGAGTCACTGCTAATCTATAGTAACGTTCTATTGTTTTAGTGTTCTTACAGATGCCTCAAAGTAAGTGGTTGGGATATCCATTAAGGAGGATGGAGACGTATTCAGTAATGACTTTGACTAAGAAATATGCTGTGCTATTTTAGCTGTTTGGCTTTAAATCAATGCATGTCATTGCTCATTTGTTTATTATAATCTTGAATATTTGTGGACAGGTTTATTTTCAAAGATTTAATGTCTCTCAAATATTGTATAAAACATTTTGAAATATGCATCCTCGTGGTAAAATATCTAGACAGAAATGTTCTTTCACTGATGTGTCTGAATATTGCTTAGTACATTAAGCTGGAACACACTTCATTAGAAGTCTGTGACGTCCTCATCTACAATTTCAGATGGGAAGGAAGAACATAAAATAACTCCTGTTTACATGGAATTCTCTCCTTGACTTTATCTTAGCACTACGTGGAAAATGAAATATTCAGCATCTGTATGCTTGTAGCAACAGATTAACTCATTCTTCAGAAGGAAAGATAATATTTTCACTAATTACCTATGAAATATGTATCTTGCAGAGAAAAGGAGAGTGGAAAACAAGAAAGGGTAACAGAATCAGTAGGTAGGTGTGATGCTGGCTTTGTGTTAGTCATGTGAACTTAGGAGCTTATCAGTAGTATTACTGTCTCTTCCTTCACCTGACTTGTCCCCTTTCTCTCTCTCTGTCACACACACAGTCTTTCAGAGATTGTTTTCATATTGCTCATGGATACTGTGTACTCAAATACCTCTCACTAGAGAGGCTAACAAGAACTAAGAATCAAATAATCAAAATTTCAAAACCCAATTTGCTATTGCTAATGACCGGGGTTCCTCCTTGCCAGAGCAGTGAGGTTTGCCTGACTTTGCACATTAGTCTCTGTCACAAATCCTCCCCTAACTCTCTAGAAGTCCATTCAATTGATTCTTACTTAATCTGTA
The DNA here is from genome assembly GCF_004785775.1 of Grammomys surdaster. Classification (NCBI taxonomy): domain Eukaryota; kingdom Metazoa; phylum Chordata; class Mammalia; order Rodentia; family Muridae; genus Grammomys; species Grammomys surdaster. The sequence goes on along the minus strand of NW_021604567.1, from coordinate 12,608,293 downwards.
TATTAAACATGTCTGAAGAGTAAGTTTCATAGACAATGCATACAAAGGGATATTAATTTCCTTGCCTGGATAGTTTTTCTTTTTGGCAGAATGAAGCTTTTTGCTGACATTTTGGCCATGGTTTTGCTGATGCAATAGCACTGTCTCCTCTAGAATGGAAGAGGCACTGCTCTAATGGAGATTTCATATTGAGTTCACAGATGGCAAGAACTGCTTTGCGTTTATGTTTAGCTCCTGGAAAATTTATGTGTTTCTCTATTTTGTCTTTTTAATAATGAATGTAGACAAGGTAGGTGATTTGTTACTGCCATGTAGATAAAGAAACTACAAATCAAAGATTCTAAATGTCATATCCGAATCTATTAGCCATACAATGATCTGGGAAAGCAACTTTTAGCCTGTTGGTTCTAAGATTTTTCTGTTAAAATATTAGCCTGTGTATAGACTCAATGGCTCAAACATATTGTTTAGCTAGTTGTTTAGCTGTGAAATGTTGTAGGTGTTTATTTTAATTCTGACCTTAAGACAGAAGTGTTTAGTCTTGTGTAAGTGCTTCTAGTGAAGTTTATCCTTATCTGCTATCTTGTAATTGACAAATCTTGATTCAACCAGGTACATTTGTTCAGTGTGTTTCTCAGATGAGTCTTTATTCTGGGCCCAAGGGACCATTGTTGGTAATGCAAGAGACTGAATCTGAGCATACCAGTATTCTGTAATTACAGAGTCTTTGCTAGAAAAAAAAATAAGCTGAAACCATATTTTTTATTTTCATTTTATTGAAAATAGATTTATTTTCTCACACAGTATATTCTGGTTATAGTTTTTCCCTCTATCTACTTTTCCTAGCTCCTCTGCACCTCCCCTCCCATTTGGATCTACCCCCTTTCTGTCTTTCATTAGAAAGCAAACAGGCTTCTTTGTGAAACATTATTCTGTAAGTAAAAAAGGAAAATGTTAAATCAGAAAAAAATATCATGGCAAAAGCATGCAAAAGTAAGAATTGTGAAGCACCCATTGTGTTGATATAAGGAAACAAGAAACAAACAAACAAACAAACAAACAAACATAAAGTATAGCTATGCCTTGAAAAACTGACTCCACATATTTCCTACTTTGCTTGACAAACTATTTCAATCCTGTCAGGGCTTCAAGGTTGATACCTTTGCCACATTTTACTCATGAGAGAATCTAGGCTCAGTTGCCAGTCATACAGAAGTCACATTAGAACAAAATGTTCTTAAGCAAAATGTCACTTTTCTCCACACTCTACTAATAAATCTGTATTTCAAAGTCAAATGCCTGCATTTCCTGTCATCCTGAAAGACATATATTTGTCTGAATCTTATACCAAACAGAAAATGAATGTTTAAGTAAATTAACCAACGTTTGTGTTTGCCTGAGCAATCAAAAGAAGGGAGACAGAATGTAGAACTAAATTATCATAACTGGTTCAAACCTGATAATAAGACTGCAGAACACTCAGCCCTACTTTGGGCATCTATGTCAACCCCTCAAATGCACCCAGGGAACGGGGAAGAGGTTGGTGTTGGAAGACTATACAAACCAGTGGGTAGGGACTAATACTGTGGAATGCTGCCTGGTAGATTTAATATAGATGTTATATTCATGAGCACATAGCATCCATAATCACTTGTACGATGCCTTCACACACACACCACACACACACACACACACACACACACACACACACACACACACTACATGGAAGTAGCAGGGGGAGAAATTGAGAAGAATGAGACCAACAGGAGTGGGAAGCGAGCAGAAGGTTATGAGGAGGAGGTCAATATGATCGCAATATATGGTGTACAAACACGATGTCAAAAATAAAGTTAAAATTGACTTCAACTGAAAATTTAAAGAATGACAGATAATTAAGCCCTGTGTAGAATTTACATTTGATAGTAGAGAAATATCTCTGAAACCCCACTTTCAGGATCTACTTTAGTTCTCCAATACTCTGTAGTGTTTGACCTGAGAGTATGGAAACATTCTCTTTTCCAAAAGCAGAGTCACATATTATTAGTTAAGATTTGATAGTATAACAATTTAGAAGGCATTGTCTTGTGTAGCTACATGTGAAATAAGCAGATTTAGTATTCATAAGGTTTCTATGTTCTGCTTACAAAGTTAAAATTTAATTACCATAGCACAAGATTAAAAACAAAAGGATGCCTTCGTGCCATAATTTAACAACTACATAGATTTATTTTCTCAGAAGAATATATATGATTGATTCCACATAGCACTCCTAAGAAGCCTTCAAACTTTGCTTCTTCATACGAAGTTTTTATGTTTAAAAGGATAATCACTCATTAAGGATTCATTTTCAATATGACGATTTGCATTTTAAGAATTGCTTGGTAAATTCTCCTTCTGACAGTGGTGAGACGATTTAATTTGGAATGGCTTCTGGGTTATGCAGAACAACTGTAATAAATCAGCTGTATGAAAAAAATTTGAGCGCCACTATATTTGCTCCAGGCCATTCAAACGCAGAAAAGGCTTTTGTTCAGACCCCAAAGAAATGTTTAATTCATAGCTTCAGGTAGGGAAAAAAAAGCATGTTTATGCTTTTGCTGGTATTTTGCTTGAAGATTAATCTTTTCTTCACCACCGGATCTGCAGAAAAACAAATTTCTGTGAAAGGAATTAACTGTCACGCAGTGTGTGGGTCTTGGTTTTCTTAAAGGGAATAGGGAATGGCTGAGGCCTAAACAGTATTTCAGTTTGAGGCCAAAATGCTTTTTGGTTTCCACCCTGTTATATTCTCTCCTGGTCCCCGGGAGGTGAGGAGAAGTTGTCTGCCTGACATACGTTGCCTAAAGCATGTTCTCAAACTAAGATTCATATTCTTCATTCAAGTGAGGGTTAATTTCCATAGGTTTGCCAAGCGTCAGAATATGATTCATTTTCTTTTTAAAAATGGGTTATTTTATTTATTTACATTTCAAATGTTATCCCACTTCCCAGTTTCTCCACCATAAACTCCCCATCCCACCTCTCCCCACTGCTTCTATGAGGGTGATCCTCCACCAACCCAACCACTCTCACCTCACTGCCCTAGCACTGCCCTATGCTGGGGCGTTGAGCCTCCACAGGACCAAGGGCCTTCCCTCCCATTGATACCAGATAAGGCCATCCTCTGCTACATATGGTGTGGGGAAAAATATTGCAGCTGCAGCGGTGGAATCCGGGGAGGCTTCCATGCTGGGGTGGGTCCCACATGCAGCAGGAGGTCTAAGGTTCCAGCGGCCTGGAGGTTTTGGTGGCAGCAGGCCCCAATGACACGTCCTTGGTTCCAGAAAGGTTTATTGTCATGGCAGGTGGTGGATGGATTTGGATGTACCCCCGTAAAACTCAGGCCAGTCCCAAGTTAAATAGGGAGGGAGAAAAAGGGGAGGATCTGGGGAGGATCTGGAGAAAAAGGGGAGGATCTGGGGAGGCATGCTTGGCCCTCTGGTCTTCATTAGTATGTAAATCCCTAGGGCTTGAGGCCTCTAGTCACACCCTTTACCTGTGCACTTTGGGAGGGGCTGTAATGGCTGGCCTACATGACTGAATAATGTAATTCTATGGAGACTAGACTGCTTTTCAGGATCCTGGGTTCTGGGGGCGCACCAAACTCCTGCTGGTTCTTATGCAGAGTGTTGGGGTTCTAGGCACATGCCCAGCCATGAACCAGAATACCCTTATGCAGTCCCACAATATGGGGCTGAAGCCATTAGTCCCTACTTGTGTACTCTGGTTGATGGCTTAGTTCTTGGGAGTTCTGGGGGAGGGGGTCTGGTTGGTTGCTATTGTTCTTTCTATAGGGTTGCACACCCTTCAGGTCCTTCAGTCCTTTCCCTAACTCTTCCATTGAGGTCCCAACACTTAGTCCAGTGGTTGGCTGCAAGCATGTGCATCTGTATTCCTCAGGCTGTGGCAGAGCCTCTCAGGGGACGGCTATACCAGGCTCCAGTCAGCAAGTGCTTGTTGGTAGCAGCAATAGCATCTGGGTTTGGTGGCTGCATATGATGATTCATTTTCTTAAACAAAAAGGCCTTAATACTGTTCTTTTACAAGAGAAGCTATATTATGTCCCAAGTAATGAAGGGAAGGAGTAGAAATGGAAGAGATTGACCACAGAGCTAATTTTTCTTTGTAGAGGAAGCTACATAGTGTTGAACTTTTAAATAGGTTTTACATTTAGAATTTATTTACTTCCCTTTAGTTACGTTAGAGACTATCGAGGTTAAGGCCCCCTCTCCCATATTTCTGACCACAGATGAGCAGCAAGATAATCCAGCATTGAGAACATTATATAAGAAATCAGGAGAGTGTACCACCCTCCTCGTATTAGCAATAGCAAAGGACAATGTAAACTTAGTCTGTCATGTAAATCAAATGACTTTTCTTGTCCAGGTCTCTAGGTTCATTGACCAATGTATTCAGTGTTTGATGGCTGGACAAGAGGAGATTGCTGCCTTAGCATCATTAATAAAAATATGATTGGTACACAACCTTCAAGGATTAGCAGTTGGTGACATTTCGCTATGTAGAATAGTGTCTTAAAAATAAATAATATCCTATTTCTCCATTATAAGACACAGTAAGTTTCTGAATGCAAAGGCTTTTTTTCATTGCTTTAATTTTTTATTTTTACTTTAAATAGTAATTTCTTTTTTTATTTTTTAAATAATTTATTTTTTCTCAAGTCATAATTCATTCACACAGGGGTTATAAACACAGAAAGGCAGGGTGTGGGGAAGGGAATGACACTGGAGTGTGGGTGTTCAGGGGGAATACAGATATTTTTCAGAACCAGGTATCGGCTGGGTGAAGGTTGAGGGGACAAGTCACTATGACTCTGCCTATGACTCGCTTGTCCTTATCTAAGTTGGTATTGTCTGCCGAGGTTACCTATTTACAAGGTCTATGACTACTCAGGCTGGTAAATTTCCACAAAAGCTGCCTGTTTACAATAGCTTATAGCCATCTGTTTCAATGTTTTTCCACTACTGCTGATTTTAGGCCTATAGCTGATTTTAGGCCTTCAATGTATAAGCAGGGCTGCCCCTGACATCTCCTCCCTTCTCTAAGTATAGAAGGGCTGTGACAATTCTAATCTTGAGAAGGCAGGGATAGAGGCCTGACCTCCAGTAATTAAAGGGGACTTTGTAATGGCTCTAGCTCCACTGTCGTTCTCCAGTAAGGCATGAGGGCCATACCCATCCTGATGTCTTTTTTCTGGAGAGGGGATGCTTTTGACATCAACCCCTATGCAGTCAGCCTTGTCCCTAAGGGAACCCAGAGAGATATTTTTAACTTTTATTTATATTCCCTTGCAGTGCTTAGCCTCACAGCCTAAGCAACAATTCAGATCGCCTGACAGAGGGGGTTCTGGGTGGCCCCTCTTTGCTTGGTCTAGGGGTAGAAGCTCCCCCTTTTAGGTTGGGTGGAGATGGGTTTTGGAAACACCCTGTATAAAGTAACAACCTCATCTTGAGTCTCGGGGTCCTCCATAGCTAACTTTTGATAATGTATCTGAATAGGTTTTGCTAACAAATTATTTATCTGTTGTATCACAGAGTTAGTCCGCCTATTTGAGGCCCAGGGACCAGCAGAAATATGCAAAAAGAACCCAAATAATGGTCCCAAGATGGGAGGAAGTAGGGTTGACAACCTTGGAGAGGCTGAAAACCAATTCTTGTACCAGCATTCATCTGTCTCCTTCTCTCTCTGATTTTTCTTAGGGCCTTCACTACCTATATCATGCTGTCTTTAACCCTCCTTGTCTTGTCTATGTAAAGGCAACCTTGTCCTTTAAGGGCTGTACACAGTCAAGAGCTGCACACAGCCTTTTCTATTGTGATAGAGTAAATCAAGTCCAATAAGGATCTTTGCGATTTTAGGAGGTCTCTTCAGACAGCGAAACGAGGGATTTCTTTAGATTAGTGATGTCAAACTCTAGCTGTTTGATGTTCTCGTCAGTGGCCCTTCAAAGGTCTGAGTAGTATAAGTTCGGAGGCCAGCATCTCGATTAGAACTTCTAACAGCAGATTCATTTTTACCTGGAAAAGAAAAAGAAGGGAATTCTCAGGGAGATTTCTCTTCCCTGGATGTAAATTGTTACTCATCTTATTTATGGTTGGGCCTGGCTTTGTGGGGGTATCTATTTATTTCATTAATGTTTTTGGTAGCCTGTTAGCTGTGCCTTCTGTGGTATCAAACAGGCATATCAATCCTCGGCCCCGTAAGTGAACTGGGTCTGGGCCATTCCCTTTAAGGGTAAGAGGGTACTTCCCCATATCTGTGGCAAAGTTTTTGTTGGTCTCGGTGGTGCCTGAGGCAGTCAGCAGCAGATTTTCCATGAGCTTTCAGCTTTAGAGAGTTAAAAGTGAACAAGGCATGATGGAGAATATTTCAGGGGGACTCCTTCTGGGGGTTACCATTCCCCCTCTTTTGTTTTTAAGGCCAATTTTTCAGAGTTCTTGTAAAATCAGGGCAGAAGTGCCAACAGTCGCTCCTTCCACACCCAGAGAGTCATGAAAATTCTATTTAAAGATATAAAAATCTATATTATGTAAAGGTTTTAATTGTTATTGTTCAGCCAAAAATTAAAAGGTAAATAAATTCTATAGGTAATGGGAAGTTTCCAATCTAGAATTAGGTAGAAGAGAAAGGAATTACCCCAAACCCTACTGATCCGTGTCCTGGATGATAATTACTGTACATTCTTCATTCTCTGATGACTGAGCACCTGTGCTTCTCATGCAAAATTCAGCTTTATAATAAATATTTGTAATTACATTTTTATAAAATTTTATATTTACATATAAAATATCAACATTATATTGAACAATATCAAATATTAATGTTAAATACAAATATAAAATTTATTTAAATTTTTTACAAATAAAAATTCTAAGTTTCTGTAATACTCTAGTTTGATTTCAAATTCTTCTTTATTGTCATATAGCATTTGTTCTTATTTATGTTTGATAACAAAATAATAGGGGCACATCTGTCCAGGGTGACATGGAATGATTGGCAATTACAGTTTATAACTCTCTCTTGTACATTAAAAATAACTAGAGGGCCCGATCAGGCAGCCCTCTGCTGTATATATGTTGGTAGCCTCTGGCCAGCTGGTGTATGCTCCCTGGTTGGTATCTCAGTGTCTGAGAGATCTCTGGGGTTTGTCAAGACTTCTGGTCTTCTTATGGGGTCAGTCTCCTCCTCAGCTTCTTCCAGCTTTTTCCCTAATTCAACCACAAGTGTCCCTGACTTCAGTCCACTGGTTGGGTGTAAGTATCTGCTTCTGTCTCAGTCAGCTGCTTGTGGGCCTCTCAGAGGGCAGCTATGCTAGGCTCCTGTCTGTAGGTACATCATAGCATTAGTAATAGTGTCAGGCCTTGGGACCTCCCCTTGAGCTGGATCCCAAGTTGAGCCTATCAATGTACCACCTTTCCCTCAGTCTCTTCTCCATTTTAGTCCCCGAAGTTCTTTCAGACAGGAACAATTATGGTTCAGTTTTTGACTGTTGGATGGCAACCCCATCTCTCTACTTTATGGTGGACTCTTTACTGTAGGTGGACTCTACAAGTTCCCTTTCCCCACTGTTTGACATTTCATCATTTGGTATTTCATCTTTAAGTCCTGAGAGTCTCTCACCTCCCAGGTCTCTGGTATATTCTGGAGGCTCCTCCTATTCCCCACCTCCTGAGGTTTGTATATTTCCATTCATTCTGCTGGCTCAGAGTTTCACTCCTGTCCCCCCCACATACCTCATCATGCTCCTCTTTTCACTTGCCTCTCTCCTTCCCCTCTCCTGTGCCCTCAATGAGAGAAGCCACACCTAACCCTTGAGAGACTTGAGGCCCCAGGCAATGGGAAGGCCTGACTGGGTGAGGGGGTCATTCTCTTGGAGATGGGGGAGGAGGAAGGGATGAGGAACTCTCAGAAGGAAAATGGGAGGGGGATAATGACTGGACTGTAAAAAAACATTAAAGATAATAAAAAATAGCTAGAGGGGATGAGATTTAAGTTCACAGTCTCGTACTTTTCTTGTAACTACTATAATGAGGAATAGTCTTAATATGGACTAATTCTACATCATAGTTTTTAGCTGATTCTTCAAAGCAGTTCCTAACCAGAATTTCCATGGTTTATAACCTCACTGGAAATGTTCTGGACCCAACATACTACAGTAAATTTTATTGACAGTTTTTGTGACTCAATTTCTGCATCCCATATCTTGTTTACATATAAGTATTTTGTCTTCAAGATGTCTTATTAATTCATCCTATTTCCCACAGATTCAGTTTCTATTAGCCATGAGTGATAGGCTAAACTAATTCAGACTTTCAAAATAGTAACATAGATGCCTTTTCTTCCAAGATTTAATATCTTATTACTTTCATCCACAGACATTCAAATAAGTGACCCCCATTTGTCAAAAGACAAAGACAAATTATTTGCTGAGCTGATTCTAATGGAAACAGGGTCAGTCAGAGAACTGTCTGACATGGTCTCTGGCATACTCACTAAAAGGGTGGAAAACATAGTGCCTGAAGAGGCAAGAAGTACCAAAGAGAGCACAAGACCAGAAGGCTCATGGGAAAAGAAATGCACAATGGATGAGAGATGTAAGGAATACTGTGTTCTTTTCCAGAGGCAGAAGGTTATTTCTCCACCCTCCTTTCTTTACCAGTTAAAGTCCATCCCTTACTTTGCCATTTCCGTTTCTTAGACACGTGTTTTCCCATCCCCTCTTGAGCTACCACACACCTAGTGGTCTCTCTACTTACTGAGTTTCCATGGTTACACTCACATATAAAGCCTGGGAGCTAGAGAAGTGCAGCTTGGACTTCATGTGGGTCCTCCCACAACTGAAGCAGGGACTGTCCCTGAATCTGATGCTTGCCTTTGGATTCTGTACACTTAATTTCCACTTGTCTGACCTCAGTGGTTTTCTGACTCCAGAAAAACCAAACAACCCAGTTAAAAATGGGGTACAGAGCTTAACAGGAAATTCTCAACTGAGGAAATTCGAATGGCCGAGAATCACCCAAAGAAATGTTCAACATCATTCATTATCAGGGAAATGCAAATCAAACAACCCTGAGATTTCACCTCACACCAGTCAGGCTAAGATCAAAAACTGAGGTGGCAGCATAAGCTGGCTAGGATGTGGAGAAAGAAGAACACACCTCCATTGCTGGGGAGATTGCAAACTGGTATAACCACTCTGGAAATCAGTCTGGCAGTTCCTCAGAAAATTGGACATAGTATTACCTGAGGATCCAGGTTTACCACTCCTGGGCATATACCCAAAAGATGCTCCACCATATAACAAGGACACATGCTCCACTATATTCATAACAGCCTTATTTATGATAGCCAGAAGCTGGAAACTGAAAGACCACCTCCCCCAAGGGAGACCCTGAAGGGACGTGGACCTAAAAATACTCCAAAGACCATCTTACTGCAAACATACACAAGGCAGGTTTATTTTGGAGCTCCAGCCAATATGTGCCTCATGCAGGAGGTAGAGGAATCAACCCCAAGACCTAAAAGCTTAGGGTTAATATAGGCAAAGGCCAGGGGGCAAGGAAGGGGGCTGTGGTGCAGTCACACACAATTGGTTGTTTCAAATATCTGCAATGTTTGTAAGCAGATCCCAGGCAGAGGTTTGACTAATCTCACAGGAACAGTCTTTGGTTCCTGTGGCCTTGGGACCCAGTGCAGGTGCTTATTTGAGCCATCAGACCATCTGGCTAAATTTAATTTGCAAGTCTTTGGAACCTTTGGTGGGAGTTTTTCCAGAGGAGTCTAAGTCAAACATCATGGGAACAGGTGGGTGTTTCAATATTCTCGTTCTCAAGGAATTTATCCTTGAGCATCTTCCCTATCTCTTATAGCCACCCGATTACCAGAACACTCAACTGACCTTTGTTTCTCCAGCTCTGCATCTTTTATGACGGCCTTAGGCTAGCGAGTTTGCTGACCTGTATTTTTAACTACTTGTATTTGTAAATTAAGGCTTTCTGCTATACTAAGTTAAATTTTCTTCTTCAGAAACAACCCATATGTCCCTCAATGGAAGAATGGATACAGAAAATGTGGTACATTTACACAATAGAATACTATTCAGCTATTAAAAACAAGGACATCAAGAATTTTGGAGGCAAATGAATGGAACTAGAAAATATCATCCTGAGTGAGGTAACCCAGACTCAAAAGGACATATATGGTATGTATTCACTGATAAGTGAATATTTGCCCAGAACATTCAGAATACTCATGATACAACTCACAGATCATACAAAGCTTAACAAGAAGGAAGGCCCAAGTGCGGATGCTTCAATCCCACATAGAAAGGGGATCAAAATAATCACAAGAGGTAGAGGGAGGGAGAGACCTGAGAGAGGGGAGGAGAGGGGAAATATGGGGGACAGGAGGTAGAGGGAGGGAGAGACCTGAGAGAGGGGAGGAGAGGGGAAATATGGGGGACAGGGTCAGGTATGAGGGGAGACAGGAGAACAAATAGAAATATGGAGCAGTATGGAGTGGGGGGTGGGAGGATGGGGAACCACTAGAAAGTTCCAGACACCAGGGATGTGAGAGGCTCTCAGGTCCCAATGGGGATGACATTAGCTGAAATACTCAACAGCAGGGAGATAGAACGTAAAGAGATAACCTCCAGTAGATAGACATAGTCCCCGTTTCAGGGATGGAGCCACCCACTTATCTAAAAATTTTTGACCCAGAATTGTTCCTGGCTAAATGATACATAGGGACAAAATAATAGAACAGAAACTGAAGGAAAGGCCATCCAGAGATTGCCCCACCTAGGGATCCATCCCATATGCAGCCATCAAACCCTGACACTATTGCTGATGCCAAGATGTGCTTGCAGACAGGTGCCTGGCATGGTTGTCCACTGAGAGGCTTTACCAGAAGCTGACTGTGACAGATACAGATACTTACAGCCAACCATTGCACTGAGCCCAGGAACTCCTATGGGAGAGTTTTCAGAAGGACAGAAGGAGCTGAAGGGGATTGCAACCCCATAGGAAGAACAACGGTAACAACTAACCTGGACACCTCAGAGCTCCCAGAAACTAAACCAAAGAGCATTTATGGGCTGGTCAGTGGCCTCTGCTACATATGTAGCGGGTGGGTGGGTGAGCACCCTCCTAGAGGCAAAGGGGATTGGGGATGTGGTGGGGTGCTCCTGGAGGAGGGACCTGGAAGGGGGACAACATTTGAAATGTAATTATAATAATATTGATAATGACAATAATAATAATAATAATAAATAGGTCATCTTAAAACTGTTTTTCCATGTCAACATTAGTTTTTAACCCCAGAAGAAATATTCTCAAGCTTTCATGACTCTCTCTAATTTTGAAATACATTTTCCTGGATATATTGGAAGAGAGTGTACTGAGTACAGTAGAGCTGGGGGTGGGGGGAAACTATCTTTGACATGTCTAGTGAATCTGACTTAATCACTATTGTCTTGAATGTACTGCAGCAAAATGATGGAAACTGCAATCTGCCGTTTTCCCGGTAGATGGCAGAAGCGCACCGCGTGCCCATTCACAATGGGCTGTATTTTGAAACTTGTCTATTGAAGGCATGAACAAATGGTTTCAACCTGTTTTAAAAATCTGCCTTTGTTGTGTTTGGGACACTGTAGATGTAAAGGGAATTGTGGCGTTCAATTACAGACAGTTCTAATTCTGGCAGGTTTTGCTGAGAGTCTGCAGAATAAGAAATGAAATAAATAAATTACAAAAAAAAAAAAGTTCACAGGAAAGAGCTATCATGTGGAATTAGCAATCCCCTCATGCTAATGCAGTAGTCAGCTCAATCAGGCTTCTGTTGTTTTGTTCTGTTTTAATAAGGAAAACTAGATATAACACGGAAATCATTTTAATTAGAAGAAAGACAAGTAGAATTTGATAATTATAGACCTGCAGAGACATTATTCAGGTGGTACTCTTTGGCAGAGTTGGAAGATATGAAGAGACATAGCATTAATATTCCACTGCTGTAATCCAGATGTTTAATACTGGTATTTTCAGGGACTGTATATATTATTACACATATTATAAATTAGACAGCACAGGCATTAAGGATTCTGTTGCTATTCTTGCCTGTTTAAGCTCCTGTTAATTTTTTACATTACTGTAATTTAAACTAAAAATATTATACACGGATAAAATGTCAGGAAGTGAGAAACAAGGCAAAACTTACAGTTTTCCAAAACAGCACGAATTAGGCAAAATTTGTGTAGCTTTTTCTGCACCGACACCATGTAGTAAAGGCGCACGCAGCCAGAATTCAGCAAGATAAATATTTTCTTTATGTCTTCATTAAAGAAAATGAGCCAGCTTTCTGCATAAAAAGAACATACCACTACTGCTCTTTGCTTTGTTGGTCTTTTGAGCTTCAGTAGAACATTTTATTTAGTATTCCCTGGGAGCTGTCTGTGCTGAGCAGGGGACTACTTACCCAAGAGGAAGGGTTACACAGGCACAGTGAGAAGTTTGCTGGTAACAGTTTTCAGGGAGTAGGGAGTGACGTTTTAGGTAATGATAGCCTTGGTTGGTGAATCTGTGTGCTGAGCAGTGTAAGAACAAGAATGAATGCCGAGGTTTGTAGCTGGGAAAGAAGAAAGCACAAGACGGCACGAGCTGTGGATGAATTCAGGCAGTCCAGGAATTAGCTCTTGAATCGAGTCTACAAGTCTGGGTACTTTTCCAGTGTGGCACTGGAAGGCTTTCTGTGCTAGAGGCGTATGCTACATGGGTGCCTTCAGGGATTGCTACACTGTAAAGCCCTCTCGGACTGTTCCCTGAGTTTTGCTGATAGCTCAGACACAATTAGATTGTAAATGGGATTTGGATGGCCTTTTGCCTAATACATTATCTTACATATGCTTACAGTAATGCTTTGTTGGCATTTTCCTATCCACTGCAGAAATCTTTCATGACAAGCCATTCTGACTGAGCATTTTATTATCTCAAAGTGCATGGTTCTGGATGGTAGTTGTAGGGAATTTATTGTGCTTTCCATATTAGTTAAAACCTGAATCTAGTTTAGCACTAATCCTTGGAATACCTTATTATTGCCCTTTCTTTGTACAAAAGAATGCTGATTTCCTTTTGCTGAGTTTCCCTGTATCTATGCCCATTTATCTACTTTTCAGTAATAGAGGATTTTAATAGTGATGGAAATAGCTTTATTTATAAAGTCTGCAAACATCCATTTTTTTTTTACATTTCATGTTTTTCTTAATTTTAAATGCTTCATTAAATCAGTGCAGAAAGTGTAAAATTTTATCCCAAATGAACTACAAATGTGGATATATTGAGAAACAAAAATGTTTAAAATGAAAACAAAAGATTGGCTGAAGAGATGTTTCACATGACTAAGAGCATTGTCTGCTCTTCCAGGGAACCCACGTTTAATTCCCAGTATGCCCATGGTAGTTCACAGTCACCTTTAGTTCCAGGTGACTTTACACCGTCTAGTGGCCTCCATAGACACTGGGCATGCACGTGACACATAGATATGCATGCAGGCAAAACACTCCTCACAGATATGTGTGTGTGACAAGGATGCTACAGTGGAACCATGATACATATTTTTTTTGCCAATTTCCTCACTTTTCTGATGACACAATCAATTGACTGACTTTCCAAAGACACTGGGCAACAACTTTTATTTTTAACATATCAAAGTGATTTTTTTAAAAAAAGTTTCTCATTAACTTCATGTGTATAGCTTTAGCATGAACATTTAGCTCTATGCATTAGATTATGGCACGAATCCATCTTCTTTTAGCCTGAGATAGCCTCATCTCATAGACAAAAGCACCACCAGAAAGCAGTACCATAGCACAGCAATCCAGCCTCTCCTATTAATTTACTATGAAAGGACTCAAAAAGTCCACAGTACTCATTTAAGTTTCTCTTTCAAGTTCTCAATATCAGGATGCTCTTTCTTTAACAATTTCTAAAGAATTTCATTCAATAATCTAACACGTATTTACCGAATACATTACGAATATAGTAATGAATAAAGCTGAAAGAGTCCACATCCTTATCATACTTCTAAGGTAGAAGGGGAGGTAGACATTAAAGGCAAAGTTGAAAGGACCTAGAGTGATACACATGTCTAGAATAGCAATGGCTAGTCGAAAAAAGACAAGGAAAGACATTTTCCCGTCCATTGGGAGAGTATAATAAATTAACTTCAAATGTAGTGGCTTCAGAAAGACCTATTGTGCTCGCAGATTCAGCAGGCTAGGAATTCAAACAGACGCAGGGAGATGAGTGGCCTTTTGCCCTTGATGTCTGGGAACTCAGCAGGAGGCATCACAGAGAGAAGGCTAGAATCTTCATGAAGACATTCACTCAGATGTCTGGGGCGGGATGCCAACTTTTAGTTAGGATTTTAGCCAGGGCGGCTGGATATAACCGCATAAGGCTTCTGCATATGGCTTGAGCTACTTAATACCAGAGAATGAGAGAGAGAGAGAGAGAGAGAGAGAGAGAGAGAGAGAGAGAGAGAGAGAGA
>NW_021604567.1:12513371-12593685 GCF_004785775.1 Grammomys surdaster | reverse complement strand
AGAGAGAGAGAGAGAGAGAGAGAGAGAGAGAGAGAGAGAGAGAGAGAAGAGCTACATCGCTACATCTATTTGGTGACTTAGCACCAGAAGTCACAGCATCATATTCTGGTTGATACAGTCAAAAGACATCCTAGATTAAAGGACTGGTGAAATAGGCTTATCCTTTAATGGCCAATATTCTGTGAGTGAATATGCAAATACACACACTCACATATATCTGTACTGTAGTAATTTTGAGAAAAATACCATCTGACATAGTATATTTGAGAACATACATTTAAATTGAAGTTGGTTGCAGTCCAATAAATAAGATGAAAGGACACAATGTAAACAGGACAAACACTGAGAATAAGGATCCTGGGATGAAGAAATGATTAGCTGGGGAACAAAAGCCAGGATAGTTGTACATAGACCATAAAAAAGCAAGAGGTAAATGAATCAGAATCAACAGTGCAAGCACTGGTTCAGTCAGAGTTCAAGCAAAGTCTCTAACGTATGCTGCAGATACACACACACCTCTTTCTTAGAACAAGAGGATATGACAGGTAGGGACAATTTGAGAGTGACATGATAAGATTTATGGTTGTATATGTCAAGAGATTGTATTGCAACATGCAAGAATAGATGGATGGGTCACTTAGGGGAACTCTTGCAGTGGCTGGGACAGTGTGGTTGTGCTGGAGAAAGAGACAGGTCAATGGGTTTAAGATTTAGAAAGCTATAATGAATTGGAATGGACAAAATTATTGGAGTTGTTTGTAAAGCTTAAGAGAATGGCCATTATTTGAGGACATTCTAGATATATTTATTGGTTTAAATGAATCTGTAAAGACGAATAGAAAGAAGAGGGTGTGGAAGAGATCATAAAGCACCTTATAGAAATACGTATCTGAAGATCTCTAGAAGCTGTGTTGAAACATCTAACAGTAAGTGGGTTTTAGGGGTCTGGGTCTTGGGAGGGATGAAGTTTGCATTTTAAACCATTGGATGGATGAGATCAGAAGAGGACATCAAGAATGTGAAGTGACTCATAGACAATGTTACTAAAAGATTGGATGGTACTACATCAGGTGAAAAACAGTGGCCCAGGGAAAGAAACTAGAATTTGAAGCATATTTTAAGAGCCTCCACAGATGGAGCTATCACTATGTAGGATCAATTTGTAAAATACTTGAACTAGAGTGGACAGACTTTGGGGAATGGTCTGGATATAAGTAACCACTTTCCAAGACCCCACTTTCTGGAGTATGAAGGAAACTTACAAAATTAAAGCTGGGATGTATTTAATTCATTACCAGTAAGAAGTATTACATATATTTGTAACTGAAAGAAAATACACTTTTTATTCATTTAGGTTCATGTGTTTAGAATAATATAGTTTGTTTCTGCTACAAATTGAAATTGGCAATAGGTGTGAAAGTGAGAAATTCACAGTAGCTTTCAGTTTTGTAAGACTATTCTGAAATTATGGCCAGTAAAACTATAAAGTTTTCTACCGTAGTGAAGACTTTCTACATTCTGCAGGACAGAAGGTTGTTTATGGGGAGAGAGTGTCCATAGCTTTGGATCTTTTCACTAATCCTTTTCACTGTGTACAAAGGAAATAGGGACGCACCATTCATGGTAATGAAAGGGCTTGCTGTTGTTCATCAGATCTAAGGAAGTCTCTGGTGTATTAAGTGTGAACATCTAAAAACACAACTAGAGAATTATTGTCTATCTAGAATGGAATGTCTCTAGCTGAGCTGGCCTGTTTAGTTCTTTGGAACCCTGCTATAATTTGGATCTAGAATGTACCTTAATGTGACATTATTGTTAAAGGCTCAGCCCCCAGTTTGGTATTATTTGGAGTTAGTGGAAACATTATGGGGTGGTACCTGGTAGGGAGTTTCGAAGTCATGGGGCATATGCCCTCTAGGGGAACTGTGTGATAATGACCACTTTTTTTTTATCTTCTATTTTTCTCTCAAGAGTAAGGTTAGTGGTTTTATTCCACCACACAGTCCTATTTTATTTACTATCCACCAGTGTCATGAGATACCATGAAGATTGCCTATAAGGAAGGAGGGTTTATTTGGTTGCCAGTTGCAGAATTTTCGACCCATCGTCAGTTGGCTTATTTCCTTTGGTCCTTAGTTTTGGAAGAAGGTTATAAAGAAACATGTAATGGAACAAATTAGTTCAGTTCATGGCAGCCTAAGAGAACCATGAGAGAGAAGAGAGCTCAGGACTGAAAGGATTCCCAATAATCCTTCAGGGAAACAATCTAGTAACTTAACGTTTTTGTCTAGTAAGTGTCATCTCATAAGCATCACACCACAGTACCATCACTTTCTCAAGTGATAACACACGTAACTTTTGAGTATAACACACATGCCTTTGAGATTTCCTTCCAAACTGTTGTATTCACCACAGTGTACTGCCAACTCCAGGGCCCAAACCAGTGAAGAGTCATTGACTGTAACCTCTAAAGCGAAGACTTTTCTCCTTGCAGATTCATGATCTCAGAAATTCGCTGCAGTGTTAAAAAACTGAGAAACCTAAGTTCTAAGGGAATTGACAGAAAATTATACCTCCATTGGTATATATAAACACATATTATATACATGCTACATTATATATAATTCTATATAAAATTATGCATAACAATTATATTTATATAACTTATAAATATTACAATAATTAGATATTATATGATTCTATTATATTATAATTCTATTATATATAGCATAAATATTATAATTATAACAATACATACTTATATATAATAATGCAGACAACTATATACAATATTGTTTATTATATAATAGAATGTATAGTATTATACATTATATAATATATAATATACAATATACAGCATAGAAGTAATACAGTATCTATTGCTACATATTAGATATACTATAAAATACTACATACATATATAAATATATATAGTTTGGCCCCTGCCTTACCATTTTGAAGTAATTGCCTATCTTGATGATGCATAATTATGAATACTAAACCTTTGTATTATATTTTTTGTGATTTCAGACAGTGTCTTTCTACATAACTCTGGCTTCCCTGACACTCATTCTGCATACCAGGCTGTCCTTGAACTCACAGAGATCTACCTGCCTCTGCTCCCTCATGTTACGAGATTAAAGTTGTGTGTCAGCACTCCCAGCTTGAATAATAGTCCTTTAACAAAATGGTTTTAATTTTCAGAGTTCACAGTAATATTTTTTTTAGCCTAGTCAGAGCAGATGGGGAATACATACCATTGAATATCTACCGTTTTCATGTTCTCTAGTCTGTCCTGGTGCAGGGGACCTTTTTAAGATGGAGCTTATGACTAGAAGAGTCACTTATAACTTTCACTCCTGGCTGCGTCATAGATCGCAAGGAATTTTTTGAGTAGTAGTTGGAGTATTAATGAATTCACTTATTGATATATTGATTGATGTTGCTTCTGACAATTTGGTTCTCCTCTGAAAGAGGAGCATACAACAGACTTTAAAGAGTCCACAATGAAGTAGCATCTGTATTTAAGTTGGAAGCATTCTTTCATGTCTGTAGTCATCAACTAAAATTCAATCCTAAAACAGACAGCAGCCACCAGGATGCCTGGCACTTGTAACCATCCTAGAAAGGAACAATACGGTGTGAATAGGTGCGGATAGGCTGATATTTCACTTTGGCCTAGGACAGATAGATGGTCTCTATTCGAGTGGGAGGACTCTGCAGAGTGTTGAAAAGACTGAACAACTTTGCTCCTAAGCTTACTTTTTTATCCTAATTGTTGTACTGCATCAGGCATTGTTTTTAGGTGTTCGAATATGTAGCGTCAGGCATTGTGTTAGGCCACTAAATGTGATCATCATCAGTGGCTCTCAAGACTGTTGTTGAGCATGGGAATTGTCACAAAGACCCTTTCCAGCAAAGTGTTGGGCCCCATGCCCCAGAATTCATTGCTTTCCTCTTTATAAACCTTCTGTTTGAACTCAAGGCCTTACTATAAATAAGCTCCACCTAGGCTTTCCAGAGTTTCTGATTTAGCAGCTTTAGGCTGGCACCTAAGCATTGGCACTTCTGGTTGTTTATAAGGATATGTAAGGTTGCCAATCTCAGAGATGCACTTGGAGGGTTATTACATTACACAGAGACCTTGTCCTCAGTGGGTTTATAACATGGCCAAGGGAGCAGGGAGCTTACAGTAGAATATTGCAATGAGAACAAAGGGAAGGTATGAGCTGAGACAGTGGAGACCAGCACACAACTAGCTTTATGTTTACTGGTGTGTTAATGATTTGCAGCAGGCAAACATCTGGTGCAATAATGGAGACTTCTTGTCCACAATGCCCAGGGGTATGAACCTCCTAGAGAGAAAGCAAAGTTGGAAAGCCACTTACCTGCTTGATGATGTTGACTGTTGTCATCTGTTAACTGCCTCTTTCACAATTCAACCTGCCTACCGTGTAGCCTAACCATCTGGGAACTCCTTCCCTCTCTAATACCTTCAGATCAATGTTGACTGTTTCCCGCAAGTTATATGAAACTTCATTTTGAAGTCTGGATTTCATCTTTCTTCCTCTTATGCATAGCTGTAAATGCAATGAATTATTTCAGAGTCTAAAGAATGTCATTTCTTTCTTTTCCTTTCCTTATTTTTTCCCATCAAGGTTTATCTTGTGACCCAATGTAAGCAACATCAACTGGGAGATTATTTTATTCATTGAAGAGTGGGAAGAAAATCTCTAAACTTCTGAAGACAGATTTTGTTAGTACAAAGAAACGATGTGAAGAGTCTGTAATCATTTTGCTTGAATCATCAGAGGGTAGAAAAGTTATTTCTTTCAAATTTTGCTTTAGAGAGAGACTGAAGAGGCATTGCACACAGTGTAGGTGTTTTCCTCTGAGGTCAGATGCTTAGATTTGTTCCAAGCAGTGAACAATTACCTCCCAAAGCATATTTGGGAAACTAATGAATGCTTGTCCCCGTATTTCTATCATCTGAATTGCTTTGGATGACTCTCTGTTCTCCTGAAATCTTGCTTTCTGTATTCTTCTCTCTCTTTGCACTTGTAGATTCTTACAGAAAAAAAATGTTTTTTGCTAGCTAATATCTTAGGACTATTTATGAGTCTGATCTTATACTCTTTATCCATCTTCATTTATCCCTGGGTTCTGATTCAACTTTCCCAGTAGACACTGACTCTCCCTATGACATTTGATGCTCTTTAGGATACCATGGAAGGAACCCAAGAGCCCTAATATCAGTTCTGTTCTTTAAAAAGAATATAGATCAGCTCATATATTCACATAATTTTAAGATGACAGCTATGGATAAATAAGATTGAAACATGCTCAGAATGTTACAGAGTCACTCTGTATCATGCTTTCTCCTTGTATCTGGGTTTTTAGCATGAACCGGCCTTGGCATTTAAATGCCTCCCACCTGACCCCATGAGCATAACTGCCTGATTTCCTAAACTGTTGGCTGTTCCAGGAAACCCAAAGGTCAAACCACCCTCGTCCCCTAAACATCACAGTCCTAAGCCTTCTTCCTGTCCCTTAATGACAACATGTCTGTACGCTAGAAGAGAGTGACTGTGGGAGCTGGGTTGTCAATGTCTGTATTCAGGGTCAGAACAGGTGAGAACAAATTTTATCTTATTAAATCTTCATTTCATGTCACTGAAATATCAACATTTACTTTATATTCTTCTATTAAGGACTCCAAAGTTTTCTTTCACTGTCTAATCTAGAGTTCCCCAGGTTATCACAGTTAGATTGCTGAGTCCTGTTTCTTAGCGATGCATTCTTGGACCTCTCTGCCTTCTGACTCCAACTTCTTCTACCCAGCTGCCCCTTTCATAATTATGAGGACTTTTTTCTTGGCTAACTACCAAATCTTGGGTACCAGTCTTGGAACTTGGTATAAACAGAGACGATTGGTGACAAGGAAATGAAAATTTTCAAGATTATTTAAACAATACTGCATGTCTTCTGTAAAGGTTTGGGTTTCCTCAGTCAAGTCTTATAGCAGTTGTAGCTGGAAACAAACTTTTTGTCGAGAGCCATGTTTGTTCTTTTAAGTAAAGAGAATTTGGAAAAGGTAATTTGGGCCAAAGAGTCTTTAAAGGCACTTGTATTCAGGACTCTGATCTGTTTGCTCCGTGATTTTTACTTTGGGTTTGTTCTTTTACTTGCTTCCCCTAGCTCAGGGATTTCGCATCTCCATGTCTTTCTAAGTATATTAAAGAAATGGGTAAATGTTTTTTAATCAATATGTTGTTATTTGTGGTATAGCTTTAGAGAGAAATATAATCTTTGAACCATTGGAAAGGTTTCACTACATTATTAGATACTTTGTCAGTCATGTTTATCAAAAGTTTGGATTTACTTCAGCTACTATTAAAAACAAGCAATCTAAAATTGTTCATATAGGCTGTATCTATACACATATAGTATTAAAAGTACATAAATTTTTCAGTTTTATCTTTGTTGTATTTTAAAAGTCAAACTCCCTCCTATAGCTGTGATTTAACCATCACAGTATAGTTATGTTATAATGCTTCACCTTTTAAATCTATCATGCTATGGTACTATAAATATCTATTTAACAATTCAGGTTCCTTTTAGTGTACAGGGATTATGATGAATCACTTGAAAGATTGTGCCTTATGCTAGAAATAAGTGTGTATATAAGTATGGATAATAAACAAATTGCTAATTTACAAAGAGAACTATTATTTCTCACAGTAAAACATTGTCATGTATTTGTAGAGTAAATGCTACTGAACAGAAGAACTAATAAAATTAAATGAAATAAAGAACTATTTGATAATTTGTAATAAATTTAAGGAGAAAAGTACTGACTATACTTGTGATAGTTTGTCTATTTACTTATATAATGGAAGACTTAAAATTTTAACTCTATTTGCATCTGGTCAGTTCTCTGTAGTGTTCCTGTCTCTGTGTCTTCTTCAATGCTGAGTTGCCTAGATTCTGCTTGCCTATCATATATAATTTTTTTTAATAGCAAAATGAGAAACCTTTAGAAGTAGATTTTTTTGGGTGCAACAATTCACTCCTACAGCCAATACTTGAGAGGCTGAGAGGCTGAGGCAAGAGAATGACTGTGGGTTTCAGTCTGATTGGGTTATTTGGTGAGATTCTGTCTTAGAAACCAAGCAATAGTGACAAAGAAGATCTTTGACACAGTAAATAAAAAGAATGCACCTTCTTAATATATAGTTAAAAGGGCTTTCACATGCTCTCCAACCAGGGTTACCTGAGCACTCAGTTTGAGAAGAAGTCTGAGTGTTAATAAATAAAGACAGAGACCTAAGCTGGTGCAAGATATCTGCCAAACAAAATAATCATCAATGACTATCAACAACCCAGAGAAGGAGAAAAAAAAGAGTAAAGATAGCAACTGATGTTTTTTAAAAGGAACTTGACCACAATTTTATGTGATATGTGAACAAAGTTCTTGGCAATCTGCATGTGTCAGTCATTTCCTCTTCATAATTACATGACATTTCTTCAGTTGTTTGGTTTCTCCAGTATAGTTTACAAGAGAATGAAAAGTGGAAGAAAGCTAAGGCACGTTAAAACATATGCTATAGAGCGTTACAACAGCAAACTTTCTCAACTTCTTTATGATTCAAATGCAATGAACCATGTTGAAGACTTTCTCAATGAGGATTTCAGAGACAGACTTTGAAAGGGGGCATTACGGTACTATCTTCTCTAGAGCCATCATTCCCCAGGGACACCATAGCCATTGTCCACCCTGGTGAGTAGAGTCTGCTATTTACAGTTATAATATCCTTTAAGCTAACTTCCATTAGAATAGTTTGATATATTTGCTGGTGTAACTGGAAATAAGCATGTTGTGGTTAAATGTTTTTTTTTTTCTGAAATTAAGGCTTTAATGCTTCCCCTTTCCTTGTTTATCCAATGATGATCTGTTAGTTTTTCTTTTCTTTTCTTTTAACATTATCCTTTAGAAGCTTGTTTGTTTTCTAATAGGAAGAAAAGTGGAGAATTGGATTGGGGAGGAGGTGGAGAGACTGTGAGGGGTAAAGGGAGAGGAAATCAAAATCAGCCTATATTATGTGAGAAAATATCAATTTTCAATAAAAGAAAAAAAGAGAGTGTTTTATAAGAAATGGGAGTTGAGGGACTGGAGAGATGGCTCAGAGGTTAAGAGCACTGACTGCTCTTCTAAAGGTCCTGAGTTCAATTCCCAGCAACCACATGGTGGCTCATAACCATCTGTAATGAGGTGCCCTCTTCTGGTGTGTCTGAAGACAGCTACAGTATACTCATATACATAAATAAATCTTTAAAAAAAAAAAGAAATGGGAGTTGAGCAGGAGTACAAACAAATCAGTGGTAATTATCACACTGTATTTTCTTTTGACCTCAAGAAAACTAACCAAAAGTAATGTCTGATTATCTTTTCAAGGCTGAAGAAGATCATGCAGAATTTCTCCTGAAGAATAAATGTAAAAATTGTAGCTGTAGGGAGGACTTTTTGAAGCTTGTACCAAGGGAATCCTGTCTGACTCAGGCACTGTAGCCTGTGTCTGTGGACAGCAGTGCTTCTACAAGCTTCAGTTAAGAATGTCAATATGGAGCTATTAAAGTCAATACGGAGGACTAGGGCTGAATCTAGAGCTGGATAAGATAGTTTGCCTAACATTCAGAGCAACAGCTTGGAACCAGAATTCTCAAACCTTTCAGAACCTTAAACTTGTTTCTCAGGCTCTAAAACTGTAAGCCAGCGTATCTCCATATGCTGGAAGTAAAACAGAAAGATGAAAATAAAAACAGAAACAGAAACTAACAGACAAACTAAAGTGTTGGGAAAGAAGAACGGAAAAAAAGAAAGATGAAATTATATCTGGTGCTGAAGCAAAATCTAATTTGGTATAGTAAGATAAGAAATGATTGAACAAAGGTTAGTGGCTCCTCTTCTAAACAGGGAAGTTCAGGTTCTACCAATTTGAGGAAATTATAGGAAAAGCTAAATGCTAGGTAGAAGATTAAAAGTAGTGCTAGATACAGTGTAAATCAGCCCTTCGTTCTGAAGAATACTTGGTTTTTGGAAATATATATTTGATCTTCATATCAATGCCAATTATTTGATATAATAATATGACTAGTATCCATGTAAGATAATTTATAGTAAAATGTGAGGTCAATATTTACATTTTGGTTCTTTAAGAAGAAATTGTTTTATACGTGTTTACTTGGAGTTAGATATTTTTTCTAACATCACCATCCACCCTGGAGAGTCTTCCTCAAACTGTGTCTCTTGGCTGTGTAAATGTGTGAGAGGTCATGGAACTACCCTTATCTCATACTGCAACTACACTCCATGGGATCAAGAGTGTCCAACACTAATGTTCCAACATCAGAGTCAGGACAGGTTCTGTGACTTGTAACTATACACGGCTACATATTAAACACATGATTAAAATGTTGAAAACTGAAAAAAGTTACGTATTACATATAGACAGTGTATTTAAGTAGAACTTTTTATATGTAAAATTCAATTTATGCTGGAAATTTAGTGCCTGATATGTAGTTTAGGGCTTCCTATGACAATAGGATGACCAAATGCGTGGAACTGGAAGGGGAGGGCTGCTTCAGCTTGGCTATACTAACCTTTGATACTATATATCCTGCAAGAAATTCTTGCATCGATCCATTGAACAGGTGAGAGGTACTGAACCTGCATAGGTCTGAATGGAAACTAGGAGGCAGTGAGATACGTTTGATATTTACTGGATGGGGAGCAAGGAAACTTGGTACCTGGTAGTATGGAACTGGTCCTAAAACGAAGTAATCAGGTAAAGCTATGGTCTGGTCACAGTAATGCTAGTTTGACATTAACATATCAGCTTTTTATGGGTGATGTGGATTTATACTTGTATTAATAGGTAAATGGAGGAACCCACTGAATCTCTGTTGCAATTATCTGCTCTGCCATTTCTGCAGTTATAGACAATAGATAGACAGACATACTAATTCAAATTATTAGAGAAAACAAAAACAGAGTGGCAGGATTTGACTGATAGGCCATAGTTGACCTTCCTTAACATAGTCATGTTTGGAGAAGGTTCTCTGGTATCCGTGTCAACCTCCTCAGGTCATCCTGTAGCAACCTTAGAGTGTTGGGTAAGGATACAGAACTCACCCCAGTGCTTATCAATCAGTCCACAAAGCACGATAAGTGTGTCCCACAAGGAAGGGACCATTCCTGTGCTGTTCTCGTCTCTTTTCTCAGTTGTCCCAGACATAGGCTCTGGCCAGTGAGATGATTTCTATAAGGCAGCTCTTGGCTTGAGTACAGCCAATGTTCTACAGTCACACATTCACTGCCTGTATTCACATATTTTCTAATCTAGATGTTGGATTGAATTCATGGTCCTCTTTTAAATCCAAAAATCCGCTGGTGTCAGATCCTTATTTTGTGGTGAACACAGTCCTCTGATCTGAGTGGAGAAATGAAAGATGTTTCTCCTGCTTTCTCCTGTTGCTTCATCACACAGCATTTTAAGCAAAAAGAGTACTCTGAACTGCAAAGTTCCCAATAACTAACACTTACTGTGTAAAACACCAAATATTTAGTTTATCAGTGTGGTTTTGAGTTAAATTTGAAAACGAAATTTCCAGAAATGATCTTTTCAATGTTTTGATCTTTATTTATTTATTTATTTATTTCCTAAATTATTGAGGCACTTTTTTTAAAAACATGGGTTAGGCTATTTCCATTGCGTGTTTACCCATCCAGATCTCTGTGGAACTAACATCAACAAGGCCCTCTACCATTGGAGGTAGCACAGGCCAAGAACATAAACATGGCTTCCAGAACAAGATGGATCATGGGCACCAACAGGTTCCACTGTGGTAGTCTGTGAACATCAGCATGACTTCAGGAGGTAGCACAGATCTAACCTAAAGTGGTAACACAAGCCATGGACACCAGCATGAATCCCAGCTGCAGCAGGCCCACAGTCTGGCTTTCGATTGTACCTTCAGTGTAGCTTTTGAACAACCCAGCAGATGGCCTCAGGAGCAGGAAAACATACGCACAGTGAGGCTGAAGCAGTGAAAAGCAGTTCCACCACTGTTGTTAGCATAATCTGCAAGCACAAAATGTTTGGTGTTTATGGACTTTGTTAGAGTTATTTTCAAAAGGAAGTGAAGCCACATGAAGGGAAAGCAAGTTACATTATGTGACAAACACCTCAAGCCCAGAAAGACGTGTAGAACAGATCTGCTGAGCTCCCAGGGTAGGCTGTCAGGCTCACAGAGTACATAGGTTCTAGAATGCCAGATACACTATTAGTCCACACAATGTGGCTTTGTTTTTTTCTTTCAGGTTTTAACTTGTGTTGAGTGTTTCTGAGTACTGATGTACCAATCTGTTTATGGTGAAGATTAAATTAATATACACAAATCACTTTATTCATGTAAAGTATCAATACAGGTGTAACTGTAGTATAAACATACAGTCTATGAGCCACAAGATATAAAGGGGATTCTGAAGATGCTTCCCAAGTCTTTGCACAGCTTCCCTCTGACTTCTGGCTCCAATATTGTGTGCTCTTCCTCATTCTGCAGGCCTCAGTCTTGCGTAACCCTAACCCTGATCAACACAGAGTTCTCCAGACAGAATGGCTCCTTTGGGCAAGTAATAGAAATATTTTCCTTTGGAGTTGAAATTACTAAGATGAAATGACAACCCTGAAATAAATTTTGAAATTCTAACTCCATGACAACATCAGAATAGAAAATGAATAGAAAATGCCTGTTAAGCTTTCTTTTCTGAAAATCATCGATTTGAGAAGAATTTATTAAGAGAGTTCAAAGGAGAATTTAAAGTGCTACACATACCAAAGCTAATCATCAATGCAGAAATGAATTTGAATAAATTCAAAAGTGCTTGGTGTTATTTATTTACACTTTTGATTTTTATTGCTCCAATCTGCTATTGGACAATTTCCCACGTGTACACCATGTATCCTGACGACCCTTACTCCCACCCTTCCCTGTTATTTCCTTATTTGTTAATTAGAACGTTGAAACAGGAAGTAGGGAGAGTGTACATTTTTCTTCTGGACAGAAATTATTTGCAAGCATATGGACTTTTCATTGAGATTGCTATGAGTTATCTACAAAGCACAGAGCTGTGAGATGCTTGTACTGTGCAAAGCATGGTATCATATATTTAGATAGCCACAGAAGATGTGCTGGGTGATATTTACTGTACATGATATTGAGAGGTTTACACTTTGAACATGTGCAGTAGAACTCCTGTTGGAGTTTAGTCATCATGTGCTAGTATTGATATTGATGGGTACTAGGGTCAGTAGACACTTCTGAGGAATTCCAGGCTGATGCTTCCTGGAACAAGAAATTGAACAGAGAGGTACGAATGGTAGCAGAACCTGGGAGTTGGAAAATAGTTACACTTTCAATGGAGGAAAATAGAATGAGCAGTTCGAAACATCTATCTAGATTTCACCCTTGGTCTTATTCTCCTGCCTCAGTATTAAGAAGTGGATCTATAAGGAGTGTCACATTGTGAAGGCTCACATTGTGAGCTCCTGCTGACACAAATGAGTCTAGCTTGATTTTCTTGTCTTGCACGTGCTTGCTTGTGGGCTCTTCTGGCATGTTATTACATAGCACAAAGACACATACCAGATGCATCACTTTGATCTTAGACTTGCCAGCCTCTGGAACCACGAGCCAAATGAATTTCTATTGAGGATAATATGCTCAGTGTGTGGCATTCTGTGATAGCAGCAGAAAACAGAGTGTGAAACCTAGCGATTTTTTTGTTCTATTTATGCCCTCCACAGTTTATTCCCAAAGAACAAAGAAAAGAGACAGAGCTGTGCATGAAATATGATTTTATCTTCTTTCAAAAAATATCAGTTATGAAACCATAGGTATATCTCCGTTTTCTATGCTGAGTCAGTTCTTCCCATGCTGAAGTCTTGGAACCAGCTTGTGCACGATGTGAAGGGGTCCAAATATACACTCCATCTGCAACTCTGGTTTTGATCACTTTTGTGCCTTGACAGTGTGTCTATTTTGTCTTTTACTCTTTCAAGGAATAAACAACTGAATTGTTGGATACATTTAAATTCATACCCGAAGAAAACAGCTAATTAGCACTGGTTTTCATGCCTCATGGTTATACTCCTACCATCCTGGAGGTTGAGTCAGGAGGATTGCTGTGAGCTTTGGATGACTCTGACCTATATAGTATGTTCTAGGTCAGAATGGAAGACAGAATAAGACACTATTTCAAAACAGTCAATCAAACGAACAATAAAAACTAAAATAGTCAAACTAGTTAACATAGACTGCAGTCTGTGTATATATCAAAGGAGGGAAATAAATACTCTCTAAACTGCTTCCAGTGTTCAAGAGTCAGTCATTCGTCTCATTATGCAGGGTGGTATTTAGCTCTTTCCCTAATTGAGTGGGCACTTTTGAACCTTCAGAGAATTGAAAAGGAAGCTTATATGTCTTTATGGCTGAACCCTTAGTTTCCAAATGAACTTTTGAAGTAATTATTGTCTTAAGGAGTCAATTACACTCTTCCCCAAGGGCTATTATTATGCTTGG
Source organism: Grammomys surdaster (assembly GCF_004785775.1). Classification (NCBI taxonomy): domain Eukaryota; kingdom Metazoa; phylum Chordata; class Mammalia; order Rodentia; family Muridae; genus Grammomys; species Grammomys surdaster. The sequence goes on along the minus strand of NW_021604567.1, from coordinate 12,580,044 downwards.
TGTCAGTCTAGGAGAAGGAGAGGAAGGCAGGCTAATCCTTTCTTTTACAAATGCTTCTTCTCTTTGCTTTTACATTTTCAATGTGCAAGGATAAGGTCTGCCACTTAACTTATTTGACTTCTGTCTAAACAAGAATCTTGTAAATTCCCACATCCCCAAGAAAACAATGGCAACCATTTTTTAATAGGGGGAAGGAAGAAACCATTTTGGACTCTGACACCCAATCGTATCTGTCAAATCAAGTCAGCTGAGCCACAGCGGCTTTACAGCAGCACAGCATATGTAACTGACAGTCAGTGCTTTGATATGATAGCATTTTATGTATAGTAGTAAGCACAGGTGGTGGATTTGACCTGTGGGACATAGTTTGCTCATATCAAACCTCAAGCCTTTGTTGACAATAAGTAAAGGACTTTAATTACCCTTCCGTCAATTGAATCTGTTCAGAGGTCTTTCCTGCCGTTTAGATTAAAAAAAAAAATATGTGGGAGAGCAGAAATCATACATCACAAAGAAACACAAAAATCTATGAAATGGTATATCACCATGGAATTAAGCCTGTGATATAATCAAACAAAGGATCTCAGACTCCATATATTTCACTTCCTCTGCATTATTTTTTGATGTAATGATATTGGTGACTAGGAATTATTTGTGGCCACTGAGAAGATACAGTTATGTGTGCAACTTCATGTGCTTGTCTGTGTGTTTCCTGTATTTTACTTTCTAGGGACTACCTATTTCTTCCACTTTTTGATCTACCTGCATTACTTCTCCATGTTGCTGAAAGACCCAGAGCAACTCAGGGCAACTGTGCCCTGAGTTTAAAAAGAATTGTGAACTTGGAGTCAAGTACCAGGTTAAACATTTTCTTTTAACTTGACTCCTAGAGGACATTTAAAAGATTCCCTCAGACAACTTAGCATATAGGTGTGAATATAAAAAATTCATTGGAAAGGCATCCTATGAAATAAACAAGAAGACGTTCTTACCTTATCTTTGAAGGACATGTTAGACTGTTCAAAGAAACTTCAAGTGCATCTGTATCTATGTAATCCTCCAAAGAAATTAGCATCTCCTGCTCTATGGTATCTCTGTGGATACCATAAAAATCATGAAGGTGAGCTCCTCATGAAGAATCAAAGCTCCCACTGCACTGGATCAAATGTATGTTGTGCTCTACAGTTCAGAAATCCCTCTGAGAATACCAACGCTGGGTAGATACTCTTAATGTTTCCCAATCCTGAAGACCCTTCCCTAATAAGAGGTCTTTAGTCCTTTCTAAAAGCTTCAGTCTACAGAAACAGTTCTCTACTTTGGACTTCTTACTCATTTTTTCAGGCTATAGAATACTTGATACTTACCCTCTCTCACACACACATTCATCTATATCTAAGCATTTTGTGGAAATAATTTATTGCTTGTTTCATTTAAATGTACATAATTTCATTTAAAAAACTCTTGAAGATTTATTGGAACAAACATCTTATCTTGACTTGGAATCCTCAATATTTGAGGTTAAGAATAATATTATCCATTGATTGATAATTTATATTTATTTGGAAAGAACCTGTTCAAAATCATCTGATTTCTTCTTGCAAAGGAATGCACCTCAGAATCATAATAAGTATCCAGACAGAAGTAGTTAATGAAAACAAAACAGGACAGCCACTTTCTTCACCAATCCTCATTCACAATGATAACTCAATTTCTTTATAATTTGTACAAAAAAGCTCTCAGCACAGAAAATTATCATCTGAATGATAAACTCATTTCAGCTGTTTTTAATAGCAATTTTTATATCAGCATTTTCTCAAATTACAGTTCAAATTCAGGGTTGAGTTAGTTGTATGTGGTTTTAAGCTTTTTTTCATATAGCTATGTAATAGATTACAATAACTAAATAGTATAAATTGAATTGTTACACTAAATAATGAAAACAAACCAGATATTTAAAAATGTACAAGACAAACCATAATAGAAATATTGTATTCTTACATTTTTTTTTGAGGGCAAGGAAATGTTCATGAATATAAATTCTAGTATGTCAAAGAGATTTGTCAAATTTATTTCAGCAATGGACAGTTCACCTTACAAAAGGCATTAGAATTACGTTGCACAATACTTACCTAGCCTAGAGCGCCCAAACACATTATCTTTAGTACATAGATTATCTTGAAAGAAAATTACCAGTTGTGACTGTGAAAAGACTCAGAGGTTAACAGTCCTGAGGACTTGGTTTGGATTTCAGCACCATATTGAGTAACTCACAAACACCTGTAATATTTACTCTAAGGGATGTGACACCTTCTCTGCAGACACACACACACTCACACTCACACCCACACACACAAACACACACACACTTACATATAAAATAAATAATACAATAAATCTTTTAAAATAAGTTGAAGTAAGAAACCTACTTATGAATTACAACTTGCGGAGGAATTAGTAGCCTGTATTTCTTTCCATTTTCACATTTTAAACTCTGCATCTACTCCTCTGTGCAAACTGCTTCTTTGGAAAGAGCATCTGATCTTCTTGTCATTGATTTTTCAAGTTTTACCCTTCATGTCTTTGCATCTGCCTCCCACGTAGCCTCTGAATGTAAACAACAGGATGGGTGGAGAGGTCAAACAAAGACAGTCAGGAGTCCATGTCTCTTAAATGAAATGTGTATTTCTGGTCTTTTCATGATGATATAACTTGTCAAAGTCAATGTGCAGATCCAGCCAAAAATGACCTCATGAGCTTATGGGCCAAAGAAGGATGTGAGAGGAATGTAAACAGCAGCATACTGCTGAACGCTGCTGTGCTCTAAACAGGTAGCATCTGCAAGTTCATCCAGAGGATGATCCATAATCTGGAGCAAAGCAGCACTGCTGATTGCAGTACATTCCGATCTCCCAACCTGAGCTTCAGGGCCATGGGAAAGTACCTCTCAATCAGAAATTAAAACCGACAGTAGGTGTTTTCTCATGGCAATTTTAATCATAATTCAGTTAAGTGTTCTGTTTTCATAGTATGACTTGACTATTCTTCTCTTACTCTCTTTCCTTTCTTACATCTATTGTAATAGATGATATAAATTATTTGAGAATGAACAATTCAATAGCCATTAAAACTATACGTGTATCTTTATTTATGTTCTAAGATGACTAATATGCACTCAGTATTCTATCCAATTGAATGGATTGTTTTGTAGTATGGTTCTTACTATAGAGTCCTGGATTGCCTGAAGCATGGTGTGCAGTGTAGGACAGGATACTGACAGACTTCACAAGCTGTTTGCCTCTCTCTCTTGAGTGCTGACACCACAATGTGTGCCTCCAAACTCAACAATTATATGACATAAAAATAATTTAAAATCTGTACATTTTATTTCTGGGCCAGGAGTTTACTAAAATGGCAGTGTAATTCTTTAAGATTAAAATCACTATTGCAATTATAAATGAAGTAAATACCAACAGGCTAATAATATTTTAAAACTTTAAGAAGAACATACTTGGTGGAGTGAGAAGAGTCAGTAGGTAAAGAATGCTTACTGTGCAATTCTGGTGATGTGACTTCAGCCATTGGAACCAATATTAGAAGGAAATGATGGATTCTACAGAGTTATCCTATAACCTACACACACCCATACCCACACATACACACACCATGCTATGTGTAGCTCTTATCATATGCACATAAATAAAACAATGACAAACACAAAAAATTTAAAAAAGAAAAGCATGATTGGTCTTAGCCAAGTATTTTAGACTGGAGATCCCTGTGCTCTTGAGAATCTGTACCCTTTTCATGTCTAGTGCATGAAGGCCTTGTTTTCCATGTTTAACTCACAGATGTTTAGAATATATGAGTTTGGAACTTTTTGTTTCATTATCAGTAACACTTCTCCCAGCTTCTCTATCAAAAAAAGTAGCAGGATACTGTCTGCCTTAGGGGGTTATTATGGCTGGACCAGAAGAGGCCATGCTGTGAGAGATTTTTCAGGTGAGAGATTTTGGGGTGATCTAAGAAGAGACTGAAATTAGTATCTGCTACAAAAATAATATGAACTTCCTCAACTTTTTCAATATGTGTTGTTTTTTGAGACTTGATCATCAGTTGGGAGCCTGGCTCTCCTACATAGAGACCAGAACAGTGAAGGCTAGTGAGAAGCATCAGCTAGACCTCTGCCAGACAATCCTTTGGAACTGCAAATCACAGCTCATGGAGAGGGCCATGAAAGCCTTGTGCAATTCTTTTCTCTTTGAGGATCAATTGATAGAGTTTTTGTTTTTATTTTTTAGATTGTTATCTCCTACTTCTGCCATGGAGATCAAGATGTAATTTAAATACAAAGCATGAGAAGGATTCCATGAAGACTCATAAAAACCATATTAAACATCGCATATTTTTAGTAAGAGAAATTATTTGCTAACGTAGTTGAGTTATCCAGAGACCAAATTTCTGGGGCTCTTCTATAAAGTCCTTAGGTAGTTTTAGTCTAAGGCTTTCTTTATTATGGTCTCTGCTGATTGTGTAAAGGCCTCTGTATGCTCATAATCTTTAGAGAGAGGTCCAGGCAGTCACTGCTGAGATATCCACACCCTGGCAAAGCAGCTCCCAGCAAATTTGGTTGCTCAACTCTTATCATAATTTTCTTTTTGTAAGGTTAGTGCTACAACTCTAGTTGACTTGGTTTACTATTACCAGAGTTTCTGTGTCCCTCATATTTCCCAATAACCTGAATTTAGAGAAAGAGCAATAAGAGAAACACAAGATAAAAGTACTGGCTCAGGAATACTGGGTGTTATGTTTTGGAACAAGTGCATGATGCTTCAGCCCTGTCAGAGCTCTGTGATGTGAGGGGAAGAAAAGTAGTTCTCCCAAAGTGTAGCCTATGATAGATACTATGCAAATTAGACTGTGGCTATCAGTCAGAAGCATTCTTCACAGGGAATCCATATCTAAAGGAAGGGCTAACTGCTATATTATTGTATAAAATCACTTTGAATGCAAAATAATACTCATAAATGTATCAGAAGGATGTAGTAGAGAAATTGAGCATCTTGGATGTGTACACTTAAGACTACAGTTGCTTCTGGCAAAGCACTTAAATGATGGGGTCCTCTGGGTCTCTGTGAAGCAAGTATAAATTACTACATTATAGTTTTATTTCAGAGTCTAGAAAGCAGAAAACATGCCTGGATACTGCCTCCAGGACCTCATCCACAGTGTGCACACAGATGGTGGTCGTTGTTATTTGTTTTGCTGTAGAATTCTGCAGCAGAATCATCTTGGGGTGTTTTCTCATAGCAATGCACATTCCATCTGAACACTATGGTAAGTCATGAAAAGCTTTTTTTCCCCCTAACTGGCATCTCAAAGAGAAATCTTCCACACTGTACAATGTGCACTTTTATCTACTTCGTTTTTATTTCTCAATCTCGTTCCCTGTAGATTTCTATCTTCTGCTTCCATTTCTTCCTATTCTTTTTTCCACTTTTGCATTTGCCTTGCCTCATTTATCCTCTACTTCTGACTGCTCAGTGCTGAATGTCTACCCATCTAAGGACTTCAGCATCTCTTAGCTCTTCAGATGTTATGAAGACCATCAAGGGTGTGAACCCAGAATCTGATCACGCATACTAACGTTTCAACCCCAACAGTGTCTTAACTCCCAAATGGGAGGAGAACATTAATTATATGTCAACCGTGGGATCACAACTTGACTGCTTGTTCCTACAAATTCCACTGGCATACAACTTTTGACAAAGTTCAAAGCAAGTAGGTTTAGAAAGGAAAAGTGTCTATATTCTATTCAATAAGCCCTCTGTGAAAGATGGTGGGGCAGTGATCTCAAACCCTCATTTTGAAGTCATGTGTGTGTGAACATGTGTGCAAACATGCAACAGAGAGGACAGACCACATACTGTCATGTTGTTTACATCTGGATCCTAGTAGTTTATTTCTACAGCAACCTCCTTTATAACAAGCTGTACGTGTTTTGAAAATGCCAAATATATTAAAATGTATTAGAAAATGCATCCTATTATTTTCATAATAGTAGTACATTTAAAATATTTTTTCCTTGCACTACATATGCTATATTCTGGTCAGACACATTGACATTCTAAGACAATATATAACCCCAATGTATCCATCTTAGAAACCATAGTTTGATATGTGAAAGACTAAACAGTTTTCTTCTATCATTATTTCAGCTTATCAATGAATATGTGCCTATTCAGTTTTAAAATGCTCTTGCCTGTTGCTTCCTCTTTAATATTCTCATCATTTTATTCAGTCCTTAGTCCTCTGTAGGTTGACAATTATACTATTATTTTCATATGGAAATACCCCTGGCTACAAAGCCCTTATGTAATATTTTCAGCCATGTAACTTGTTAGGTACTTCTTTGATGACAGTTAGGTTGGTATAAAAATACCCCACATTATGTAACTGAGAGTGTTTGACAGTGATTTATGCATTTGTAACACCTTAAAACTTTGCTATTAACAAGTGTCATCCACGTCAAAACATAACAGGTAATTGCTTTGTGGAAAGAGATGTTACCCCAGTTAATTCCTTAGCAGTGTAGGTAACTTCCTGTAGAAATGAAATTGCATGCCACTGTGAAGGAGAGCATTTCTCATTCTCAGCAATGCATAATCTCAGTCTTAATGAGGTCCCAATCACATTTGGCTGTCATGGCTTTTAAGTCTCTCGCAGGTCTGTTAGTTGGTTCTATTAATTAGTATGCATATTTTTAGGATCCTAAAATAGACATAATATTAAGCAGAAGATTTTAAGATGTGTTCTTGACACCCTTTTTAGTTTTCTGCACTATTTACAGTCTAAAGAGACTTAGGCATTACTTGAACAGCTCTCTCTTCTGAAAAGCTAATAAACAGGTTTGCAAATTCCCAGCCTCTTCCTAAGAGCACCCTGTTAACTGTCTCCATTTTCTTTCAGTTTTACTACAAACTTAAAAAATGTAATAAAGATCTAATATAAACACCTGTCCTGTACTGATGAGTAATCGGTGAGACTGCAGACATAGCTAACTGGCATCGATGAACTCAATCCACTCTCTTGGAGATGCTTCAACATTAAACCCAGGTTTAGGATGATAGGAGAATTTAGTAATAGCCTTACTTAATAGGCACTGGTAGGCAGTGCTCATCAAAGAATACAATTACGGCTTTTCAGGAACCAGAAGCCAGTCCACCTGGAAGACCTCATAGTTTTAAGGTCTGACTCACAGTCCTTACGCCCCAGGGACACATTTCCCTTTTAAAATTACTAAACAGAAAGTGTATGTATTAAATATGTCCTGGAAGCACTTCACTGTATGGCATGCTTCAATGGTGTCCTCCAATAGGTCGTCAATGTGACCTGTCTGTACATTCTCTGAAGTAATTGAGTGACTGTAGAGCTTACTCAGTCCCATCTGAGTCATATAAACATTGCAGATCTTAAAGTCAGCTCATCTTTATTTAAAACAAATATTAGTGTTTCTGCGATATACTCTCAAATGCCTTTCAAATATAAATGTTGCCTTGTACATTTCAAGGGTTCTAAATAGCACCCACTAACTCACAGCTTTTACTGCTACACTGGTTTCTATCTAGTAATAATATCATTAAAGGACACAGGAGGAATTAAAATAACAATCTGGATAATATTGTTTGATAGTGGTGACTTTCTCTACAATACTAGCTTTATTTTGTTATTCTACCCAACACACGTGAAGGTTCTAGGATTTATCATTAATGTTTGTGTGTGTGTGTGTGTGTGTGTGTGTGTGTGTGCGTGTGTGTGTGTGTGTATGTTTGTAATTTAAAAGAGTAATAGTTATGAGCCTTTATGGTCACTCCTTTGTATTGGGAGGCTTTTATACAATATAATTGTGTTTTCTACCATCAGAATTTTAGGATAATATATACAAGTGGAGTCAACTTCAGTTTAGAAATTGAAAGTAACTCTTAGCACACTGTACATTCATATTCAAATTAGAAATTTAAAATGCCATTTTGCTAACCTTATTTAAAGAGCCAGATGATATATATTTTAAAAGGTGTATGGGTGGGTTCAAGACCTTTAGAAAGACTAACTTAGAAATAAATTTAATGAAATAATATATACAAAAACAACCTTAAGAACCCTTAAGAACTGCACACTACTGAACAAATCCCCAAAGCATGAGCATCTCACCTCCCTAGGTGGTTCAGGACTCATTCTGGTAGAAAACACGTGTCATAATGACTTGGGCCTATTGCTAGGAAAACATTTTCCTCCTTTCTGAAAAGTTTATTGGGACTCTTTTCTTGCCATAGTATCTTGCACAGTGTGAGCAATCACACGTAATTTCTTGAGTTTCATTGCTAATGTCTATGCCAATTTTTTTTTAAATGCAAAACTCAAGATACTTAAATCTAGATGAAGAAATTCAAAAAGTTTTGCAAATGTACAGGAGGATTTGCTTGTACTTGTTGTTTGTGTTTTAAATGATACAGAATCTAGCAGCCTCCAATGAAGTTGCCTATCGTATGCAGTTACATTGGAGCACACAAATATCCCCGAGCCTGAACAGAGACGTCCTGTCACTAAGTTCCTTGTGAATAACCTATGTTTTAAACAGACATTGATACATTAAAAAATGTTCAAGTGTATCACTGGGAAAAATACATCACAGCAGGTATCTTGTTATGGTTCGCTCAGAGCAGGAAACAAAATATTCTAAGAGACAAATTAAACCAAGAATAAAGACCAAATTTTAACAAAGATGTATTTAATTTAAACACAGATCATTTAAGAGGGTTTACTGGAATTTGGAGATCGCTTTTTAAGTAAAAATTATGTATTGAATATTATGAAAATAGACAGCTTCACACATACAATGCATAACATTTCCTTTAACTGATCTGAAATTTAAATTGCAGAGGAATAAAGAAAAAAAACCACCTTTGAATCCTAATTCTACCCCTAAATACTGATAAATAACGTGTGAAGAGGCAGCCAGGAACTTTTCTAAGGGCTGGAGCATGATACAATTTCAAGGGTAAAGGAGCTCACCGCTAAGTCGGAGAATCGATTGTTGGTTCCCGAGACCCACCGGAAGGGGAGAACTAACTTCTTCAAGTTGTCCTCTAATATCCATATGCATTTAGTAGCAAGAACATATGTGTGCACATACACAGTAACACACACAGTTTATTAAACTATAATAAAATTAGAAGATAATTGGGAAGGCAGAGACTTTTTCTTAGGCAGATTAAAGTACATTCTATGTGTTTTTTCATGATCAATCTTGTTAGTAATACTGATATGCTTTCCAACTTTGTCACTGTATCCATTTTGGTTTTCAAAGGAAGGTTGGGGAGTTTGAGAGATCAAAAATGAGATTGTTTTGGGCAAGGTGGGAGCATAAAGAACAAGGATTGTGTTTCTGGGTAAAATAAAGGGTTACTTTTTTAAAAAATAAATTTAATTATGGAGTATACAGCATACATGTCAAGAGAAAGCTATGCTTTAAGAATTGGAGGCCACGCCCACATGCTGATGTAGGTCAAGCATTCTCGTAACCAACCACCAGGTGGGGCCAGCGCCCCAGAAGAGATGGTAATTGCCATGCCACAGAAAGAGCATTTAGCGTTGAGAAAGTCCAGAGGGAGAGTTGGAAGTCTTCAATGTGAAGTCCTTATTAACCCAGAAGGATCTGAATCTTCTGGCTTACGGAGAATGTAAAGTTGATGAGATATATTTCATGATTTTCTAAATGTCTAACTTATCTATGTTTATATTTTAAAACCCTAGGATCTTGGAAATGAAAATTGCTTTTAGTTCCCTTGCGGGGTATTAAAAATAGAAAAGATTCATACTAATTTGTATTGTCATAGTGATTTCAAATACTCAAGTCAGACAGAAGTATCATTCCATTGTTGTATTTCGTATTAGAAGTGATTTTTGCACTTAGAAAATTGGACAATCACCATGTAATCTTCGCACAAACACATCATGCACATTTATTTGTAATGAAAAACAAAGTAATAAAATCAGCTATTCAGAGTATGAATATTGCATTTTTGAAACATTCTGAGATGTACCAAAATAAAACTGATTATGTGAATAAGATTTTATGCTTTACTAATGAACTCAATTACAACTATGTGAATTTTCACATTTGAGAGTGGAATGGATTTAGTGTCATCTCTTTTTAGGTGATTGTCTAATATTACCATTTTGACAGTAAGTCTAATGGTCAATCTACAAACAGTTTTCTTTAGGAGAGAGCTACACAAATATTACATTACATTACCATCCAAACGATGAGTGACCACATTTATTATTAACAAATGGGAATTTTACTATTGTTCACACTTCTCCTGCAATCTCATCATTTTAAATATATTCTTTACATAATTACATAAAGACAAATTTAATCTTAAAGTGTCAGAAAGTATTATCATTTTTTTGCAAGCAGTACTCGAAGGTTAATAATGTCTGGGAATATGAAGTGTTTTTGACTGTAAGATTAGCCTCCTTATTTGAAAAAGGCTTTAAACTTTATTTCAAAGGAGATTTCACGCCCCATGAAATTTAAACTATGACATTTAGAAAAACATTCACTTTATTATAAAGCACTGAAAAATTATAGTGCAAATGCTTCTTGTTCTTATCCATCAAAACTGTTGTTGGAAATGTAAAGGGATTATTTTCTTAGGTAAAAATTGTGTGATATGCTGGAAAAATGAATACCTCCAACCGTTCATCTTGAAGTCAGGTAATTACTGCTTCAATTATGTTATAGAATGTTTTGAAATTAGGTCTTGTATTTGGTTTCTGAAGAGTTTATGTTTAGATAACCTGGACTCCATGAAATGATTTGCATGTTTTAAAAATAAGTTTAAGGAAATCTTTTTAAAAGACCGTTAATAACACTTCTCTGTGAGAAAGTAATACTTGAAGACAGTAATGTGTAAAAATGTCATTTTAAATACAAAGATGAAAAATGGCTTATTACATATTTTTGAACATTCTGACTAGAATTCATCTTTGGTTTGATTGCCATATTTTTAAAAACAAACCATGTTTGTAATACCAAAAGGAAGAAACTCATATAGATTCCTATAGAATTTACAACATATAGATGATTTTTGTGCTTGAGCTTTGGCCCACAATCATATATACCCATAATTTCACTTAGATATCTATTTTGCTCAATCAACTTAACTGTTCAGTGCTTCTAGAAGCTACTAAGTTATGTAAGGCACACTCCTAATAGTAAGAAGAACTCAGTCGCTTGGCACTGATAGGTTAGTAAGTGGAAGAAATGATGTGAATTATATTTGATTTGTTTCCAAGTGACAAACTCTAAGCTCTATGTTGACAAAGGTGATGAATGCTCAGATTTAATGTCTAAAAATTGTCATCTTCATGCAAATGAGCTGCCTAAGATGCTTTCTCCTCTACCACGGGGCTCAGGGAACATCATGGAACAGTGGTAGAAATGATGTAAGAACCGACTCTTCCTATAGGTCCCCAAGCTCCATCCACTTTTTGGATATGAGTCTCTGCATCTGTCTGAGTCAGCTGCTGGGTGGAGCCTTTCAGAGGAGAGCCATGCTAGGCTTCTGTCTGCAAGCATAAGAGAGTATCATTGAGTATCAGGGATTGATGCTTGCCCATAAGTTGGTCTCTGGTTGAGCTGGTTATTTCTTGGCCATTCCCTCAGTTTCTGATATATATATATTTTAAGTTCTAATATTCTCAAGCTTTCCCCCTTTTTCTTACCCCCAAACCCTCTCATGTACCCCTCCTTGTTCTCTCTCAAATTCATGGCCTCCTTCCCTTTCCTCCCTTCAACCCCTCCCTCTCCATATGCCTCTCCCTACTTTCCTTCAAATTTATGGTCTATATTTTCCAACCAATTGTTATTGAGTATACATGTATTTGTATATTATATATTCATATACCTGTATGTATCTGTACATTACGTTCAGCTGATATAAAGCTCTTATATATATGTTTTGAGGGCCAACAGTTAGCTTACGAACAACCAGTTGGTGTGGTTTTCCCTGGGGAGGACCACTTCTCCCACTACCAGCTTTGCTCAGTTGCCTTTACTTTTTCTTCTCCCTATGCTGTTTGTCATGCTGGCTAGTACTCTTTGCAGAGCTGATATATGGGTGTTCCTGTTGCTGAGACTTTATGGGGAATAGCTTTTGATGTTATTAGAAGACTCATTCTCATAACAAAGTCCTTTGTCCTCTGGCTCCTACAATATTCCTACCCCTCTGTCACTTTGAAAACCATTAAAGAACTAAATGCCGGGCCGCATGTATTTTGGCATGTTTCCACTTTCAGCCTCTCAGATACAAAAGGCGAACACACACACTAGCACGTTGTCCTTAGTCCTCAAGTGTAGAGTGTGTGAGAATTTAAAGGACAGTGAAATGATAATGCCGATGGGCTTTTCTAATTTTTGAGTGTTAAAACCTCATGAAGGATCATGATGTTTCCGAGTTTACATTTCCTGGTTTCTGCCTCCATTAAGTCTGACTGCATGGCAAAAAGGCTATGTGAATTATTGGAATAAAAATTTTTATTTATTGATTCATTATTTAAAACATTTATTATATTTTACATTAAAATATAATATTTCCCCTTTCTTTTCCCCAAGTCCTCCTAATCTGTCCCCCCCTTTCTCCCCTCCAACATTCTCCCATGTCTCACTCTCAGAGTTCACTTTTGTTCTACATATATGATTTCTGGGCTGAATACCTTACCAACCCTGATTAACTGGCTAGGCTATGAATTCCTCCCAGCAAAGAGACCAGTATAGCAAACCCAAGCTGAATACTATGCAGAGATGGGCAGTGGTGATCCCAGCCCCAGTGGATAGATTTACAATATAACTCATGTGCTCATGGAACATTGTTGAAGAAGACGTAACAATGATCCTAAGAAACAAAGAAGCAGGAAGTGTTATGTCTCTTAATAATGGCTGTCAAAATAAGACATAAATAATGAAAATGTCAATAGACATGCTGTTGTGAAAGGGGGCTGGTCTCACAGGGTCCCAACCTATAGACAAAGAACTGCACACAACTAATGATTGCTTTGAGAGGGAGACGGGAACAGAGGTAGGGTGGAGCAGGGTGAGATGGAACAAGGGAGGAAAGATAAGGGGAAATGGCGTAATTATATTTTAATTAAAAATGAACTTAAATATTGGTCATTAGTTGTCTGTTGTTCTTTGTCTGGTGGTAGACTCCTGGAATTCTCCTCTCTGTATTAGCATTTATATGAACATTATCATTTAACTTTTTTGAATTAAGTATTCTGTAGGTTTTGCTATATAAAATACACAATTTTCTATCAGCAGCTACAGGCTTTCAATTTTTTTTCCTTACTTTGAGTATAACTTCTCAAATGTTTTTTACTAGACTCCATTTTGTAATGGCATGTTATAATAATAAAATAAAAATTATGATCCTAGTGACTAACATTTCCTGAGATGATTGATAAGAATTAATACTGTCCTAAGGACCTTAAAGGCAGTTAACATTTATCACGTTCTCTCAGAACTTTTTCATAGATTACCAAAATTTAGTAACATCCTCTTGGGTGCAAAGCTGCTAAAAGCAAGACTGAGATTTAAATCCAAGAAGCTTAAAGCAATGATTCTAAAGCCTAGTGAGGGCCGTGATCACCCTGAATTGGAGTTTAGTTTAAGACTTTTCTTTCAATTAAGTTCTCAAGCAACTCTGATAGTCCCTATAGTCTAGTGACTGCATATATAGGTAATCAATTGCCACAGGACCTGTGTGTTCTGAAGTACCATGCTATATTATCTTCCTGCAGTATCACTGAATCCTGTTATCAAGCCTGAGACGTGGACTACCACATGCTCTATTTTTATGTATGATAATTAGAAAGACTAATCAATTCACCTTAAAAGATAATAAATTACAAAATAAGAAATTCAAAGCACATCCTCCACCTTTCCCTAATTTCTGAAAGAGATAGATAGATAGATAGATAGATAGATGGTGGATAGATAGATAGATAGTGATGGATGGATGGATGGATGGATGGATGGATGGATGGATGGTGGATAGATAGTGCAATAGTATATGATGAGAAGAAGTTGTTTAAAAACAACTTGGAGATTTCAAGTTCTAATTGAAATCCTACATGTGTGGAATACATGTTTCTATCTAGATCTGAACATAATAGGTGTTTGGATGATAGTTTTAAATCTATAGAGGCCTAACTAATTTATTGGTTTCATTTAAAAATTATTTTTTAGGTTTCTCAAGCCATTTTCTTTTACTTAGGTTGGTCCTCAACTCATTGTAAAGCCAAGCGTGCTCTTGAACTTCATATTTTATCTCCTTCTGTTTTGCCTACCGAGTGAGAGGATTATGGTCAAAAACCACCATACCTGGCTTTAATTGTTTTTATTTTTGGGAATTTCATACATACATACAATTAAATATGATAATATCTGTCTGATTTGCATATTTCAAATACCTCCAGAGCCTCTCCAACATGTGACCCTGGCAACTTCTTATTTTGTTTTACTCAGTTTTGATAATCTAGTAAGACCCGTTCAAGCTACCCATGTGTTTATGGGTATGGAGCCATCAATTTTCATGTGGGAAAGCTAGTAGTGGACACATCATCAAGAAAGAATAATGTTCTCTCCTCAACAACTGTTCACTGTCAATGGTGTCTCAGTAAGGAGTAGGATTTAGTAGTCATGTATGCTACTTACTCCAGGATTACAGCTGGCTTCATCTGTGCAGGTCATTTGTAGGTAACCACAGCTGCTGTGAGCTCAGATGGTAATTCTCAGCACTGTGACCCGTTCCACATCTCACCATTGACCGTTGCCTACTACAAAAAGAAGCTTCTTGGGTCAAGATTGAGAGTCACTTAGGTCAATGGGTATAAATAAGAATGCTTAGAAGTAAATTTAACAGCATCATCATTTAGCAAAAGAACAACAGTGGACTCTACCCTAAAGCTTTCACTTTTCATTAGAATTATACTAGCAGGCATAAAACTCCTTTCTGCAGAGCGGTTCTCAAATCCAATCAGAAAGTGGTACATACCAGTCATACCACTATTGTCTTAGTGTGTACACCATGCCTTGAAGGTTGGTATTATATAGTATGCTGTGACCAGTGCTGGGTAGGCCCATTGGTATCTTTTTTCCTAGTGCAGTCTGCATCACAAACTTCCAGTATGATGGACCTTGGCATCAGGGCAGACATTTTCTGATTGGTTTGAGATTGATTTCTCTGTGTTCTGCCACCAAAGTGTGTGCACACTTCGCTTTACTGGAAACCTTTAATATCATCTTTATTATAAATGAAAAGTAAATGATCAATTTATATGTTCCTAGAATTACTTACAGAAAAATGAGGCAGCAACCCTTGCCTACTTTCTCTTGATTCTGGATATCTATAAATGTTTATACATTTTATAAATTCATTAAGAAGGAAACTTTTATTATTAGTGTGTATTTGTTTGCACAGTATGCACTTGCATTTGTGTGTGTGCGTGTGTGTTTGTGTACGTGTGTGTGCGCATGTGCATATGGAGTTGGTGGTGAGCACATGTCATGGCACACAGGTTGACGTCAGTGGACAAGTTTGTGGAATTTGCTTTTCTCTTCCTATCTTCTTGGTTCTAGAGATGAAACTCAGCTTTCCAGACTTGATGGCAGTATATTTAACCACTGGACTGACTTAACAGCTCAACGTTCAGAGTTTTTGAGGCTTTGTTTTTTAGTCATTCTTTAATAAAATGAGTATTTTAAATTCAAAATTAATAAAAGATTAACAATGGCTGAAAAACTATGCTTTACTTCATCTTTCTATTTGAACAATTCAGGCATATCTAAGCTTCTAGGCTCACAGTGGGAAAATGGCATCAAGAGACTGCTGACTTTGGGAAGACCCTGCATCCCAGTTCTTGCATACATCTTTTTTACTGAAAACTTGGCCCCTCATTTCTGTTTTAGGGTATCCCAAAGCACTCACAGGCATCAAAGCCTCCATATTTATCACTTCTTGTTCTCAGTCTTCAATTTTTAAAGCTACAGTATGACTTTTAGATCAAAGCATTCTTTTGGTTGGTCGTCCAGGAAACAGACCTGATATGATGGGAGAATTTTAATATATAAGGATTATCTTATGTGGATCAATGCAGATACTGTGGAGACCCAGAGATGGAAGAGCTGTTTAAAAGCTTTGACATTTTTCTTGTATTTGGAGGTCAAGAGATACGACTGACATTAACAATATAATGTGCTTACATGGGTTAACTCATGTGCTTAGATTTAAAAATATAGCACAAAGTAGACTAATTTATCTCTACTCTTTGTCATAGAATGGTTTATGCATTAAGGCCTGGTTGAGCTTGGGGCTAAAGGGATGTTATACTGCCATTATCTTTTCTCTTTGAAGAATCTTTGGAAATGAGCTCATTTTAGGAAGAAGTAAATGTCCCTCCACATTTTTACAATGTTTCAGTGCTACTGAAATCATTAGTTAGAATATCTGTCTATCTATCTATCTATCTATCTATCTATCTATCTATCTATCTATCTATCTTCTATCTATCCTAATTTTAAAAAAATCAAATGTTTTTAGCATACTCTTCTTCCTTAGAAGTAGTATTTAGGATATTTTTTATTCTATAAATGATTTAATTTTTCTATAGTACCAAGGTCCAGCCTCAGCATGAGGAGAATACTGAGAAAGGGGAAAAGGAAGAGCGTGAATCAATAGTGACTTGGACTCAGTAGTGGATGCAAGCTGTCAGCTCATGTGTTCTCTCATTACTTGATTGATCTGATCTTAGAGACTGATCCCAGTCTTTTATTTACTACGGATACATCATCAAGGTTTTGAGCATTATTATTCATTTTCTAGAAATTCTTAAATTTATGTAAATTTTATAAATCCAAGATCATCAATCCCAACTCCTGCTTCCTTACAAACAGAAACTAAACACAAAGCAAAAGTACATTTCTTTATAGTTATTAGCCAGCCTGTTCTTCATGGTTAGCTGGGCACAGCTCTATGTGTTTTTTGGTACAGTACTCAGCGGTCTTTAGTAAACTATTTTCATGTCAGAACAGAAAGGTGACAGACTATTAAGGTTAAATAATTTCTTACAAAGTTTTAAAGTTTATGCAAGCAAAGCAGCTAACTCTCTCTCCTATCCCTCTAGGCATTGTCCTCACCAATCCTTCAAGTAGCCAGGAGAACAAAGTGCTAACTTTTTATATGCCTGCACATCATCACATTAACTCTCTAATCTTTATTTACTATCCTAGCAATTCCATGGCCTCATGTACTCTCCTTCTAATATTAGTTATTTCTAGATCGTATACAAGCCCTCCTCCTATAAGATAAACTTATCTATCATTTGCTTGTTTTTCATATATTCCACCTTTTCCTATCCATGCCTTTTACTCTTGAGACCACTTTAATTCTCTAACCTTGATTCAACCAGAGGGTACATATATCTCTTTACATAATTTAAAGGTTAAGTATAAGTCTTGCAATGAGCAGTTTCTTCAAAGGGCCATGCAGGCTTTTATGTCCTCTGCTGTTATGCTGTCTAGATCCTTTCCCATGGTCATAAAGACCAAGCAGAAGGTTTGTTCCTTGTCTCCCATAACCTCATGACTACCTCCATTCCTCATTCCTGAGAACTGCATTCGTTTCATTCACTGTGGAGTGATTAGCTCTGAGTAATGGGGGAAGCATGTACCCCAGAAAGAGAGGATGAAAGTAAAACACATGGATGCGACAGCAGATCAGTTTTAGGCCAACGGCAGTCATCAGCACACATGGGGATCAATGGCCTGGAAGTGCCTCAAGGGCAGGAACTGGGTCACATGGGGCCTTATACAGCCATGCCTGATCCAGCACTACAGACTCTGTTTAAAGTTATACAATAAAAATTTAAATCGAAACATTCTAACTTTTTGCAATATTTCTTATGAAGTGCCCACTTTATCATTAGATGTGGTAAGTGGGCTGGGACTCTTTGGTGAGATTGCTCTTGGAAGTCAATGGCTAATGTCACCCTGCACCTGCAAGTGGCAAGGAGATTGCTTTACGGAACTCAGAAGAGGTCAGTAAGACATTGAGAATCCTACCTGTTGACATGTCGGAGACATCTCACATCTGAATGAGCATTTCTTCTTTGCCAAGAAGAGATGACAGGTTCAGGTGGTGAAAAGGAGGACATGGCCATAAGAATTCTCAGGATAATCTACCCAGCAAATTTTCACCATAAAAATCTTCTCTGAACTGTGTAGAATCCAACACAGGTGCTTCCCATGGAAAGAACTGTGAATGGACGATATCCTTCTTCTTAATGACCTCATAGCCTGTCCTTAAATTTTTTTCTTTCTCAGTTTTAAGTTCATAGACCATTTTAAAGTTCTTACATAAGAATTTTGCAGACTAAATTCATCTCATAGAATTATCAACTAGTGCCCATTTTCTAAAACGTATCCATTTGCTTACTTATAATACATTATTATTTTTCTTTGCTGTACTTCTTAAAAATTTATATTTTATTGTTGTAGTTTGTAGTTTTCATGTCTCTCTTTTTTTTAAATTTCTTTCATAAATTACCTCCTGACGACAGTTTCCCCTCCCTCCCATCCACTGTGTCTCTTACCTCCACTCTTCCCTCCAGACCCACCTCCTGCCTCTGTCTTCCTTCAGAAAAGAGCAGTGCTCCCAGGGACATGAACCAAATGTGGCATAACAAGCTACAATATGAGCAGTCCATGCCACTACAATCAATGCTGGGCAAGGTAACCCACTAGGAAGAAAAGGGTGCCATAAACGGACAAAAGAGTCAGGGACAGCTCCCGCTCCCACTGTTAAAATTCCCACAAGAATACCAAGCTGCTCAGCCATAACATATATGCAACGGACTTAAGTGAGACCCGCTACAAGCTTGCTCATGAATCCCCATAAGTCCCAGTCATTGGATTCTGTGGACCATGTTGTTCTCGTAGTATGTCACTAAAGCTTCTAGGTTCCTCTGATCCTTCTTCCCTGTCCTCTGCAGTACTCTTGGACCTCCTCTTAATGTTTGACTGTGGTACTCTGCATCTACTCCCACCAGTTGCTGGATGAATTCTCTCTGGTCTCTATTCTGCTAGGCTTTGTTCCCAGAACACTCTGCAGACAGGACAAACTGTGAGTTGAGAGTTTGTGGCTGGGTTGGTCTCTCAATTTCTCTGCTTGAGGCCTTGCCTGGTTATAAAAGATGGTCAGGTCAGTCCCTGTGTCCTCCATTACCAGGAGTCTTTACTGGGGAGATTCTCCTGGAATCCATGGAGTTTTCATTGCATTAGGTTTCCATATATTTCCAGAAATGTCCCTCATTTTTCTGTCAGTATTTTCTCCCTTTTTCCCTGCACATGAGAAGTGGAGGAGTGTTCCTCTTGCTCCACCTACTTGCTAGCATAAGCTGTCACTTGTATTTTTGATCTTAGCCATTCTGACATATATAAGACAGGGTCTCAGATTAATTTTCATTTGCATTTCCCTAATGGCTAAGGATGATGAATATTTCTTTATGTGTTTCTCAGCCATTTGTGGGTTTTTTTTTTCTGTTGGTAATTTTCTGTTTAGTTAGTTAAATTATCTGTTTAGATTGTTACCCTGTTTTTCTAATTGGATTATTTAGTTTGTTGAAGTCCAGTTTCTTGAGTTCTGAGTGTATTTTGGATATTAACTCTCTGTCAGAGTCGGAGGTGGTGGAAACATTTGTATGCTGAAGGATCATTCCCATTGCTCATTAATCACTCTTTTGAGTTTTATTTTGCTTCAGGTCACAGTTTCACTATGAAAACTAGACTATCCTCATGCTTGCGGTGGTGGTCCTTCTGTCTCAGCTTCTCTCTAGGTATCATGTCTCTCTGAGCATTTCCATTGCTGTATTTGCTTTTCTGTTTTTGTATTGTCAACCTATAGACATTTACTATTTTCTCCATAAATCATCACTTACTTCTGTTGGCCTTTTTGTGACATACTCTTAGATTCTTAAACAAGATGCTAATTTCAAAGACAAAGACAAACAAACATCCTCCACATACACACAAACCAACCCCATAATCTTAATGCTTTCTTGAAGAATAAGCCTGACAAGACAATATGTGTCTGCATGTTTTATGAGATGAGCCGTTGTCACCCGACTCTCCCCCCTCCTTGTGACAGCAGAATCAAAGATGATGTGCATTACCAGGCCTGCTTGAACTTGGGTATGCAGTCATGATTGGGATCCTCTTACAAAGTTATAAACACCTTTGTTGCAGGACTGCTGTCTGTTTTCTTTTTTTTTGTACCAGTACCCATGTTAAATAACTAGAGTTCGAGTTGGTACAGGAAGTTTATTCTGTAGTAAACTAAAGAAGAATCAATATTTTTAATAATGTTTTCTTCTGTCAGCCAACTTACAAAAATGTTCGTGTTGAAATAACCGGATATTCTGTTTTCTCTCTGATTTAATGTTATTGTTTGATTAGAACAGGGTAAAAAAAAAAAACAGTCAGTCTTTAGGCTACAAAAAGTTCAGATGTTTACTAGACTGTGTTAGTGATTTTTGAAATTGTATCAAATTAAATTACTCAGTTTTGGGTGAGAGAATAAAATACCACTGATTTGGAGAGTTTAGTAAAAGAGTGTTATCTCACAGTTCCAGAAAATCTGTGTCTGTATTGGTTTCTTTTTTCATTGCTTTAACAAAATACCTGGAAATGCAAATTAAGGAAGGAAGGAAAGGAGGGGAATTCTTAATTCATTTATAGCTACAGTTATAGTCGATGATGGTAAGGAAGATGTGGTAGGGACCTGAGATAGCTGGTTACATAGTGCTCACAGACAAAGTGCAGAGAAGTGAATGCCTCCGCTTACCTGACTTTCTCTTTTTTCCTCTGTATCCAGGCTAGGCCTGCGCATGGCATGCTGCACCCTTGTTGTGAGCCGACTCTTAGCCGAAAGCAGCTATCATCTTTACAGCCATCTTGAGCCATATACCCTGACAAGAGACTTGTTTTCAACAGCCTGAAACAGCTGAGCACACTCTGATAAACATCTTGTTTTGCTGTTTAGTGCCGCCAGCAGCTAGATGCACGTAGTCTCCATGCTGCTAGGTGCATGACATAGTGCCTTCAGCTGAGCTTGTCCACGAGGGCAAGGCACGTGGTAAAGGGTATAAATACCCAGGATTTCCTTTCAATAAATGAGACTTGATCAGACTCTGTCTTGTCTCTGGTCTTCACGTCTCTTGTCCTTCCATCCCCACTCTCTCTCTTGCTAGACCCTGACCCACAGACCGGAGCAGCAGCTCGGCTGGGACAAAGTGACCCCCAAATGTGGGGCAGAACGGGCTGTTACACACCCTCATTCAGGTTGAGTCTTTCCTTCATAGTTAAACCTTTCTGGAAACAGATATGCACAGGGGTGTGTATCCACAGCTATTCTAAATCTAGCTAGCAGTCCCAGAGTCCAAGTTCCCTCAATTTATACATTGATGAGGGTCTCCGTCTTCTCCTGAATTGCACGTGTGTGTCCTTTTGCTGAAATCCTCTTTTGCTTTTTCTCAGTCATCCCTGGTTCCCACTCAGTATAAGATCATCAAACCTGGTTAGATTAAGTCTCATGATTATGTTTTAATCTTAGCTACCCCTAAAACCTCTATATCCACATGTGGTTTCACTGCCGCTAAGGACTTCAATACATTGATTTGGAGTGAACCACTTATCCGCAGAACAGGCATATTTTCCACATGATATAATTAACACTCTGCAGAGTGCTTCATTCATTTAGGTTTGGTCATTTGTAATACAATGATGAAGGATGGAGGCTTCATTCAATCACATCTATGAAACTCACCATGCTTCAGAGGTGCAGAATGAGTTGGTTTGGCAGACTTCCATTCACAAGGCTATGGCTATTCAGAGAAAAAAAGTACTCTGAGTCTCAAGTTTGTACCACAAATATTCAGAACATAATATAGAGGAACCAGAGGTTGGGATATGTTTAGGAATAAACACAAAGACAGTTTTTCACACCAAAATAGGTAATGAAAATAGTTGGTTTAGAACAGAAAATTGAGGACAGAAAATGACAATTAAAAAGAGGTGGATGCTTCTGAAAGAACTCTGGCCCTGGGCTTTTCTGAGAATGTGTCTCAAGAAAAGAGGACACTATCAGTTTCTTAGTAAACTAGAACATCTTAGTACAGAAAAAAAAAATTAAGTATTTTTTGAGATCCTTGGGAATGGTTCCTCTTACAGAATTATTTAAGGCTTTGTAGATGCTGAGAACTTTTTATATTTTCAATTGTACATTATTCCATGCTTACAATGAAAGTTAGCTTATTTGTTTCTTAAGCTTCCAAATGCAAAAGGCATTTCTGCCAGTGAAACATACTGGGGAAAGCCAGGAAAATGTCATGTATTGAATTTAGTCAGTTTTCTCATGCTTTTAAGAACGCCATATGGTGGTCCCTATTTTGGGCACAAGGCTATACATTTCTTAGTATCACATTCTAGAGATGAAAGCTCTAGCTCTAAACAGCCTTTCTAGAATTTTTTTTTTAGAAACTTTTTTACCTTGTGCTTGAAAGCATCTTAACTGTGAATCTCTGCGATGCCCATGGCCTTTTTGAATTTTCTTCAGAGACTTCAGAACTTTAGAAGTTAGTGTAATTGGCATTTAGGCCATCTTCAAAATGTCCACAAATTGAAAGCTTGGTCCTCATCTGGACCTCTAAGAAGTAGGAGCTAGTGTGAGGAAAGGTGCCTTTACAGGTGACTGCAGGACAGTGGCCTATTGCTCCCTATCCTTCAGCTTCTGGCCATGAGTTAAAAGGCACCATTGAGTGCCACTGGCTACTGCCAGCATGTGTTGACACCAAAGGCAGCTAATGTGCAAGGAGCAAAATAACTGAAAATGTTAAATTAAACCTTTGTTGTTTTAAAATTAACATATCTGTGGTGTTTTGTTAATTCCACGAAGTTACCTAACACAGGACCAATCTGCAACAAAATGGCAGTACAGAAGTATTTATAAAATACTAGACGGGGGAGGAAAACTCTGCCTCCTTAAATTGAGGATTATTTTTTCCTGTTGTTGAAAATCAATCCCTGAGACCACAGGTTTGATTTTTCCCTATGCCTTCTCACAACCTAGATTCATTGCTTTGACATGTTTCAATTTTTGAACAAATGAAAGAAATCTGAATAACACTACTCTAAATAAGTTCTGTAGAAAATTTAAGATGAAGTCTTGAGGAGTGTATGCAATGAGAATATTTAAAATATTGATCAGACATAAGGTATAATAAGAAACTTAAATTTATACTCTCTTGATTATAAAAAGAAAATTCTCTCTTAAATAACACAATACACCTTTTCTTTGATTTCTTTGATCATGTATGAGACATAAGAAATGTCCTCCAAAGACTCAGATATTAGAAACTTCATTTCTAGCTGGTGACATTGTTTGAGGTAGTTTAGATGATGCAGCTTTGCTGGAGGGAGTATGTCACTCAGGTTGGGCCCAGAGATGATATCGCTTTTCTCTACTGCAAGTTTGCTTTCGTTGTTTCATGCCTATTGAGATGTGAGCTCTCAGCTTCCTGCTCCATCCACCATGCCTGTTGCCTCCTGCCGTGCTTCCTACCAAAATGCATTCTTATCTGCCTGGAATCATAAGCAAACTTTAACTATTTATTCTGTCAGTTGCCTTGGTCGTGGTGATTTATCACAGGAACAGAAGCATAAATAATACAATGTGTTTTTCAAAGTGATTTTTTTCAATAATAATTTCAGTTAGTGACTCCTAACTCATGATTTTAGTTTTTAACTTAATAGATTCAGTTTTGTTAGAAATACTTTATCTACTGTATAGATAGGCCATGGTAATAATATTGGTATTTTCACAGTGTGGCAAAATAATGACATCGTCTTTAAGTTCACATAGTAGTAATGTTACTTTTAATCAGATCATTATGGTGATTGAAACTCTGAAAATATAAGAACACCGTAATGTACTAAACCTACACGGATATTTTGCACCTACTAGGCACATTTTGAGGAAACTTTCCCCTTCTCAGATCACAAAGCCAGCATGCTCTGTTGTTAAGCAGCATCAGGGTGGTTATTGGCAACATTCTTTCTGTTTTGCCAACTCAGCTAAGTATGTCAGTCACGCTTATTACACAGTAACTTAGGATTTTGGAAACTCTGCGATACAGTTAGTGGAAAGATAATGTTGTTTGTAACAAAACAAAAACACAACAAACACTTAAACTACTGCATCTGTGGTTTTCTTAGGGGCTGTGATCCTTTGGATGTGGAGTTGGCACAACGTAGAAAAGATGTTTATTCCAAATAGTCATCTTTTCAGTATGACTAACTACAGCTATGAGTTCAGTTTCTTTTCCCTTCTATGTAGTTAAACAAAAGCCCTAAAGTACACTATTATAACGGAAAATGTGTGTCATAGATGTTTACACATTACCAGGGTTTTACTGTCAAACAAGAGAAAATACCAAAACACCCATTTGGTAAAATTATGGTAATTGCACACAGGGAAGTGAAATTAAATCCCCTTGAGTTTCCATGTTTGTAGAAGGGAAGAAATTTTGCATGAAAATGGTATTTAAGAAGGTGACTAAATAATTTAACACAATGCCAAGCCTCTAAGAATATGCTTTCAATTTGTTGCACCCTAATGAGACAGAAACATTCGCTAAATACTTTTATTTTTGATAAAAGCAAAAGTGTCTAAGAAGCAATCAGTTTTCATGGTTTTTAAATAAAAAGTGAAAGAACTTTAAAACACAATGTATCACAGCAAAGATAATATGTCAAAAACATTGTTTCTGTATTCAATTGTATTCATTGTTTGAAGTGTAGTGGCCTCATTATATATATTTACAGATATATGTATATATAATGTATATATTTATTTTGCATTAATAAGAAAAATATGAAATTAGAAAATCCTTTCTTCTTATATTATAGATGAGAAAGTGAGTACTATGAAATAGTAAATGACTTTTCCAAATTATGAAATGTGATGATTAGCTTTAATTGTTACTTGATACCACCTTGTACCACCCAGAAAAAAATTTTTAATAAGCCATTATCTACACTGGGTTTCCATGTGGACATGCATGTTGAAAACTATCTCAACTAAATAATTGATGGGGGAAGATTTATCTCAAGTGGGTGGCACTACTCCCTAAGCAGTGGATCCTGAACTGCACAAGACTGGGGAAATGAAGCCAAGTACACACAAGTAAGAAAGTGAGCATTCCTTGGTCTCTAAACTTGCCTGTAGAAACAATGTGACTAGTTTATACAATGTAACCAGTTGTTTGTAGTAATTACTTTGACTTCACTCTGAATCACTGGCAGAAGTGAGCCTTCTTCTCCTTAAGTGCTCAGAGTATTCTATTACAAGAACAAAAATGAAACTAGGATACAAACCTAGAAAGCACCAGTACTCTAAACCATATAGCCTACCAATCCAGTCTCATGATTATTTTATAAACTGTACTACTACTAATGTAATAGTAACAGTACCACCAACTCCCTCCTTTCCATAATATAGTTATCACAGCTCAGTTAATCCACATATCTCCCAGGATGGCAGTGCTTTTATCACACAAATTTCTCAATGGAAATTTCTGGAGAATCCCAGAATTTAAATGATTTGCTTACATTGCAGCCAATAATGATGATGATGATGATGTGTAGTAAGAAAATGTGGTTATGGGATCTGTTATTAATAATTCTACTATTTAGATGGCTAATATTTTATTAATTAATTAATTAATTTTTATGTGTATGGGTGTTTTCCCTGCACCATAGGTATGCCTGTTGCCTATGGAGCTGGCTAATATTTTCAAAGGGAGTTAATTTATGTTCTAGGCTGGGTAGTTAATGAGGAATAATTTATTATGCTTTTACTTTTTGATTTTTACATTTTAATTGCTAAAAGCAATGCAAAACTTCTTTTGACAAAATGATTAATTCATTCTTTTTTCCTAAGAACACAACACTACAGATTATGTCTACTCAAAGAAAGAAGTTTATTTTGGCTTACAGTTTAGGGGATGTCAGTTTCCTGAGCCACATCAGATGCTGGCAGTATCTTGAGACAGCTCAGATCATGTCAATGGAAGGGAAGTCCAGGAATGTCTTTCTTCTCTTCCTTTCCATCTGTCTCTGGTTTTTTTCTCCATCTCTGTGTATCTCTAATTTTAAGTATAAGGGCAGAGGGCTTCAATTACAGAAGCAGAACCCTAATGACTTATTTTATCTCTAAGTACCCCTAGAGATGTTACTCTTAGAAATAGTAAAAACTGTTTCTAAGTAGCATAACATTTTCAAGCTCTGAAGTTCTCTTGTACAGGCTATATTCTGACTCATAAAACCTTCACCAACATTCAGATCATATTTAACTGTGGCACTAGAAGTTAGCCTCATGAGAAAAGGTGAATGAGTCTGTCGTTGGATTTCTGGGGTGATTCATTCAACTAATTATCTTTACTAGGTTATTGAAATTATTTCTTCTCTAAGTATTTAATGGAGGTAAGTCACAACTGATGTTCATTGGTAATTAAACATATACTACACAAGATAGTTATGGATATCAATACCTAAGACATATCAGAAAGTATTGGGAGCCAAGTCCTAGCAGAAAGCGGCTATCATCTTTACAGTCATTTTGGGCCATATACCCTGACAAGAGACTCGTTTTCAACATCCCACAACAGCTGAGCACACTCTGATAAACATCTTGTTTTCCCCACATATCTTGTTTTGTTGTTTAGCGCTCCCAGCTGCAAGGTGAATGTGGCAAAGTGCCTTCAGCTGCATTCCCCTGCTTGTGCTTATATATACCCAGAATTTCCTTTCAATAAATTGGACTTGATCAGACTCTCTGTCTTGTCTTCATCCTTCGTGTCTCTTGCCCCTTCATCCCTACTCTCTCTCTCTCTCTTGCAGACCCTGTTGACTGACCTGCACGGACTGGATCAAGAAAGTGTTTGATTATTTCAAGAAATAGTTGTACAAACATTAATGATTCCCCAAGAACCACTTTCTCACTGAATAATAAAGGATGTCCTATCTATGAATCTGTACAAGAGCTACCAATTAAAGTTTTCCATGTTATGGTAGTCAATTGAATACTGTCAGTACTATATAATTCTCTAGTAGGAGTTCATTCCTTTAGGAACAAATAAAATTATCCTATTTTTTTACATGGGCTTCACCCTCTACTTGGTCCCAGCTCTCATCTAGGTAACTATAACTCATTTCTCTTTTTTCTTTAGTTAATGTGGTCATTTAAATAGGAGTGACTTCTATAGGCTCATATATTAAAATGATTAGTCACCAGGAAGTGATAGTATTTGAAAAGATTAGAAGGATTAGGAGGGGTGGCCCTGTTAGAGAAAGTGTGTCACTGAGGGTGGGCTTTGAGATCTCTCTCTCGCTCTCTCTCTCTCTCTCTCTCTCTCTCTCTCTCTCTCTGTATGCATGTGTGTGTTTGTGGATCATGTTGATAATGAACTAAGCCTCTGAACCTCTAAGCAAGACCCAATTCAATGCTTTCTCTTCTAAGTTGCCTTGGTCATGGTGATTTTTCACAGCAGCAGAACAGTGACTAAGGCAGGTATTTACTGAGATGGTGCTGTTAGTGTAGAACTTCCCTGAACATAGACTTCAAATGGTAACTTCATCTCTAATCTCTCAATCTTTACATCCTCCTTATCTATCTTATTATTTTCTGATAATTTAGTACTTATATATCTTTATAATCTCTTCTGCTTATTTTCCGTTCATGTTTGATGGTTAATTTACATTTTATGTATCAATACTGAGTAGGGATTATTTTTCCTGATAGAAATATAATTTCCATGGGAACAAACTTTGTTTTCCTCTGACCTGTTTCACCACCTCCTGTATAACACTGACACAAAAAGGTCTCACTCAGTTTCATCCCATACATGTATAGTCACAGGCATGTACAAGGATTTCTTATCAAATCCAGAATTACATGGAAACTGGCACTATATAAAGATGATAGTGTTTTGTAAGTTTCTATTGGACTCTAAATTTTGCAGCCTGTTTTAAAGGTAATAAGAAAATGATTCTGCTTTCTGCTGGATATATCTCTGATCTGTGACACTTGTCACATAACTAAGAATGCAAAACACAGGACAGATTTCAGTTTCACTTTCTGTCAATTTGTGTCCAACAGAAATGAAAATTCTTTTTTTTTCTGTCTCCACAAGGGAAATTTGAAAACTCTCAAGACTCAAATTCAGGAAGACACTAGACCATGAAAAGATTTTCCTATTTTGAATTGAAAGAATTAATATTATGAAAATCACAATCCCACCCATAGCAATTACAGAATAAATGCAATCCTAATCAAGATCTCTGATGACTTCTTGACAAAATAAGAAAAAAAATTCATGCTTATATGTAAATACAATCCCCATGTATCCAAAACATTCCCAAGCAAAAGTAGTGAAGATGGAAACAATATAATACCTGATCTGATGTTATATTGCAGAACCATGGTCATACAAACAGCTGGTGGTCACATAAAAATAGGCAGGAAGATGTACTCACTATGTGTTGTTGTGGCATGACAGTTATGAGGCAACCAACCATCGCCTGTTTGGATTTGAGGTCTGTTCTACAGTAGGGATTTCAAATAAGGCACAGTAAATAGAATAACAACAAAAGCAACAACAGCAACAACCGCAACAACAACAGAAAACCTCATGGCCTTAGCACTTACTAGCCTTAGGCAGGACAACTTATTACTGTTGTCAACTCAGTCAACATGGTGTTAATCTGCCTTTTAAACTTCTATGCTTATAATCTTACTTAACATATGCTACATTCATCCTTAATCAGATAAACCTCTTTTCAATCAACTCTAGTTAATGTAAAGATTATTTTGTGTTCAAGCTGCTTTTAAAAGGGAGTGATTTATATATGTGTGTGTGTGTGTGTGTGTGTGTATGTGTGTGTGTGTCTGTCTGTCTGTCTGTCTGTCTGCACATTATGTGCATGTAGTGGTCAGAAAAGGATGTAAGATTCCCTTAGAATTGGAGTTAGCACATGGTTGGACACAGACTGATAGCGGGGAAGCTTGGAACAGAACTTGAATGTCCTCTGCAAGATCAGCCAGTGTTGTTTTGTTTTGTTTTGTTTTGTTTTTAGATTTACTGATTTACTTATTATGTATACACCATTTTGCCTGCATGTATGCCTGTAGGCCAGATAAGGGCATCAGATCTCATTACAGATGGTTGTGAGCCTCTATGTGGTTGATGAGAATTGAACTCAGGACCTCTGGAAGAGGGGGAGTACCCTTGTAGAACCAAAGGGGAGTGGGGAATGAGAGGGGTGTTGGGGAGGGGAGACTGGAAAGGGGAACATTTGAAATGTAAATAAATAAAATAATCAATAAAAATGAAAAAGAAAAAAAATGGAATGATTGAGTGCTCAGTCTTAAACAGGACATCTACACTACCTTTTTTAAGGCTCAGGGAATATTGCCACAAAAGAGGAAAAGCAAGAAGACAGGGAGGAGAAGTGTGATAAAATGCTATCTACTGAGTATGATACAATGTTTGCAATTGTAAGTGCTATAAGGGTGTAGTTGCAGTGGTTGTCTGCACTGGACCTGTACATGGCTGAGCTTGTCAACAGTCAGTCTTGAATGACGGAAGAGGTTTATGGGGTCCTACCTCTCCCTATTGAACTACTGGATAGTAAAATATTCTAAGGTAGGGAGTGTAGTGTAACAGCCTGTTCTGCCCCACATTTGGGGGCCACTACGTCCCGACCCGAGCTGCTGCTCCGGTCCGCAGGTCAGGGTCTAACAAGAGAGAAAGTGGGCATGGAAGGGCAAGAGATGCAAAGAATGGAGACAAGACAGAGGGTCTGATCAAGTCTTCCTTATATTGACAGGAAATCCTGGATATTTATACGCTTTACCTCATGCCTTGCCCTTGTGGACAAGCACAGCTGAAGGCGCTATGTCATGCGCCTAGCAGTGGGGAGACCACTAGTGCCTAGCAGGTGGCAGTACTAAACAGCAAAACAAGATATGTGAGAAAAACAAGATGTTTATCAGAATGTGCTCAGCTGTTGTGGGCTATTGAAAACAAGTCTCTTGTCAGGGTATATGGCTTGAGATGGCTGAAAAGATAGCTGCTTTCGGCTAGGAGTCGGCTCCCAAAGGGAGAGTCATTATTTTCAGATACATTCCATCAATTTCCATTGATAATTCTTGTGATTACAGTGCCTGTTAGTCTCAGCTGCAAATGTGACACTACCTAGAATAACCTGGGAGAGGAGCTTAGTAAGTCATTATTTAGATAAGGTTGGCCTGTGTGCATGTCTATGGGAGATTGTCATGATTGTTAACTGATGTAAAAAGACCTATGCTGAATGGGGTGCCATCATTTCATGGTCTCGGCTCTGAACTATATAAGAGTAGAGAATCTGGCTGACTACTAACCTGTTAAGCAATGAAAGATATATGCATTTATTTTACCTTGTGTTTTTCTGTGGAGATGGTACGACTAGCTGCTCTGAGCCCTTGCCATGATGACTTCTCTGCTATAATGGTCTGTAATCTAGAAATGTAAGCCGAATAAACTCTTTTCACGTAGACTGCTTTTTGTCACTCTTGTTGTTGTTGTTATCTTAGCAACATAAATGAAGCTAGGACAATGGTCATGTTGGTTTATTTTGAATTTTAAGTTGTTAATCATCATTAGCTATTTATGAAACAAAGTCCTACAATGCTTAATTTGGATGCAAAGATACAAATGAGACAATGTTTTAAAAACTAATTAAAAGTATTAGAGTTAATGAATGTTTAGCATAAAAACAAAAATGAAAATAGTATCAAGAGTAAACATATATAATATTGCATTAATATTAATATATAAATTACCAACTATATGGATGAACCTGGAAGATATTACACTATAAGAAGTAAGCCAAAGACAACTCTATAATAATTATATAAATATTTATATAATAATTATATAAATATTAATATTGCTCTTACTTGCATTCTGTCTTATTCACTCCTAGGTAAATCTGTAGCCTATGTGCAAATTATTATATTCATCTTCAAGAAAGCCCACAGAATCAAACGATTCCAATTAATAACATTCTTCACACGTTGAATTAGTATAAGTGCCTCCTGGGAAGATCATAGTGAAGACCTACTTAGGCTTTTTGGAGCTTGATTTTGGAAGAGCAGTATGTGTCCTTAACTGCTAAGCTTTCTAACCTACAGCTTCATTTAAGTCTTTGGTTTCAGACCTGACCGTTTATTATCTGATAACCAATTGTCAGTCTCTTTTCTTGGGAAGTCTATGATCCTGCTCTCAGTATATTCTTTAGTTACTTGTAGTTGGTTGTCTAGAATTAAACACCCTCCCCACCAATAAAATTCCTCCTTCCATGTTAGAATGTCTGTTGGTATCCTTCAGGTCTTGTTTAGACAGCCATGTTGACAAGACTTTATGTGTGTAGTTTCTGTGACATTTTTATAGACTGAATAGGTTGTATTGGTACATTTAGGGATATATAGGGATCTGTCTGTCTGTCTGTCTATCTTTGTGTGTGTGTGTGTGTGTGTGTGTGTGTGTATGTGTATGTATAGCAACAGTTAAAGAAATGAAGACTATGGTGTTCAGAGAGAGAAATAGAAGAGTTGGAGGAAAGGGAAGGGGGAAAATGTTACATTATATTTTAATTTCAGAAAAAATAAAAAATAATCTATATTGAATGTGTTTTCTGAATAATGTTTTTGAATGAGTTTTAGACAAGATACCTGAGTGTCTTGGAGCATCACCTTCATATCCACTGTTTGGAAGAAATTAGATAACAATGAGAGGTCAAATGAGATTAATTCTGAGGAGGTTGCCATATTGAAGACAGAATGACCTGAATTCAGTTCATGGAAGTAACAATGGATAAAGAAGTATTGATGTAGTCATTACAAAAGGAAAGGAATAGAATGTAAGTGGTGCCAACAGAGTTGTCTTTGGCTTACTTCTTATAGTGTAATATCTTCCAGGTTCATCCATATAGTTGGTAATGGAGACATTTATTTCCATGGTGGAATGACATGTCATTATGTTTGTTCATCATATCAGTGCAATCTAAAACAGAGAAGAAAAAGTTGAACTTTGTAAGGGGAGGTTCTAATGCTAACCCTGTTCTCTAATTGGTCCTTGATTTGTCACTAAAGAAAGCCGGGCCAGTTGCTGGGTGGAAAGTATAGGTGGGACTTCCAGGTCCCAGGGGAAAGGGCAGATGCAAGGAAGGAGAGGGTTTTTTTTTTCTGCCATGCTTTGGAGGAGGTAGGATAAAAGAGTTTTGTAAGGCCTCTGGGGAGCTGGGGTCTGTAGCCTCCACTACAGGCGGGTGGCCAAGGTTGTTTAGCAGGGGCTAGGTAGAGCTATTCACTAAGTTTACAGCAGGAAAAGAAAAGGAGATGATAAGTTGGTAAGGGCATGCTTTTACAGGTGTAAGTTATCTGTGCCCAGCAATTTTTCCTAGAAAGCAAGTCAAAGTAACAAACTGTGTGTGTGTGTGTGTGTGTGTGTTTGTGTGTGTGTGTTTCATCCATGGATTCAAGGGTCTCATGTGGTAGCTGGTAGCCCGATCCCTCCCAGAGCAAAGGTGGGTAGAAAAGGAAGCTGGGTGAGGACTGGTGACGGATGATCCAGGAGCTAAAGGCAGGAAAATCAAAAGGGTCTTGGAAGGGGCTAGAAGCACAGCCAGAGCCCTGGGCAAAGGTGGTGAGCTTTTAAAACTACATGCAACAGAACCTCTTCAAACAAAAAAAATAGAGGTTATTTCCAGGAAGACAGTGCAAGGATGGGGAAATTTGGGGTAGACAATACAAAATTCATTTGTGAATTGAGTAAGTTGTGATGTTTACATTACAAGCTAAGAACAGTTAAGAGCACTGTCGAATACCTCACATTTGCTAAGCTAGCACATGTCAAGCTTTCTCCACAATAAACTAAAAACAAGCACAGTAAAAAAAAAAAAAGAGGGGTAGCTAGCTATGTGATCGATACGTAAGTTAACTAGACAGACACAGATATTTTATGTATATATAATCATAGTCTATGCTTAAATGTGCATAATTTTATTTCTAAATTATACCCCCAAAAGCTAAAACTGAGAAATGGTAGAAAATTAGGGCAGAGGAAATGGGCGTGACTCTCAAAGGATCACATATTTGGTAGGATGATTGAGGTGAATATGGCATCGAGTATGATAATGTCACAGAAATTAATCAAGTATTTGAGATGAATAATAACTTCAGCTTTGGACAATTTACCTTCAAGGGTTTCCTGGGACATTTGCTTGTCAAGACCTAATAATAATAATGAAGTGACTATACCATTTACTCAGTCCTTGTTGCCAGACACTGTGCATTTTCTTCTATTTAATGATGATGAAACTGAGGTCTATTTAAGATAAATAATTTGGCCTCTGAGTGGTGGCTGGGAGTCACACACATATATCCTCAGTCCCTGGCCTCTCTGTTTGTACTTAGCTGCTGAGCCATATGGCTCATGGAGCTTAGAGGGATGCCAGAGATAGAGACAGGGATTTGAGAGCTATTAGTTTCTAAGTGATCCCCGCAGTTGTACAAGGAGATGAGTTTTTCCTAGGGAGAGATTACAGAAGAAGAATGTTGGCTGAACACATCTATACAACTTAAGCAGAATAAAGTGATTATAGATGTTTAATGTCATGCGACATTGTAAGACTGCTCTACATTGATTTCCTGTTGCAAGCAAATGGCTTTCTGAATGTAATGATGTGCCTTTGTTCAGTGTAGTTCATCTCTCATTTATTCTTTGGGGAACGGAGCCAAGGTAATAATATATATGACTAATTCCTTCCTTAAGAAATACAGATGAAGAGGTGACCTTTTGCGTTTCCTCTGATGGCAGGTTAAAAAAGAAAGATGGAGGTTAAATGTCTTCCTCTTTCCGCATAAAGTTGTGACCACTTCTTTATTTCTCCTACCATACATAGCTAGATTTATTCAATATCAGGATGACAACAGAAAAAAAAAACACTATTGAAAACTAAACTTAAAAAAAATCCAGGTTTTTTTGATATTACTCTACAGAATAATTTGAACTTAATATATTCACCCCCAAATAATAATTTAGAGATGCTTAAATCTCTTTTGGGTCATCAATCTACGTTTCTAGTTTTTGGGAAGTGTTGAAAATCTTTCTGAATCATGATAGAAATTACATTGAATTTAAAGAATGCAGAAGTCTCCAAAGTGCATGATTACTACACTACCTCTATGCTATAATGTAGATTCTCTGCTTAAATAAAATATGGTATTGGACATTATTATTATAGAAGGTCAGGGATAGTTTTGGATTTTGTGAATGAAGACTCTCTCATAAGAATAAGAATATGTTTGGAATAGGAAAATGAACTGCAGTAATGTGTACTTAGAGTTCACTTAGAGGCAAAAACAGGAACTCAGGATAATTTAACTCAGTGCAGGATTTCATCATTTACATGGATTGAGGTAGAACTTGGATGTAAAGGGACATTTGACTTTTAAAAGATGGAGAATTATTGTCTCATAGTTCTGAATAACAGGTGTAAAAATTTCAGGTATTGAGAACCTGTACTGCCCTGTATGGTTTAAGGAAAAATCACTAGGGGGCACTGCCCTGGATGGATTAAGGCAAAACCACTCCTTGATTCTCTCAGCATTTAGTTTGTTAGATGTGTACATTCATTAAATTGAAATTGTAAAACTTTTGCCTCTTCAGTGTTTATTGAATCTCCTTCTGCCTCCCCTTAAGGGTATACACACACACACACACACACACACACACACATATATATATATATATATTATAATATATATGAATATATAATGTATAAACTTTAAATAGAAATATATAATGTATAAAATTTATATATATGCACGAATAGATAATATATAAAATTCATATATATATGTGTATATATACATATATACACACACATTATATATATATATATATATATATATATATATATATATATATGAATTTAAGATCCATCTTGATTATACAGGAAAGACTTTTCATGACCTTTAAATATATGGAAAGATACCTTTCCTTTTTTTCCAGTTATTGAAAATAGATTTTTTTCCTCCCATAATGCATCTTGTTTACAGTTTCCTATCCCTCTACCCTTCCTGGTTACTGTCCACCACCCCTCCCATCCAGATCCACTCCTTCTGCCTCTTATTAGAGAAAAAAACATGTTGCCAAGGGATAATAACATAACAACATAAAATATAATAAAATAATACTTATTACAAACTTAAGTGTCAGAGTTGTACAAGACAAACCAACACAAGATCAAAAAGCCCTAGAGAAGACATAAGAAGGAGAGAGGTGGATGTTCGCAGCCGACCATTGGACTAAGTGCGAGGTCTCAGAGGGAGGAGTTGGAGAAGGGACTGAAAGAGCTGAGGGGATTTGCTGCCCAGTGTGGGAAGCAACAGTGTCAACCGGCCAGACTCCAGGAGCTCCCAGGGACTGGACCACCAACCAAAGAGTGCACATGGAGGGACCCATGGCTCTGGCTGCATATGTCACAGAGGATGGTCTTGTTGGACATAAGTGGGAGGAGTAGCCCTTGGGCCTGAGGGGTTTCAATGCCCTAGTATAGGGGAATGCCAGGGCAGGAAGGCAGGAGTGGGTGTGTGGGTGGGTGTTAGAGAGGCAGGGGAAGGGGGAATGGGATAAGGGTATCAGGAGGGGAGACCTGGAAACTGGATAGCATTTGAAATGTAAATAAAGAAAATAGCCAATAAAAGAAAGAAAAGAAAAGAAAAAGAATGAGAGACTGACTCATTGAAACACTCAGTAAACCCTTAAAAACACTAAAATGGATGCTATAGTGTATATACAGAGGACCTGATGCAGAAGCATGCAGGCCCTCTGTGTGTTGCTTCAGTCTCTGTGAGTTCATATGGGTATCAATCATGTTGATTTAGACAGCCTTGTTTTCTTGGTGTCCTCTACCCCTCTGGATCTTACAAGTTTCTGCCCCCTCTTCTGTGAAGTTCCCTGAGCCCTGAGGGGAGGGATTTGATGGAGACATCTCATTTATAGCTGAGTGTTCCCAGGTCTCTTGCTCTGTGCATAATGTCTGGCTATGGGTCTCTATGTTTGCTTCTACCTGATCCAGGAGGAAGTTTCTCTGATGATGGCTAAAAAAGGCACTGGAGATTCCTTTCTTAATTAGGCCATGCTCACTCTAAAAAACATGTTAGTTTGCTAGCATGTTTGAATCAGTTACTCTCTTTGTGATTGCGACACAGGATACAAACACACTTAATGATGAAGGTTTATTTTTTCCAACAGGAATAGTCCATCATTGCCACAGGAGGCTGAGTCAGCTTGTCACATCTGCAGTCAGAAAGCAACATGAGATACATGATTCTGCCTAGGCCCCTTTTCCTTCCTATTATCCAGCCTGAGATGGTGCTTCCTATATTTAAAGTTCATCTTTCCATGTTCATTGACCTAGTTCAAAAATTCCTCAAAGACAGGCCCAGATGTGCATTTCTATGATCCTTCCAAATCCTATAACTTTGATGATCAAGGTAAACAATCCAGGTCTCCATAGGTAATTGAGACAAGTCTCAATTTGGGGTATGGAGAGTCTTGTGTGTGGCCGTGTTCAGCATACTGGAGCTGGTATCCTTTAAAGTCCTTTGGTCAGAGTTTTACATTTTCAGCAGGGATGAAACAAAACAAAACAAACAAAACAAACAAAACAAAACAAAACAAAACCCTAAATGTCAGCAAACTCATACCCTGTTTCTCACTCAAACAAATTCTCGGACACCAGCTAAAGTTCCCTTAGAAATCTAATGCTTTGCATTAGATTTGCCATGCATGATCAAATCAGATTTTCATAATCAGTTATCTTACTCAGTATCAAAAAATGCTAAGTAATTTCACAACACAGGCAAACAAGAGTCTAGACAGAGCTGAGATTCAAAAGGCATAAAAGGTGCTTTCTAAATTTCTTTCTTCCCCTTTCCATATAAGGGTTTTTTTGTTTTATTTTGTTTTTTTGCTTTTTGTTTTTGTTTTTTAATCCAGAATTCCTGATGAAATAACTTTGAGGATTTTAGGTGCCTCCTCCTCCTCCCTATACATGACAGCATTCAAATCATTGACCACACTCCATGGTATGCTCTTGGGTGTGATATTGCACACCTTCTACATACATTGCAAATTTTTGTTTCTTTTCACTATTATCTGGGAATATCATACTATGTATATTTTATTGTTAGAAGCTTCTGATCATCAGTATTATTAATCTCTTTGCATAGATACCAAATTAAACAATCTTGCCCCAGTCCTAGTAATATCTTTCTTTCCCATACCCTTTCCTAAGGACTGCAGTTTAGCTGGGTTAACTCTGTCCCTGGCATCCAGTTAAAAGCCTTTGATGCAGGGAGATCTGAGGGCTAGCTTGAGAACAGAAGGGGCTTGCAAAACAGAGGCAGGAAGATGTTAATCTGAGAAACACTACCTGCATCAATCTTACTAAGGGCTGTCATTCATATTATGGATATTCTTTCATCATCTCCTTTGTGAACAACAGTGGGGATTCTGGGTTAAAAGGGAGACACAAGATTCTTAATTGGGAGACAAACAGCTATGTAAGGAAATGGGATATATGAGAGAATTGAGAAGAAAGTTGTCGAGGAGACAAGATGACAGTGGTGGGGGTGGGGTGGCGGGTAGCTTGTGGAGACACTCTTATGCAGTATGCTCCAGGACACTGGCAGGTCTTTGTGGAGACACTCTTAGGCAGTATGCTCCATGGATGTCTTTTCTGAGAGGTGACACTCAAGTGCAGAGATGCAGAATGAGAATGGCAAACAAGCCTTATGCACGAACTGCTGAGAACAGGGCCTTGAAGGCAGAGAGGGGAAGAGTGCCTGGCCACATGAACAAGGCAGGGACCACTGTGAAGGGAACATGGTGACCGGCGGGGAGTGCAGATGAGGCAGCAGGAACAGCCAGCCCGGACTTTTCAGACATGTTTCTACATTCAGGTTTTGTTCACATGATGATAGAATGTTCCTGAATGGGCCATGGACCAAAAAAATTCTCATCCCTTCAAAGACTATCTCGAGCTTCTCTGTTCTGTAAGACTACAGGCCAATATGGAAAAGGAGGTGCATCACACAGCTAGAGATGCTTGTTTTGAGTCATCAAAATGACCAGGAAAGTCGGCAATAGTTAGAACTGTCTATCATAGCATAGAGTAATATTAAAACCGACTTCAGAAATATATGAAACGTAAATAAGGATTAAGAAATGCCTGCTCCTTCACATATAGTGTAATGCCTCCACGGAATTCATAATTGTAGTAAAAGCTAAAACATAAAAATATACAGCAGACAAGCCAAAATAATTTACATAAAACACAATGAAAAGTGGCTGAGGGGCAAGCACTTCTGGAAAGCGGTCACTGCAGGAATGCTGCCAAGGGAAGTGGTGGTCGATATCGATTATATAGACCTGCCATGGATTGGTTTAACCAGACATTGTGAAAATTGAATTGGATTTTTCTTCCTGAAATGATGTTTTTGAACCCCTGCCAAATGCAATTGCTCTCCCCACCCACGCTGGTTTAGGACTTAATCCTTACACATTTATAATGTTGGTCACAGGAGATTTTTTTTCTATGCCCAGAGCAAACTGATTACATTCAATCACTGTATATGACAATTCTCCTCACTTTATAAATATGATGTATTATGAAATAGAGTATGTATAGCATGAGATGCAGTATGAAAATTGATTATGCGTTGTTGAGAGGGAAGAACAGAAAATATTGTAAGATGCGTGAGTAAGATGAGTTTATAATTTATCATCCAGTCCTAGAAATGTTTTAGTCTGAATTAGGTAGTTTGTTTTCTCTTGTCTAACAGGCTTAAATTGGATGTATCCTGAGCAAGGACATGTTGGTGACAGTAGGTATTCGTTTAAGAGACAGAGTTAGAACTAAGCTTTGCAATTAGACATGTGTTTATCATAACGGGTTGCAGAATGCAATGCATAGAGATTGGGAGCTTAAGGAGGGCTCTTGTGGCAAAAATAATACGCAGCACATTAAAAGTGACTAGAAGGTTGATCGAATATAATCTTTGACCCTATTTCAAAATGTCCCAATTATATAACTGATTATGAGCAAAACATAGATATTATCTTATGACATGGGGTGGGTCTTTACATAGTCTAATAACTATAGTAAGAGAAAGAAGACATGATGACCACAGACATATTTATGCTTTCAGATAGTTCAGAAAGAACGATGTACTATTGCAGGCAGGTCTGAAAACATGGAAAGCACCAGTTGGTGCAGGAGGTTAAGTGAAATGGAAGGTGTTTGAAAAAAAGAAGGTATTTCTAGGTAATAGCTTTTCTGAGATACAGTTCTTCCTCACCAACTCATGCAATGCCTCTGACGTTCAAAACATGTGTCTTCTCCTGATTGTCAGTCCCCCCAATAATATTTCTCATGCTTTCCATAGAAAATTAAATTTAGATAGCCAGCAGAGAGCAATCTGAAATTGAAGATCTTTACAGTCCATAAACTGGGTCAGAATAGAAATTTTTCTCCATCCTTATCAGACTTATTAAATTAATTCTTTTCCCTTTATTTTGGGTCTGTCTTTTAATCACATGCTAAAGAGATTGCCTTGTCATTTGAAGTGTAAAACTGATTCAGAAAGAAGGAAGGAAACAAAAGGGCAGAAAGGATTGGCTTAAGCCTCTTGTCATCCTTTGTGTGGGGCTGTTATTACCTAGAGATCCTGTTATCACCTACTCTGCTGGCTTTGCTGGTCTGCAAGGTCTCTGTGGTGGCTTGGGTAGTGACTGCAAGCTCACTCTTCATACTACTCCGGACAACTGTTTCCACACCTCGTGTTTGTTTTCTGGTATATTGAAATCATATCCTCCCTGTGTTTCTCTCTGACTTATTACCTCAACACAGGGTCTCTAGCTGAAGCAAAGGTTTGTTGTTCTGAGTAGGCTGGCTGGCCAACACTGTAGGGATCCACTGTCCTCACTGACTCTGCTGAGTTTACAGGTGCTCATACCCAGTGTACTGCAAAGGTGCAGGGGATTCAAAGGCACGTCTTCATTTCTCAACTTCCTCATATGTGATTTTAACTGATGTGGGCTCAAGAAGGATTAAGAAAATAGCAGGTATGAATAAACAGAATATATTTACACAATTGGTGCATATTGGCTTTAGGGGATATCTATGTTGTAGAAAAAAGTGCACCTTCAGTTTAGCCATCTATTTCAAAAGGATTTGATGTGTTAAATTTCTTACAGGTAGGCCATCTTTTCTTCATGGTTTTGAAACACTTCAAAGTTTCTTCTCCGAAAGTGCTAGTTTCTCCCTTAACTCGAGCTGATTTCAAGTTCTTTTCTGTTCTCTCTACAGGGACTTTCTTATAAAAGTCAAAGAGTATCACCAGGCAAGACCATTTATCTATCTCAAGCTAGGGACTGGGCTAGCACTTGCATAGACAAGGTTGCACTCAGGTTGTAGACATAGTAATGGGCTGAGAGTCACCTGGGGTGTATCTCAGAACCCAAAGGCTTGTGAAAAGTCAATCTTATCCCATTCTGTCTCAGCAGCTTAGAAATTTATCTCCCCTTTAACATGAGTGATGCTTACTTCTCACAGCTTGACAGCCTGTTAATGGCAGAAGGGCCTGGTGGCAGGATTGATTTTACATGCTTTATTCTAGCTCCCTAAGATCTCAGAGAAGTTTATTAGATCGCAGATAATACAGGTAACAAGCAGACGAGCTACACTCAGATCTGCTCACTTCTTTGGACAGCCAAGCCCCATACCAACATGTATGTAGTCACTGTACCCTGTTCTCCCTTAAAGTAAGTGTCTTAGCAAAGCGAGTAAACATATTAGCTTTTTGTTGTTGTTGTTATTGCTGCTGCTGCTGCTGCTGTTATTGTTATTGCTAGAATTTGTAGGAAAGTTCATAGTTAAACAGAAAATAACATTTTTTAAATAAATGCTAATCA
Source organism: Grammomys surdaster (assembly GCF_004785775.1). Taxonomy (NCBI): domain Eukaryota; kingdom Metazoa; phylum Chordata; class Mammalia; order Rodentia; family Muridae; genus Grammomys; species Grammomys surdaster. Next base: position 12,538,785 of record NW_021604567.1, on the reverse strand, counting down.
TGGAATTAAAGGCTTCGAGTCTGTGCCAAACTTTGCTTTTTAGAGTTGATTTATCAATTGCTTTTATGTCACCTCATATTAAAGTCAGCTGCGTTTTACTTTTTCATGAATTTGGGCAAATGGAGTAAAGGAAAAAAATCTAATAAGATTTCTAGACTACAAAGGAAACAAATCGTGTTGGCACACTTAGTCCAAATATGCTCAATATAAAAAATAACACAGGAAAAGAAGATTAACATTATGTATGAGCTGTTAGCATATTTTCTTTTGAATTTTCCCTGATAAAACTCAGGGTAATGCTTTTCTAGTCTCTTTTCGGAGTTGACTTTATGCATTCAACCTGAAAATTAACTATAGTGGCATAGATATCCATATATTTCTATTTAAAAAGATCTAATGGACTAGGTTGGAATTTCATCAAATGCATTTTCTATCCTAAATACAGTATTCAGAGTAAAACCACAAAATTTAAAACTATTTACCAAGTTTTCTATTTAACTTTTATATTACTAACTTGTCATTTAAATCCACAAATGACAAGCAAAGCAGTAACACATACTATACAGTATAGAATATATAGTAATAGACCCAACTACATAGATTTAATGAGAAATACCAAATGCCATTTTTATTTCCACATAATCAAGAATTCAGAATCGTATTTATTCTACTGTTTTATTGGAAAGCATCTACATATTTATTTGGAGAACAAATAAACTTTTGTTACACAGACACATTTTTGTTACACATAGAGCTTCTAATGTGAACTTAACACTATTCAATTGTGATAATTATTTATTCATGCCTTTAATTACATCAAAGGCTCAAATGAATACATATTTATATATGTGTAAGTATATAAAATGTTCTGCCTCTTAAAATGCTTCACAGGAGAGCCCTTGGAGCTAAGTCTTGAAAGGCCTAACTGTTGCTCAGGCTCTCACAGCCCAGAGCCGCTTTTCATTCTTTTCATAGGAAAGCAATTGTGTTGCTATTGAGGAGTCATTGATAAACACAGGTTTCTTCTCTCAGGAGTCCAATTTAATAATTGCTATCCTTGCCATGGCGGGGCGGATGATACACTTAGTGTTTCCTCCAATGAGGTTAAGGGCACATTATCTTACAAAAAGTGCCACTTTCAAAATTGCAAACAATGTTCATGTTCTTTTGAAGGCATTTCATCAATGGTATTGATTTGACCCAGAAACTGGATTTGCTAATGACTGCTTTGCTAAGTACATGTCATAGTTAAGTTTCCAAACCAGCAATTTCCAAATAAGTAGGTTGTGCATCGATCAACTCTTGTTCTTAAGAAGACACATACTTACTAAAATGATGCTTATTTAAACTGGGAAAAGACTATTTGTGGAAGCGTTATTGCTTTCTTTCTGACACTATTTTTGACACGCTTCAAAATTTGTGCTGTTATGAAAAATACTCTTTTTATGAACATTGTGAAGTTTTAATCTAGTAGTATTAAAAAATAAAATATTGAATAATTAAAGTTCACATTTTTAACATTTTTATCTGTAATGCTTTATTTGAACTACATAAAGATATTAGTTTTTATTTTTATAAAATTATTGGTTTTTCAGTTTGAAATATCCATTAGTGTTTTGCGTGCATGTATGTCCGTGTGAGGGTGTCATATCTCCTGAAACTGGAGTTATAGATAGCTGTCAGCTGCCATGTGGGTACTGGCAATTGAACTTAGGTGTAGTGCTCATAGCTGCTAAGATATCTCTCCTTTAGCCCTGCAACATTAATATTTCTATAAAAAACTTTTGTTTGAAGATGTAATACTAATATAGGGCATTGTTTGTTATGAATTTATTAGGTCTTATTTTTCATAAATTGACTGAGTTTAATATACAGTTGCATAAAGTAAATGTGGACTCTTCTGCTTGTGGACTAGAAAAGGAGAAACACAGAGTTTTTTGTAAGACTGTAGGAATGTAGAAGTTAAACCCACAAAGTCTCACCAACAAGACTGCCTGAACTTGATCCAAAAGCAACAACAATAAACACACTAATGTACTCAGAAAAATTCCGAGAGGCCTCAACCCTAATCAAAGATTACTACAGGCAATGAAGATGTACTTAGAGCACAAAAAATGCACTTGTTCAGAAAATAGCAGGTGAAAGGGTTATCCAATACCAGATGTGCAGGTCTGAAAATATGCATATAATTAACAGTTGTATTATATTTATATTAGCAATTTTCTATCATCTATCTATCTATCTATCTATCTATCTATCTATCTATCATCTATCTATCATCTATCTATCTATCTATTGATCAATCGATCTATCTATCATCTATCTATCTACTGTCATCTATTTATTAATCAATAAATCTATGAATCTATCTATGTATCTATCTTTCTAGCTCTCTGTCTGTCTGTCTACCTGGATTCAGAAACTCATGGCAACCATTCTGCTGGGCTAAAATCCTCCAGATATTTTCAGTTTCTATATTTCTTACAAAAAAAGCACTGATATATATAAATTCATGGATAGACATATACATACGTGTGTGTGTGTGTGTGTGTATCCAAGAATTTGCAAACAGCGAGGAAGATATATAGAATTGTTTGAATGGAGCAAAGAGAAGTGAAAAGTATGGAACTGTATTATAATCCCAGAAAAAGTTATTTTTAAGAAGTTGAATGGGAGCAAACATTACGAAGAGATTTGAGGTATTACCCTACTTGTAAGCTCAAAGAATCAATTTGCTAAAGCTTCATGAAAGTTGTTGGAAGACTCAAGACTCCAACATCAGAGAAAAGAAGCTTGATTACTCCTGGGAAAACAGTTCTCAGTACACAGTTCCTTCTATCTCTCTAAAATCCCGCCCTAACAGGTGACACAGGAGAGAAAGGCATTTCTTGTTTTAGCAATAGTTATTAGGGTTACCAGAGAAAAACCCTGACATTTGAAACTTAAGTGTTTTCTTATGGGCACTAAATAAGTTTGACTTTTGTCCCATTTCCAAAGACAGTCCTTAGGCACACACCCTTCTAAAAATGAGCATTTATCCCAGGACACCAATCCTTTTCTGTAAGAAATATGGAATCTTAAAACATCTGCAGGCTGTTACCCCAGCAAACTGGTTGCCATGACTTTCTAAATTTAGATAGGTTGTGTTCACAGATCTGTGTCTGTGAAACAGAATTGGGTCTCAGTCAAGTTCAGAAATAAATGTCAGTCCCCTAATGAGTTCACATTCCATTAATTTAGGAGGAACTAAAGAAGGAGTAGAATTGCCAAGACATTACACTAGTTAACTTTCATTAACTATGTATTTAGTGACTTAGCAAATAGCTTTCATATAATACTTACTCATATCACAAATATGCAAATGGGGATTTCAAACTCAAATTAGTGATTTTTTTTTCAGTGTAGGGAGTTTTTTTTAAAGCAAACATTATTTTTCATGTGACATTTGTAATCCATTGTGTATGCCATGCAGAATGATCACAGTTGACTTACATCCTTTCAAGTTAAAAATGAGCTCTGTCAACTTTATAATGTGATTGGTTCCATAGTTTAAAATGTGACTGCATTAAGGGTCTTAGAATATAGCTTCTTTGGGTGACAATTTTTGTTAATATTTGAAATCTCATCTAAAAATATGCATCCAGATGCCACCGGAGTCTCTTGAACTCCTAGTTTTCTGTTTAGGTTTTACATAATAGAAAATTCTATTTGATGGAGGTTCTAATCACTTTTTAGAATAAATGGAACTTAGAGCATGTAGTTAGGAAGTGTCCAGTAATTCATTACTTGTAGTTTAATGTTTTTCTCATTATCAGCCAGATTTCTTCATTTTCTCAAGTTACACTTTGTGAATTTCTATGTTAATTTATTTATAACACCAAAATAGATATTTGTTTTTCATAATTAGGATTTTTTATTGGATAGTTTATTTATTTGCATTTCAGATGCCTTCACATTTCCTCATTTCCCCTCCCTAGAAACCCCCTATCACATCCACCCTCCTCCCTTTTGCTTTTATACCATTTTAATTACATGCAAGTATTAAGGTCAGTTCTAGGTTGAGGAACTATCAATACAATAGATGCAAATAGTCAAGGAACAAGCAAGACAATAAACACTAATAATTAAAGAACAAGCAAGGTGTTAAACAAAATTCCATGAACACTCCCATGATCACTGTTTCTAAGGGCTTATCAGGATGATTAAAATATCTGAACCAACTTCCCTGTCCCAGCCCAAGGTCATTTTCATGTCTGAAGCCTACTTCCTCGTTCTAGCCTAAAATTTAGATTCCTGCCAGAAATTACTTCTTTGTTCTAGCCTAAGACTTAGATTCCTGCCTGAAATTACTTATTTGTTAGCCTCCGTAGTTGACATGCTAGATTTCAACACACTAATACTATTAGAGAGTGTACAATCAATGCAACTTACATTAAATAATGTAGAAGAAACGAAAGTAATTTTAACTTGACAATTAAAAGAGCCATAACACATATACTAACAATTGTTTGAAATCCAGATCGTACTCCAACTTTATCCCTGGCTAACATAACATCATAGAGAACTGAAGTCAACTTCCAAATGTGTCTCTGAAAATGTCCAGAACCAGACTTCCAAATGAAGACTGTTATTTCCAATATTGGATTGATTTTTTTTAGACCAGTATATGATTGAGCTCGAATGACTGGTCACATTAAAAAACAATACAAGACTCATTATAACTTCTCTTTTTGATTCTCTGTTCCATAAGGTCTAATATCTTGAGGCAAGGCAGCTTGTCTCATCCGGGATATAGGTAAACAATGGTGGGTCAGGAACATATGTCCAATACAGCTTCCCAGTCACCATTGTCAGGGCACTCAGCAAGCTCACAGGTGAGCATCATTCTTTGTCCAGGCATCAGCATGTCTCACCCATCACTCTAGCAGCCACAATGCTCCTTCATCCTGCAGAAAAAAACACAAGCATGCCATCATCCCCGTATTAAATACCTGAGTGGGATCATGCCATATGCCAGTAAGTTGATCCTTCCCTTTGATGTATGCATAAGTATGCCCAGTTGTAGAGTGCCATAGACACTCAGCAGAAAGTTCCTTGGCATCCAAATTTTTTAAAAAAGATTTAAAATAAAGAGAATATGATTTAAATAAATTTATAGTGTACAGGGATATACCTCCCTCAAAACCCAGGATATCGAAAACTATTCTCAACAATAAAAGAACTTCTGGGGGAATCACCATCCCTGACCTCAGGCTATATTACAGAGCAATAGTGATAAAAAAACTGCATGATATTGATACAGAGATAGGCAAAAAGATCAATGGAATAGAATTGAACACCCAGAATTGAACCCACATACATATGGTCATTTGATCTTTGACAAAGGAGGTAAAATCATTCAATGGAAAAAGACAGCAGTTTCAACAAATGGTGCAGGTTCAGCTGAAGATCAGCATGTAGAAAAATGCAAATCAATTCATTCTTATCTCCTTGTATAAAACTCAAGTCCAAGGTGGATCAAGAACCTCCACGTAGAACCAGACACACTGAAACTAATGGAAGAGAAAGTGGGGAAGAGCCTCAAACACATGGACACAGGGGAAAATTTTCTGAACAGGATACCAGTGGCTTATGCTCTAAGATCACAAATTGAAAAATGGGACCTCATAAAATGGCAAAGCTTCTCTAAGGCAAAGGACATTGTAAATAGGACAAAAAGGCAACCAACAGATTGGGGAAAGATCTTTACCAATCCTACATCTGATAGAGGTCTAATATCAAAAATATACAAAGAACTCAAGAAATTAAACTCCAGACAATCAAATAACCCTATTAAAAATGTGGCACAGAGCTCAACAAAAATTTTCATCTGAAGAATATTGAATGTCTGAGAAGCACCTAAAGAAATGTTCAACATCTTTAGTCATAAGGGAAATGCAAACCAAAACAACCCTGAGATTCCACCTCACACCAGTTGGAATGGCTAAGATTAAAAACCCAGATTACAGCAGATGCTGGCAAGGATGTGGAGAAAGAGGAACATTCCTCCATTGTTGGTGGGATTGTAAGCTGGTACAGCCACTCTGGAAATCAGTCTGGCAGTTCCTCAGAAAATTGGACATAATATTACCTGAAAATCTAGTGATATCACTCCTGGGCATATACCCAAAATATGCTCCAACATATAAAAAGGACATATGCTCCACTATGTTCATAGCAGCCTTATTTATAATAGCCAGAAGCTGGAAAGAACCGAGATGTCCTTCAACAGAGGAATGGATACAGAAAATGCGGTACATTTATACAATGGAGTATTACTCAGCTATTAAAAACAATGAATTCATGAAATTCTTAGGCAAATGGATGGAACTTGAAAATATCATCCTGAGTGAGGTGACCCGATTACAAAAAACACACACATGGTATGCACTCACTGATAAGTGGATATTAACTCAAAAGCTCACAATACTTAAGATTCAACTCACGGACCACATGAAGCTCATGAAGAAGGAAGACCAAAGTGTGGGTGCTTCAATCATTCTTAGAAGGAGTAACAAAATACTCATGGGATCAAGTAAGGAGACAAAGTGTGGAGCAGAATTGGAGGATGGACTCTCCATGTCCAGAGATTGCCCCACCTGGGAATCCATCCCAGGCGCAATCACCATATGCTAACACTGTTGTGGATGTCAAAGTGCATGCTGACAGGAGCCTGATATACCTGTCTCTTGAGAGTCTCTACCAGAGCCTGACATATACAGAGGTAGATGCTTGCAGCTAACCATTGAACTGATCACAGGGTCCCCAATGAAGGAGAGAAGACTGAAGAAGTTGTAGGGGCTAGTGGCCCCATGGGGAGAGTGACAATACAAACCAACCAGAGCTCCCAGGGTCTAAACAGATAGCCTGGGAACACACATGGAGGGACCCATGGCTCCAGCTGTATATGTAGTGAAAGATGGCCTTGTTGGACATCAGTGGGAGCGGAGGGTCTTAGTCTCTCAAAGGCTGGATGTCCCAGTGAGGAGGAATTTGAGGGTGGGGAAGTGGTAGTGGGTGGATGGATGGGGGCACACCCTCATAGAAATAGGAGGGATGATGGGATAGGAGGTTTTTTGGGGGGGGGGAGGTAATGGGAAAAGGTGATATCATCTGAAATGTAGATAAAGTATCCAATAATAAAAAAAGGAAAACAACAAAGAAAAACAAATAAAAACAGATAATAGAACTGGCTATCATAGTCCAGCATTTGAGACTTTTGGGGCAGCAATTTAATATTACCCATATTACTGGGATTCCTTATAATTGTCAAGGACAAGAGACTGTGGAATGGGCTCATGGAACTTTAAAACAATATTTTCATATTTAGCATTTATCAGTATCATTAAGTGATAATTTGTAGCCTCCATTTTTCTTCCTTAAATATTAAATATGATAAGCATCGTCAAATTTAAATAGGTGTAAGTTCATCAAAACAATGGCGTTTGGATCATTGGCAGGGACCTTCTCTTGAGGATCTTCCTGGTATAGTACAGACTGCCCTTGTCCCCCTCATTCCCATAACCACTGATTGGCTTTGTTTCTGTGGTGTTTTCTCTGTAAAGTTACATACAGATGAAGCATATAATACATGTTTAAATTATTGTTTTAGTTTCAATGAAAAATACCAGACAGAAGCAATTTGAGGAAAGAGATTTATCATGGCTCAGTTTGCAAGGATTTCAGTCCACCAAGACAGAAAGGGCGCTACAGAGGAAGCTCGTGGTGTGGGGTTGTTACATGGAGTCAGCAAACAGGAAGTGAAGAGCTTGAGGGGGATTAATCAGAGGTAGAAGCTCTGCCAGGCAGCAAGGCCTTAGGTACCAAAGCTCCTCCAACCGCTGGAAAAAAGCACCACAGCTGGGGACTAAGTGTGCAAACATACAAAGCTCTGGGGGATAGTTTACCACCAAATCATAACATTAGTCTTTTTAAAATTGTATATTTTATTTATTTACATTTCAAATGTTATCTCCTTTCTTAGTTTCCCCTCTGCAGCCCCTCCCCGCCCCGTTTCATCCCCCCTCCCCCTTACTTTTGTATTGCAATTCTTTTATCTGGCGTTTTGAGATTTATCCATTTGCCTGCATGTATTGGGTTTTTATTTCTTTTGAATTATGAACAGCATTCCTATGTGTACTTTTCCTTTTCCTTGAGTAGTTGGATAGATACTTTTTAACTGTCTCTAGTTTTAGCTACTATGACTATAGATGTTATAAATGTTCATGTGAAAGCGTATGAATAAACATCTATTTTCATATTTTGTAGACCATCTGGTTTTAGAGAGTATGGTTACTAGTTTCCTAATTTTCTCAAACTGGTTTTACTAGTTTGTGTTCTCAACAGCAGCACATGAATGTTAGTTAATACGTGTCTTTGCTAACTTTGTATGTTTAGTTTTCCATTGTACGGATTAGTGGGTAGTTTCTCATTCAACTTTCGGGATTATCTTTGTATTTTTATCAACATAGTAATTGTACATATTTTTTCACTTCAATGCATTATTTCATTTTTTTTTCTAAAACCATTCACATACATTTTTCATGTATATAGCTTCTTTGGTGAAATATCTACTCATATCTTTTGCACATTTCCTAAATTGTGTTGTTGTCTGACAACTGAGTTATATAACTTTTTTCATGTGTTTGGATAGCAGTTCTTCCAAGGTGTAACTTTTACACATATTTATTTTCTTAAATTAGGTCTTGTTGTTAATACTAACTTTTGAAGAACAAAAGCTATTAATTTTATCAGTTCTTTATTTTTCAAAATTGTAGCTAACTTGGGAAATCATAATATGGGCGTCATTGTCAACCATTCCCTCTTCTGTTAGTGGCTCTTGGAGTCTTCAGGTTGCAGCTCCTGTACACTGGGTGCAGTATATACAACATTCGCTTTGGTGACTATTCCTTCTGTTTCTGTGGGTACGAGTGTTGCCTCCTACTGATGCACTGCTTAAAAAGAGTTAAATGTTTACGATACTTGGATTTCATCTTTTTGATCCTTTTTTCCTCCTGATTCTCAGAGAGAAAATTGTTCTCTTATGGTATGCTTATGCTTAGTGGAGCTACATTCTAACAACCAAGAAAACAAACATACTAGTTTAAGTATTATGATGATAATCATATTAAAGCTAGGTCAGAGATTTTCTTTTTGTCTTGTCGTAGCCAGTTATATTTTAAAGGAAACAAAGGACCCACTAAAATGTGTTAGAGGCTGTATCAACCTCCTTATGTATTAAAATTCATTTGATTGAATGACTCATTAAAATTTTTTATTAGGCACAGTAATACTATTTAATTTCAAATATTATTAATTCAATATTTCATGATTACTCCATTTAGAAAACTGTTATTTTGCTTTAAAAACTGCTAGTTTTTACAAATATGCTTAATTTTTTCTCATATCTTGACTTCAGGTTGACATTGTATATTTATGATACAAACATTACAATGGAGATATTTAGCACTTAAATATTTCCTTTTTTATATTATAACCTTTGTTCTAAACATAAGTCTTGTAGATGTGAAAAGATCAATAGGACAAAAGTGAATTGAAAGTTCACTGAAATAATCTTGTAACTAAAATTTTAAACTAAAGAATTGCAAAGAATATATAATGTATCATTCTAAGAATTTTCTAGTTCACAGAAGAAACCTTGGCAAGAATAGCAATAATTTGAAAGATTTTAAATATATATTAGCAAACAGATATACATGCATCCATTTTTACTGTTGGCTCTAAATTATTCATCTTTGAAAATTTCAAACTATTTAAGTGCTGATATATGTCCATGTTATAAAGGAAGGAAAGTGTTCTCTAAGGCTCAAGGACATTTCTCCAGAACATTAAGTGCTTCAAAAGCATGAACGTTGGCAGCTCTTATCTCCTAATTCAGAGATGTGAATCAAATACTTCTTAATGCACAGCTAACCTACCAGGGAATCTTTACTTTTTTTTTTTTTTTGCCAAGGTTTCTTCTGTGAACTAGAAAATTCTTAGTATTGTACATTATATATTTTTTGCATTTCTTTAGTTTAAAATTTTATTATTTCAGTGAACTTTCAATTCACTTTTGTCCTATTGATCTTTTCACATCTACAAGACTTATGTGCTTAGAAGAAAGGTTATTATGTAAAAAAGGAAATATTTAACTGCTAAATATCTTCATTGTCATAATTTTATCATTGCATAGTATATTCATACATTAAAGCATCATTGTAACTCACCAAAATGTATCCATCAAAACAAGAAATAAATCGAAGAGTATGTGTGTGGCAGAGAAAATACACAAGCCTTAGCTTATAAAATGATGAAAATAATATTTCACCCCCATGATAGCATAGATCACGAAAATTGTGAACTTCCTCTGCTTTGATTCTTGTAGTTTCTTCTTTAACTCTAGGGAAAGCTATTGCTAATATTGAAAACAATGAAATTTCAATATATTTTCTTATGTAATAATTTTATTCCTTTGCTATTGATATAGATTTTATTGTCAATGGTTTCCACTCTTCTAAATAAAACCACTTTAATTTTTAAATATTACTATTTTTATGTATTTCATGCATGTGTATATTGTATTTTGATAAAATATACATCCATTTTCTCTCCTCCCATCTCCCTCATCTAGCCCCTTGACTACTGCTTCCTTCTAATTACGTGGCCTTTTATTTTTTCCAGTGGACCCATTGAGGCTGTTTGTTGTTGCCATACAGCATGTGCATATGTATAGGGCCCTCTAGTAAAGAATGGTTCAGCTATCTTGGGCTGTACCCCTGAAGAAAATGACTCCTCTCACTCCAATAGCCCAGGAATTGAAATAGTGACTACAACTAAATTCTTCAAGTACTTCAACTTGATGTCGCATACACTTTGCAACCCTTATGCTGGGCACTCCACAATTCATTTTTACATATAAAGTAGAAGTCACCGGTTGTTTTGTTGTTAGTCTGAATGAGAGAGAAATAATTTACTCCCTGTCTATATTGTAATGTCAGGAATGAAAGGATAGACCTTGTCTAGGAGCTGAGTTTCATCTGTCTGTGAAGAGAAAAGGCATTGCTTTGAAAGTGCATTATTATCTGAAATGCTAGAGATTACCAACAACACCATTTAATTAGGACATCATCATGGGGTAGAACAACAAAGAGGGTCTATTATTGACTGCTGTTTAATATCAATTTCCTTCTCCTCTGGTATAATAGCTGGTGATTATTTTCTGATGCAATCTGTCTGATAGGCTTAGAACTGAGTTGTAGAATTTTCCTAAAAAACATCTGATTAAAAAAAAATTGCTCTTTTAGGCACTTCAGAAAAGCAATATTATTTCAAAATCTTCATATATTAGTCTTATAGCAGCATACAAATGTAGCAATAGAAACTTTAGCGGAGCCCTGCAGATGGGTTGCTTCACTGAAGAAGTTAGTTCAGGAATTCCAGGTTCAGAGTAGGAAATACTGGCTCTTTTGCAATGTACCCAACTATGTTACTCTCATCATCCCTGAGTGTCTCCTTAAAGGCCTGTTAACCAGGAAATTCATAAAGTCATCTTAGAAACTATCCAATTGTTTCATTAAGTTTAGAGTTTAAGTTCTGCTTTCTATACTGTAAAGAGACTTAATTTTGTGATTTTAGTCCTTTATTCAGAGAAGGAGGGGAAATGTATTTACTACTCCATTTCTCCCAAAGCATGTTATAAATGTCTGCATTTTCCAGTGTTATTGTTTCACCAGATTTTGTTTCTTGATTTCTTCTATGGCCTCTTAGTCTTTAACAGTGTATACAATGCATTCCTGTTATTTAAAGTTTTATTTAGTCTTTGGATTGACGAAACTCAAGTATATTTGTGGTGCTTGATTGTTTCTGCATCGAACTTCTGAAATGTAAACTTGACTATTAGAGATTGCAGCACTGTCTGCAAGACCTAAATCTCTTGCACAAAAGATTTGAAGAGAACTGTCCCTCATAAACATTCTTTATGATAAGATATGTAAGGCAGTGGTTTAAAAAATGTTATTTAAAACTGAGAGTTGTCTTATGACAGTGAATCGCCAACTTCATCAGTGATTATTTAGAATGTAGGTCTGAGCCAGCAGTGCGTTGTTGGCATATTTCACAGGTTATCGTGGGGTAATTTTCTAGTCAAGCTTGCTTTATTCTATTTAGGTTCTTGAAACTTCAAATATGGGTTTTGGATTTATAATTCCATTTTTATATCTTGAAGGAATTTCATTTCAAAAAGGAAATAAATCAAGTTGGAAAGTTGATGTTAATACTAACAAAGACTTTGATATAAGTAGTAATATGCTTGACATTTCTGGGATTTTCAGATGCCCAGTGAATGTGATGCATAGAGCAATAATAATTAAAGAGCATGACATCATGAATCTGAGTGGGAATAGGGAAACCCAGGAAGGTTGTAGTCGGGAAAGGGTGTGGTAGAAACTACATATACACATGTATAATGAAGAAAAGTCCAAAAATAAAATAAATGTTTAAAACTTTAAAAAAAGACAGAAATATTTATTTGGTCTTATGACCTTGAGTTTGAATAGTAAAAAAAATTATTAATTTTAGAAGTGCACTTATTTTTGGCAGCCTTCATTCTATCTTGCTTTCTTGCTACAGAATAACTTAATGCCACTCACTAATTGTCTCTATCCATCCAGTGACTCAAGCAGTGGGTGCTACAGACTGGCTTGCTGAGCAAGCGCTGCAGTCTTTGGTGGGGAAGTGTTGGATAGTTGAAACAGGCACAAGTTGGCTTCAGACAGCCCTGTAACTCAAGGCTGAACAACATAGTCCTTTCACCTTTAAGCAGTGTACTCTAAGATTTCTGTAAATGTAGGCCTGAGGCATCAACTCCCATGCGTGTTTCACAGAAGACAGTGCACTCCCATGTCAAGCCACGAAGAAAGAGCAGTAGTCGTCAGGGTGACATAAGGCACCTTGGTGAGAAGCTGTTGGTCAGGTCTGGGATCAATCACTACACAAGACATGGCTTTTGGAAAGCTGCCCGGATCTGGATAATGAAAGTCTAAGAGAGTGGCTCTGTGGAGCGGCAGACCACAGCACAGCCTTGGCCAGAATTCCTGGAGGAAATGGCTTTTGTCAGCAGGCTTTTCAGTGCTCACAGTGGTGTGAGCTGCCAGCAGAAGCAGCCTCTGTATATTCTGTAGTGTGCCACCTAAGTGAATTCACGCTGTAAGGAACTTGAGGTCTGTCTCCTCCTTCATTTGCATTGACATCTGTGGATTTGGGAGCAAACGTCCCCATCAAGTTATGATGGGATTTTAGCACAGTATCACACGGATTTCTATCTGACTAGTGGGGAAACTCACAGAAACATCCATATTGGGATTTCAAGCAGAGATTTAGATGGTGGTCAGCACTTCCTATATATTTAAAAATCTGAATTCCTTATCTGGGTTTTTGCAGCTATAACAAAATACTTGAGACTGTGAATATTATAAATAATATAAATTTGTGATTTAACAGTTAGGAGATATGGAATCCCAATTTCAGTTACTGCCAGGTTCAATTGTCTGGAGACACTCCTGAGCCTCTACCCCTTTAATGCTTGGATATTGACTGGCTTATTCTGGTGCATGTAACCACAGCTGCTGTGAATTCAAGATAACAGTGGTCCTGTCATATCCTTAAATGCTGTTTTTCTCTTGGTCTCCTGAACCTGTAAGTCCTAAATGTTTTCTGGCCCTTCCTCCACACTGGTCTTTGAGCCTTCAGAAAAAAAGGATGTGATATAAATAAATAGGGCCCAGTTTTTAATAATATCCATTGACAATATCTGGATTTTGACCCAACAGATTAAAGTAATACTGCAAAAGATATCCCATGATTTAATCAATTAATTAATTAACTTCACATCCTTTTTGCAGTTTCCCTTCCATCATCTCTGCCCAGTTCTTTCTCCCTAAACTCCCTTCACCACCTCCCCTATTCTCCCTCACATTCCCTCCTCTTCCTGTTATCTTCAGAAAAATGGCAGCCTCCCAGGGATATCAACGAACCTTGGTATATCAAGTTGCAGTAAGATATCTTCTCCTATAGAGGCTAGAGAAGACAGCCAGGTAGGTGGAAAGGGTCCTAAAAGCCAGCAGCAGAGAAAGCCTTGCTTTCTCCTTTTTTCCTTTGAGAAAGCCCCTGTTTCCCTGTTAGCAGTTCTACATGAAAGAACAAGCTACCCAGATGTTACGTTTGTTCAGAGGACCTAGGTCACCAACTTTTATTTTGTTTCGTATGTATGTATGTATGTATGTATGTATGTATGTATGTATGTCATGCTCTATCTGCATATAGAACTTGCAGGCCAGAAGAGGGCATCAGATCATATTATAGATGGCTGTGAGCCACCATGTTGTTGCTGGGAATTGAACACAGGACCTTTGGAGGAGCAGCCAATGCTCTTAACCACTGAGCTATCTTTCTTGCCCTCAGTTTTAAAAAATATTCTGGCTCTGGATGTATTTGTGAGGCAAATGAAGTACTTTCAAAAGTGGAAGAGGTAATCCAAACACTACCTTTGATCAATGTAATATTCTAAGTGGGAGAGTCATGAAATGTGGAATACACTAATTTTTCTCTCCAGTAAAATGGAAGTGTTTGAAAACAATAGTGTTATTCTTGTTAGAGAGAAAAAGGGGATAAGACAGAAAGGAGAAGTGGGAGGGGAAAGGGAAGAAGAAAATATGGGTAGGGGATACAGAGCACTTCTTTCCTTTCCTTTACGATCCAGGAAGAATTAAAATATGGAGTTCCTAACTCAGCTGGCACTTTTCCTTAATTCCAGATGTTACTTTCTGGTGCTTTCCTTCCTTCCCATGCAGCATTTCATGCATGTCTTAAACCAAGTGACAACATGATCCACTTTCTCTGAACGTTTCAAATCTGTACCTGTTTATTGTTCTTTGTCTTGGATAAGGTTGAACTAAGAATTTTCCATGGAAATAGGAGCTGAGCTTGGGATGGGCCCGGGCTTTATGCTCACTACTTAAGCCACTAACATTGAGCTCCATGCCCTGATTTTGAATGTTAGACTGTGAGAATATCAAATTTCTTCTAAAATAAACACAAAAGATCAAGTACGGTTACACTTGACAAAGCTGAAGGCATAAGGTGCTAAAATGTGCCTGAATACCGTGGTTGGTCAGTTAGTCAACTATTTTAGATGACATCTTCTTGCCCCACATTGGCTATAAGCCTGAAAATCTGAGCTTCCAGAGAGGAAAGGCCAGGACCATATCTGGGTAGGTGAGATTCAGTTGGTTATGGGTAGCCAGAGTTGCCATTGTGCACATCAATAGACAGTGAGAACCAAGAATAAGAATGACAGGAGAGGGGTCAAAGGTAAAAGGAAAGAAGAAATGCCCTTTCAACAATGTTCTTTAATACTTACAGTTTTCTGAGGAGCACTCTTGTAGGCATTCTGGGAAAATAGAATCAAAGTAAAACTTTCAATACTTAGGACAAGAACAAGATTGAAGGGTAAACAAAGAATGAGTAGGGTTCTGATGGGTAAGCTGGTATTTTTGGCAAATAACTTTCGTTGGTGAAACAGGAGAGAGCAGCGATCATTTGTTTACACAGATCGTACATGCAAAACCAAGGAAATAGAACACCCTGAAGTCAAGTTATCCCCGGCATTACATCATGCAGTGAGTTATGGATCAGATCCAAAACTAGGCCCAGGTTTAACATAAACTGTTTGCTAGAGGCAAGCATTTATATGTCACTTCTGAATTTTGATTAACTTCATGTCAAGAGATTATCAGTAGTCTCTTGAATCTAAAGACCCCTTTGTAGGCAGCAAGATTTACTACCTCTGAGGGCAACATAACAGTAGACAAGTTGGTAATGCTATTGGTGGCAGTCAATGTGTTCTGGGAAAATAAACATCAATCTGCTAAGTCAGATGACAGCATGAGTTGCCAGAAGACTGTAACAATAGTCTTAACAGTAAGAAAATGCAATTTCCCCTGCTGTGTTTTATGCCTAGCTTTATATGACTACTACATTATACAAATTAATATTTAATGCAGTTCAACATTGTGCTTGTCAAAGAGTAGTACAGGATATAAAATGCTACAAAATCACACATTTTTTTCTGTTTGACAGAGGGTAATATGGTGTGTTTCCCTGTTTTTCATTGCAGCTGCTGGGAGCTCATGCTGGAGAGCTCTCACCAGCAAGGAATTTCCTCTTGCAACAAATATTGTTAGCGAAATCAAAGTGACTGAAAGAAAAGCAGTGCATCCTCAAGTGAGTCCAGGTTAAATCTCTTGGCCTATACAACAACGCTACATGTGCTGAAAGACAGAGTTAACATCATCCCTTTAAATACAGGTGTCTATTTTCTTATTCAAATTATTTCAAGAAATATGTTTTCAAAGAGTGGAGAATAATAAGACCTAGTAGTATTTTGCTAGTTTTATGTTCCCGACACTGATAGGCTTGTTTCTTACCACTGGGGACAGGGAGAGGAAAGATAATGGTACAATTTATAATCTTAAAGGGAAGATGGTTACAGTTTTACAGGTAGTGGGTCCTTAGAAGGTGGATGGTGAATTTATTCTAGTTTTTAAGATCTTAGAGAGAAACTGAGACATCCTTTCTTTTTTGTCTTGACCAAAATTTGTCTTAGTTTTCTTGCATAAGAAATGAACTTTTGCTTTGTAAAATCTAGCTCCAATGTATTTGATTGGAGTGACAGGCATTAATGGATATGACCAGTTTAAGCAAGATGAAACACAGACATTCTTGTGTCCTTGTCTGTCTATATCCATCCCTCCATCCTGCCTTTTTTGTTCACATTTTCAGCAGTTATTATCAGCCCTCATGTATATCTAATGACAGGAGTTTCACTCAGAAGTACACATTGATCTCTTTTTATCTTCCCTGTTAAAATCCTTGGTCCCTCTGTCTTCTCCCTTTGCTTGACTATTACTGCACATGTTTTATATCCAGTCACCATGTCATAGAGATACTTGCCATCGTTAACAAGATCTGTTGTGATGCTAAAGTACTACAATAAAAAGAAATTTAGAACGAAAGGCCTTGCTTTGGGTTAAAATTTGAGAAGGATGTGGTTAATCATGTCTGTGAAGATGTGACAACAAATGGGGAAGGCAAGGGTGACAGGAACCAGAATCAGAGAAATCCATACACAAGGAGAGAGAAAAAAAACAGCAAGTGGTACTGCATATGAAACCTCAAAGTCTGTCCCTAGTGATATACATTCTCCAGCATTCCATAAACTTGCTAAATAGTACCACCAGCTTGGGACTACATGCTAAAACACATGAGCCTGTGGAATCCTTCCTCACTCAAAGCACACAGCATATAACTGTGTACTAAATTGAAGTGTTGTGTGAAACTTTATACTAAGTCTTTTTTATTCTATTTAATAAAATGACAATTTTAGTCCTACAGGTCTTCTTTTGAGTTACCAATATAATGTCTTGTTTTTTAATTGCCCATATAACACACATGCATTTGGACAGTGGAAGGGATTACAAATTAGTACATGAGAATCTACCACTAGCTACTTATTTAGAGGAAATGAAATCAATATGACCAAATAACACTTGCACTACTGTGTTTGCTGTAGTCTTATTCACATTAGTTTAAAATATAGTAGCGTCACTCTCTGTCAAATAAACCAATGTTGTATATATTATATAAATATGTGTATCTATCTATCTATCTATCTATCTATCTATCTATCTATCTATCTATCTATCTATCTCTATCTCTTTAACTATAGCTCTATCTCTATCTATGTATGCATATTCATAGCTAAATAAAGCCTGACATTTGGTAATGTGAACAGAACTGGAGAATATCTGAAATAAGGCAGACAGAAGGAAAAATATTACACACTCACACTCATATGTGAAATCCCAGAAACCTTTGATCTCTTATAAGTGGGGTGAAGAGTAGACACATGTGACTAGTATTCATAGAGAGTAAATGGATTAGGGAGAGGTGGGCTGGATCTGCGAAACTCATTTTTAAGCCTCAAGTTCTATATCTCATCTAAGATGTCTATTCATGGGACAAGTACAAGTACAAATTAATTCACAAAAATCTCTTATAGTTATGGAATAAAAGAAATTCAACTTAAAATCTTTTTCCTCTGTTCCCCCCTCCCTTCCTTCCTTCTTCCCTCCTTCCTTCCTTCTCTCCTTCCTTGTCTCCTTCCTTCTTTCCTTCTTCCTCCCTCCCTCCCTCCCTCTCTCTCTCCCTCCTTCCTTCCTCCTTCTGTCTTCCTTCCTTCCTTCCTTCCTTCCTTCCTTCCTTCCTTCCTTCCTTCCTTCCTGTCTTTCTTCCTATCACTAAGCTATTGTCATTAATCAGCTACCCATAGATATCTCCAACTATGCAAAGAGGTGAATAACTAAGTAACCACATAGCTTGCTCTCTCTCTCATATTCTCTCATATCTGTGTAAATTCCACAAATTCAGATGAATTGTTGTTTCATCCCCAATATGCCATGGATTGTGCTGTTTGTGTGTGTGTGTGTGTGTGTGTGTGTGTGTTTTAGAGATATATGTCTGGAGTCTGAAAGTGATTTTCCCAAAGAAGTAGAAGTTTATGATAGATGATATGGCAAATCTGATATAGTAAAATTAGCTGAAAATATATACTGAACCCTATTTTATTAAATGTTATAGAACACTTTCATTTAGATTCACTGTATGGCTCTGTATTTTCTTTTATATCTAAAACTGTAACAGAAATTCATTTTTGCTATTGTTTTTGTACTTGGTAATGGTGTGTGTTTATGTGTGTGTGTGTGCCCAAAACATGTGTCTGAAAATTAGAGGACAGTTTGTTTTCTTCTTCTACAATGTGGGTTCCAGGAATTTAGCTCAGGTCTTCAGGTTTGGCAGCACACAACTTTATTCACTGAGCTATCTTGACTCCTGGCTACAGAGATTAATTAATAAAAAACATGTAACTTAATTGTCACATAGGAGGAGTTGGCTGCGACAAAGTGGTTATTGATTTAGTAGTCCAATGGCTTAAGTTATTCATACAATGATAAAATTGTGTTTCAGTAAGGTTAGTAATTAAAACCTCACCTGCATAACGTATTTAATTACATCATTTTTATCCTTTAGAAACATAAATCCTTTGGTTTCCACCTCCACTCACTTCTTTTTTTGCAGTTCATCTGTAAATTTTAACCTATGTCAAACAGTAAGGTAAATTGTACTTGTGTTTATCTTATTGACTACTTGGTAGAATGCATAGAATTATTAAATAACTAGTATTTAATGTTTATCATTGTAATTGGGAAACGTAGGTCTCGTATGTGCTTATAAAATAATTTAAGGTTAAATATAAAATGAATTAAATGTTTTATACCTAAATTTATTTCTTTTCCTAATCTTATTTTTATTGGATATTTTCTTTATTCACATTTCAAAGTTATCACCTTTCCCATTGTTCCCCCAGAAAAACCCCTATCCAATTCTCCCTCCCCCTACTTTTATGAGGGTGCTCACCTACCCACCTACCCACTCCTGCCTCCTTGCCTTTGCATTCCCCTACACTGGGGCATTGATCCTTCACAGGAAGGATCTGGTTTTCCAAAGGGGGAAATGTAACAACTACAGGAATTCAGTAGTTTGCAAACTGAAATGTAAGTTTCAAATTGTGAAGAATGATTTTACCTGAAATTAAAACTCTGTATTAATTTCACATTCAAAAATTTCTTCTCCTTGGATAAGCATAACATAGATTCATCCTTATTAAACCCCTCTGAAACATCTATGTAAACTTTTAGAATGACAATGTAGGTTATAAATATTGCTCTACATCATGTGTGTCTGAAAACTTATATATTCAGTTCACTGCTTAAAGAAAGTATGTAATACATAAGCCATATACTTAGAGTACTTGAACAAGGTACTTAACCTTTCTGTTCTTGTTTTGCTACTTTTAAAATGAAGATAATAAGAGTAAGTACCTCAAAGATAGTAAAACTGGCTGGGAGAATTCTACTTGCATTAAATGCCCTGCCAAAACAACCTACTGGCCTGGCTATGATCTCAAAAGGAGAATGTCCTTCCAGGAGATAGGAACAAAGCTGAGGTGATGGCTATTGTTGGCTTTGGCCTTGGCCTCCACCCCAGAATTCCATGTAGGTTTCTTTGTCACATATAAATAGAAATTCTGATGCTATATCGGCTTTTGTCAGGCTCTTCTCCCAAGCTTATTTGGAAAGGCTATTTTTTTTTTTCTCTTCAGAGCTAGGGGAAATTTTCCAAATTTTCAGTAAGAATTTAACAAGGATGAAATACTGCACTCTAAAGGGCTTATGTCACCTTAAGTGGATACCAGATTTTATAATTCAAGTCATATAAAAGACAGAAACTGAGACAATGGCATGTGTGTTTAACTTAAACATCCATAGCCTTTCTGTGAGAGAAAAATATAGTCATACTAAAGTAATTTTCCTTGCTGACATTTCTTTTCCTGAAAACAAAAGTGTACTGGCTGGTTTTGTGTCAACTTGACATAAGCTGGAGTTATCACAGAAAGGAGTTTCAGTTGAGCAAATGCCTCCATGAGATCCAGCTGTAAGGCATTTTCTCAATTATTGATCAAGGGGGAGGGGTCATTGTGAGTGGCACCATCCCTGGGCTGATAGTCTTGGATTCTATAAGAAAGCAAGCTGAGCAAGCTAGGGAAAGCAAGCCCAGTAAGTAACATCCCTCCATGGCCTCTACATCAGCTCCTGCTTCCTGACCTGCTTGAGTTCCAGTCCTGACTTCCTTTGGTGATGAACAGCAATGTGGAAATGTTAGCTGAATAAACCCTTTCCTCTCCAACTTGCTTCTTGATCATAATTCCTTGTTCAGGAATAGAAACCCTCACTAAAACAAAAAGTAAGGCTTTACTTCTCTCTGGTCACTCCAAAGTTTATGTATGAGGTTTATCCATACATTTAACCAATATTTCATGTTCCTTTGCTGTAGAACAACATTATTTTAGTTACTGCCTAAGTAGAAACTTGTGGCAAGCTCTGCTCAGTAGCTTCTGTCTTGAGATGGTCTGCAATGTTGGAGATTGAATTCCCTCCAATGTTTATGTCTCCAAAAGCTATGGAAAACATAACCTCATGAGTTGCTGAATGGATATATTTTCATTTATATTCTACTGAGTTGAAATAAATTTCTGCAGCAGACCAGAAAATATGTTTTTTGTTTGTTTGTTTGTTTTGTTTTCCCAGTTATGGAATAGTCATTGTCTAGATATAGAAGAGTATTCTATATTTTCCAAACCTCTAATTTTTGATTCAGATCCCTGTATCTCTCCATAGGAATTCAGTGTCTCTCCTGTCTGGGTGATAGACTTTATTGTGGCTTCCCCTGTTCAACTTTCTTGAACTTCTTGGTTTTCCTGGAGTACTTTTGTCCTGTTAAATAGTAAGACCTTTTCATGAACTCATCACCTAAATCATGACTAATATTTTTTTAATTTTAACTTAATTAATTTATTTTTTACTTATTCTCTTTACATCCTGCTTACTGCCACCCTCCTGGTCACCCTCTGTCACAGTCCTTCCACTACTCCCCCTCAATAAAACCCATAATGATTGACTTAACAAATGTGTCTAGGAGCCTGAATATCACTAGATACAAAAGGGGAAAGAGTTTGTAATTTGGGACACCCGAAATGTACTTCAACTCTTTTCATGTTTATTTTCTGAATTAACTAGAAGTGCTGCTGCACGGTGGCTACCTTATCAGTGTATTCTCATTCTTTCTGGATCTTTGTTATTAATACAGATTCTGGAAACCTTTCAACACTGATTCCCTGCTCTCAGGTTTGGATGTGATTAGGTTTTGTCAG
The DNA here is from genome assembly GCF_004785775.1 of Grammomys surdaster. Classification (NCBI taxonomy): domain Eukaryota; kingdom Metazoa; phylum Chordata; class Mammalia; order Rodentia; family Muridae; genus Grammomys; species Grammomys surdaster. The sequence goes on along the minus strand of NW_021604567.1, from coordinate 12,516,860 downwards.
TGAAATTTATCTAGGAAATATTTCAGAGGTGAAATACTACATAAGCACTTCCTTCGGCATCAATAGAATTGGACCACCAGACTTTTAAAGACCTATGTTCAAAAGCCCCAGAATCTGGTTCTTGGCATATAGGAAGGTAGAGGGCTGTTTCTTTCCTCTGGGTTGCAGCAGTGGGTTTCTGTCCTCATGAACCTGCTAAAGCAAACTAGAAAGCTAATAGAAGCTCTTGACTTTTATACAATCAACCCTTTTGACAAGTTTGTCAGCCTCACCGTTTTAGTACTTATAGAAATATCTCTTTCTGATTTTTGACATAAATGGTATTTTTGGTTATTTTCATTGTTTTGATTATTTTCATGGTGTGAGAAATTACTATGTTTTTTATTATCTCTATATATGTACACATAATCCATATATATAGGGATGTCTATCCTATCTATCATCTATCTATCTATCTATCTATCATCTATCTATCTATCTATCTATCTAATATATATATATATATATACCCATAATTTAAAATGTACAGATTAATTGTAGAAGAGCTGATGGAACCGAAGAATTTATGTTTCTTTTTTTTCCCATGAGGGGGAGTTTATTAAAAGGGAGAGAGAGCGAGAGAGGTAGAGGAGTAGAGGCCAGCCATGACCACGTAGAGAGAGGGGGAAGGGAAGGGGGAGGGGAGAGGGCAACATGCAGGCAGGGATCAATGGAGTAAGAGAGAGAGGAGGGGGCAGGCAGCCCCTTTTATAGTGGGCAGGCCTACTTGGCCATTGCCAGGTAACTGTGCAGAGGAGATTACCTGGCTGCTGCCAGGTAACTGTGGAGGTGGAGTTTAGACAGAATACTAATATTCCCCCACTTTGGTTTAATTAAAAAAGAAAAATTATAAAGAGGTGACGGCGAAGCAGGAATAGGGTCATTGTGAAATCTGGCTAATTCCCGCTGGCATTAGGGGTGACGTGTCTTTAGGAAGAACCTAGAAGAATAGGTATGAGGGACGTTTGTCTAGTCTTAGGAGAGCTGGCTGTTCTGCTGTCCAGGGTCTGTGGAGCCATCTGAGGATAGGCCAGAAGGAACAGGTCCAGTAGAAGCAACTGTGTGTGTGACAGGAGATGGAGCATCTGGAGGTTGCTTCTCTGGAGCTGATCTGGATGCACCTGGACTTGACAGGATGTAGGGAATAAGGTTAAGTACACTTAGAGAAAGAAAATTTTTTTCTAAGATGTACATTTGAAACCCAGACAGATCCCACCCTTTTGTAAAAGGTAGTGGGAACTTTAGGCAGATGTACTTATCTTTATGGCATCTATTTGGTCCATGAGAGGTAGATCTGAGTGGGTTTCCTGTAGCTTATAAGTTTACAAGAGAGATAACAGCTTGAGTTAAGAACATAAGCAGCCTTTAAGATGATCCTTTGTTGGATTGTATAGTGGAATGTTTTATTAGAGTTAAGCAAGTTTATAGGAACTCAGATAATTTAGGACAGTGGGATAGCAAGAAGAGGAAATATGAAGCATTTAATTGATGACAGCGAGTTTAGATAATTAGGTAACAGATAATATCTGTGAAAGCTTAGCTGTCAATGTAGTCAGAAGTCTGAGAAAGAGTAAAAAAAAATCTACGGGTTATATATTATTTTTAAAAATGACAGAGTCCACTAGCCAACAGTTCCTGTGGTTTCCATAGTCTCTTGGGTGAAGTCAGTTTGGCTTCTAAGCTCAGAAGATGCAGGGCTTATTTCTGTAGAATGGATATGCGTGACATGAGAAATGACTTACCTTGATTTAGCCAAGTCATTTGACTCAGGGCGTCCCGTCCCATTGCGTTTGTTCACATACAATCCAGGCTGTATGTACTAGGAGTCCAGTGTCTAAGTCTTCTGAAACCATCTTGGGTAACTGTTAGAGGCTTTGGGCATTTTGTCGGCCATAAACTTAAAATATACTGTTAGCAGACTTCTGACAAGATTGAGAGCCATAAGGATTGGTTGTAACTGAATAAAAATCTATTGAGGCAGGTTAGGAAAGAGTCTTAAGTAACTTTGGCAGGTTATGTAGGAAGAGAAGCATTTGTATTAAGCAAAGAAGCATTTTGGCTAAGACAAGAATAAGAAAGCTGGCAATAGTGGCATATGATCATACGGCTGGCAGGTTGGAGCTGTGAAACACAGGTGCCGCAGGCGGGTCAGGTCTGCAGTCAGCAGTGGTGGCTGCAGGGCGGGACATCCTTCTAGCAGCTGGAAGCCACTGCCCAGTGTCTCTGGAAGCAGTTAGTAAAGAAAAGCAAGCATGTCTTATATCCAACGTTACTTTTAGTTGCTTTTGTGGTGAAACACTCACTTTATAGGTCCCGGGCAGAGAGGGAGAGAAAGCGAGCCTTCCTCACATGCTTGGGCAGCCAAACCCTTTGTGAAGTGGCTGCACACGTGGGGAAGAAAGTCTCAGAAGACCCAGAGCAGAGCTAGGAACCACAGAGGGAAGGGAGCAGGCTAACCGGCAAACCGGCTACAGAGGAGGCGAAGGGAGCTAGCCGGGTCCTAGACCTGCTGCTTCTCAGGCAAGGCGCTGGAACTAAATGACTCCAGTTGGCCCACAAATGATGAAGAAGGCAAAGGGGAAAGGGCGCAAAAGGCTTTCCCTTGGAAGAGACATGCTGGGGACTAAAGTCGAAGCCAGTGCTCCTGAGAGAAAACAGTAAAGGCTCACACATGGAAGAGATATGCTGGGGACTATGGTCGGAGCTGGTGCTCCTGAGTCAGAGAGAACAGTCTGTCCAGGCCTGGACTGGGGTACTCAGCCACGAGAAACTGTCTCGAGAGGGAGAGGGGAAGTGTCTCATCCAAGGGAAGCAACCGTAGAATGAGGTTCAGGGAAGGACAGGGTTCGCTCTAGATCAAGAAATCTTTCCTGGGACCATGTGGGCAATTACTGCGTGGTGTAGCAGTGGTGGTGGTGGTGTTGCATCTGTCCTGTATGGTCACAGCATCTGGAGCCGGCAGCTGCACGGATCTGGAGGTCCCCGAAGTCTTCATATCCCAGGTTTTGGCACCATTGTTAAATTTATGACGTGCAGCTTGGGACAGACAACAGCAGACCAAACTGTTCCAAGGGGAAGGGGGTTTGTTCAGGGCAGAGGGCAAAAGTAGGGAGAGAAACGGGAGAAGATGGTAGAGAAAGCGGAGAGAGAGAGGAGAGAAGTGGAGGCTGGCCATGTCTACATGGAGAGAGGGGGAAGGGAAGGAGGGAAGGTCAAGGGGACAGAGAGAAGCTAGAGGCAAGAGAGTAAGAGAATAAGAGAGAGAATTTATGTTTCTAATGAATAAAAATATTTGTTATTCTGACGAGATGATATACACACATATATCTATCTATAGCTACATCTATCAATCTATCATCCCTTTATCTCTCCCTCCCTCCCCCTCCCTCCCTCCCTCCCTTGTTATCTATCTATCTATCTATCTATCTATCTATCTATCTATCTATCTAT
>NW_021604567.1:12472280-12513361 GCF_004785775.1 Grammomys surdaster | reverse complement strand
TATCTATCTATCTATCTATCTATCTATCTATCTATCTATCTATCTATCTATGTGGGGTGTTGGGCTGGGAGAAGCAGCTGGGTACCTGGTTGAGCAAGTCTTGAACCCCGGACCATTATCTAGACAGCAGGTGTTCGGATTTTGTCTCCAGACCCTGGTTCTTTTCAGTTTCGGCCCTCCACAGCCCCTCCCAAAGAGAGGTCTATGACCATCAGTCATGAGGAACAGTGCTTCAGGCTCTCTATCATGTAGATGAGGTATCTCCAAGTTCTCATACCAAGCCAATAGGCGTTATCTGTTTCCAGACCCTAACCCACCCTGAAACTGTATATAAGGGCTCTATTCTGGAGAAGTAAAGGTGTGTTCGAGAATCATCCTGGTGTCCGAGAGTTTCTGTCACCAGAGATGTAACAATAGAGCTGTAACACTTGGGGAGAGATCTGCTCTCCTGGAACCTTCATGGGGCACCAAGCTGCTTCCTTGCCAGCTAGCAGGCTTCCTATTGGCCCAGCCTGGGCCAGCTCAGTGCTGAGAGACAGGTGCAACACCTGGGAGTGACTGAGTGGCGACAGTGGAGACTCAGGCAGAGACAGCAGTGGGGGCAGGCAATCTCTCCTCCCTGCTCACACTCTGTACCCTTTGGCCCAAACCTCTCACACCAGGCCTGGTCGGAGACCAAGGAACACTGGAGACACGGGCAGAGGCAGCGACAGAGATGGTAGCAGACCCTTCCTGCTCTCACTCTGTCTTCAGCCGGGAGATCATCGTGGGACACCCTCTGCAACCGGGGACCCATATATATATATGTATATATATTATATATATATAAATATATATATATATATATACATATATATATATATTCTCTATATACACACATCATGTATACATATATATTCACTAACAACACTAACAAATCTGTTTCAGTGTAGAAGTCCTTTTAGGAATATCTATATATGTATATAATCATATCCTCCCTCTCTCTCTTTCCATATATGTTTCAGAGAGAGAGTGAGAGAGAGAGAGAGAGAGAGAGAGAGAGAGAGAGAGAGAGAGAGAGCAGAGATATGGAGATATGCTGAGATTGAATTCTTTTATAGTGCTCAAAAGAGTTTTGATTTTCTGTTTAGGAGACAATAAACTTGAAGAAACCTGGCTGCTTCTTGAATGATAGTTTAAATCTGAGATCAGTTGATTTACTTTTTGTGTGGACTATATGAATTTGCCTGAATTTATATTGTTCAGGTGTCAGGAGGAAATGTACACACTAAATTTTGATTCTTACTTTTTATCAACCACTTCTACAAAATTCTCTACCTCTGCCCAATATAAAGAAAAGAATGAGCTTTGTAATTGGCTATGAGCTTCTGGCATGTGGAGTTTTATCCACTATATCTTTGAGCAGAATTACTCCAAAATGCATCTTTGAAGGTAATCTGAATGCCTTCAAAATGTCTTTCTGCATTTTCTATTAAAATTTTCTAAACCAAAATTACATCACAATTAGGTCTATGTCATAACACCATCTGAATTTATTTCCTCTAAAATAGTGTTATGTTGAAATTTTACTGCATACATATCTGTGAGAACATTTAAAAGCATTAAGGACTATCTCCTGTATCCAAGAGCTATGAGAAATTGTTACTATATCTTCAAAGCTCTGTGTGGTCATCAGAAAAAAGAAGAATAACAAACTCAATTTAGTCAAATTACTATCATAGCCCAATTTTATTTGCATATTTTATATTTTAATATAGGAGGTCGTGACTCACTTTTATTTGTAGTAGATAAGAAGATCGTTCACTGAGTTCTTTTTTATGAGTATGAAGAATAATAACATAGCAGCTAAGATGGAGCAAGTAGACACAGTTCACTAAGGCCGAGTCGACAGAGCAAGTCTCATATTGGAATATGAAGACAGAGATAAAAGGAGAAGGTGAGAAAAGTTCACTCATCTCTGCCTTTTAAGGAACACAGTGACAGGACCCTGGCCTTCGGCGGCTTTGTTTCTGAGACAGTCGGGAGTGTTCTGGGTAATCAACCCAGGACCGTTTCCTGTGACGGTCTTCTGCTCCCATTTCCTAAAATTGGACCGTTTTTATTTCTATTCAGAGAGATGATGAGCTCTTGTCAATGCAGACCTTCACACCTTCAGCACTTGAAGAAAGCCTGAGATTTGCTGGCAGGTGACTCAGGGTCAACAGGACTGTCATTTTCTTTTTGAAAAAAGAAGAAACCATATTTGCCTATGTTGCAGCCTTTCTTTCTCTGTAGCGGTTTGCTAACCACTGTGTGCATTTCAGTTGGAAAAACTAGACAGGGAAGGAAAATTGTAGTTGTCTCCTTTTTTCCTTTGTTCCTAGCCTATGATCTGACAATTTATTTCAAGGGAAATTGACTTTCACTAAGCTGTAGGTAATTGTTTGGTGTTTGGAGCATAAAAAGCAGAGGATACTGGAAATTTCTAAGATATGTGATAGTAAGTATCTAGAACACACAACAAGGTAACCAATCAATGATATTTACAATAGATTTAGCATGTAAAGTAAATCTCTAAGTAGAAAGCATCAAAGAGAGAGAATTAAAATCACATTTCCACTTTATTTACTTTAAATACCACAAACAACTCCCTGCCTCCTGAATCTCAGTCTTCCCTTGGTCTAACATCTGTACACGTTGTTACATTGTAATGTAATTTGGTACGCCTAGGCTTTGTAATTTATCATTTGGTAAACCTGGGCTTTTCTGTCAGATATGTATAGATGCTATGGCTTAATCTGAAATTACCCCCTCTCAGTGGCTCATGCACTCAGCATTTACATCCCATGCAACAATATTCAAAGGTGACTGAATCATGAAAGCTCCAACTTTGTAAGTCACTGATGGATTCATAGCTGAATGGATGGACCAGGTGATGAAAACTTAGGGTATGGAGCCCAGCTGGAGGAAGTAGGTTACTTGGGCTCATCCCTTAGGTGCTATATCTAGTCCATGGACCCTTATTTGTTCTGCTTCTTTGCTTTTTGGTTGCCCCAAGTTGAGCACTGTTCTAACAATGTTCCTTCTCAAGGTGTTTAGACTTGCTTCTGAACTGCAGTGGTAGAGTCCAGCAGCCATGAACTGAAACCACTAAAATCATGTGCCCAAATATGTCTTCCTTCCTTTTTTTTAAAAAAAATTATTTATTTATTTTTATATGAGTACACTGTAGCTATCTTCAGACACATCAGAAGAGGGCATTGGATCCCATTACAGATGGTTGTGAACCACCGTGTGGTTGCTGGGAACTGAACTCAGGACCTCTGGAAGAGCAGTCAGTGCTCTTAACCACTGAGCCATCTCTCCAGCCCCCATGTCTTCCTTCCTTAAAGTTGTTTTTTCCTTCTTTTCTTTCTCAGGTATCTTGTCACATCAACATAAAGCTAAGACACAATGACAAATAAGAAAACAATCAACTGGATTTCTTTTTTAAAGTATAGATTAGAGATTTCCTGGGAAGCCAGTGATCACACAGTATTATATAGACTATGCATGAATCCAAAAAGGCATAAGTTCATTTCAAAAAGCATTCAAGAGTGCTGCAGTGGAAAATTAATCAAGTAAAAATTTGTATCTATAAGACAGGTGTTTCTTGAATAGTGCTGTATTACTTGGTAGCTAAACAGTGCATTGTTATTCACTGAGAATTCTTTAAAAAACTCTTGGAGAGATTTCTCTTAGTGCAATAGTTTCAAATAATTGATGGATAGAAGATGATAGCATGCATCATTTCCTTCCCAATTATCCACTCTAGTTTCAATTATTCATTATGGCTCTTCTTATTCGATGGCTGTACATTAAGAGCACATTACTTAAAAGTACACATTTCAATTATCATAATCATATATCCAATAGGACGCTGGAGGAATGCCAGTAATCTTGTATATAATACATATTTCTAAGTTATTTCATTTTCATCCAATGACACAAGACAAGAATATTTACAGACTCTTGACAATTTTGATGACTCCACTCACAGTATTATATGAATGACATTGAATTGAACAGAGAAGACATTTATAGAGAATTAGATTCCAATTTTCATTTTCTTTTCTTATGACATTTTCATTTCTTAAATGATTCTCTTTGTAAAACGAAAGACTTCTTTTTGTTATTCGTAATGTGTATTGTGTTCAAAGAACTATTATGAAAGAACAAGAGGAGAATTACCTTCCTTTCAAGTTTTACATTTGAAATTTTTAAGGTTCTTTGTGTTTAGAAAGAAATGAAGTCATTGTTTGATTTCCAAGGATGGACGACTGAATCTTTTATGCTCACTATAGCAAGCACAGAGGACCACGCATTGGCCCTCTCTCTATTTGAACCTTTTGCTGACCTAGTAAAGGAATAGTGTTTTAGGACCAATTCATTTCAAGGTTGAAAAGTGACATTTGCTTAGTATTTTAAATTAGTTATTTTATTTATTTACATTCCAAATGTTGCCCCCTTCCTGGTTCCCCTTCCATAAGTTCTTCACTCTGTGCCCTCTCCTCTTTGCTACTGAGATGGTGTTCCCACACGCATCAACTCACTCCCACCTCATACTACTAGCATCCTCCTTCCCTGGGAAATCAAGTTCTGACAAGATTAAGTTCATCCTTTCCCACTGATGTCAGATAATCTTCTGCTGCATATGTAGCAGAGGCCATGGACCAGTGGCTTAGTCTCTGGGAGCTCTGAAGGGTCTGGGTTAGTTGATATAGTTTTATTCCTGTGGGATTGCAATCACCTTTAGTTACTCAATCCCTCCTCTAAGTCTTCCATAGGAGTCTGCAACCTCAGTCCAATGGTTGGCTGTAAGTATCTGCATCTGTCTCAGTCAGCTGGTGATAGAGCCTCTCAGAGGATAGCCATGTTTGCTTTCTCTGTGCAAGCACAACATGGCATCAGTAACAATATCAGGGTTTGGTGCCTGTACATTGGATTGATCCCTAGTTGGATTGGTCTCTGGATGGCCTGTTCCATTTTTGTCCCTGCATTTCCTTTAGACAGGAACAATTCTTGGTCTAGAATTTTGAAGATGGGTGGGTGTTCCAGTGCCTCAACTGGGAGCCATGTCTATCTACTGAAGGTGTCCTCTTTAGGTTTCATCTTTCCACTGTTGAGCATTTCAGCAAATACCCAATAGATCCTAGGAGCCTCTTACATCCCTGGTGTCTGAGACTTTCTAGAGATCCCCCACTGCCCCCATACATATTTCTTCTCATTCTGGTAGTCCTCAGGGCTACCCTGCTATCTCTTGACTCTGACCCCTTTTCCCTTCTTCTTTCCTTTTCCATCCAGGTCTCTCTCTCTCCCTCTTCCTCTTGTTTTGTTTTGCCTTATAGGTGGGATTGAAGTATCCACATTTGAGCTTTCCTTCTTGTTAAGCTTCATATGGTCTGTGTGTTATTTCACGGATATTATGAAAATTTTGGCTATCTATCTCACTTATCAGTGAGTACATACCATGCATGTCCTTTTGGGTCTTGGTTACCTCACTCAGGATGATGTTTTCTAGTTCCATCCATTTTCCTGCAAAATTCACGATGTCCTTGTTTTTAACAGCTGAATAGTATTACATTATTTAAATGAACCACATTTTCTGTATCTGTTCTTTAGCTGAGGGACATCTGGGTTATTTGTTTCCAGCTTCTGGCTATTATGAATAAGGCTGCTATGAATATAGTGAACATGTGTCCTTGTGGTATGGTGGAACATCTTTTGGGTATATGCCCAGGAGTGGTATAGCTGGGTGTAGGATCCCTAAGGGCTGCTATGCTCTAGCTGAGATTTTCCGTGTGCTGCTGTCTACTAAGTAACATTCTGATGTTCCTCTAAGATCAAAACATCCTGACTAAGGCATGGTGCCCCAGGAAGGGAATTTACACTTGACATCCTATTGCCTCCCAGTTGAGTTCCTGTTTTTTCCTGAGTTTGTGTTTTTCCTTCCCTGGGTTGGTGAATATATTGAACCTGCTCAGTAAAGGCATTGGCATTCCCTCATAACGAATGGCTCAAGTCTAACTCTTTCTTTAATCCCCTAGGGCTGCGCCTGAGCTCGGTACCATGGCAGCGCTGGAGCTGTCAGTTGGGTCTTGAGGTAGAATTATTTCCGATTTTCTGATGAACGACCAGATTGATTTCCAGAGTGGTTGTACCAATTTTCAATCTTATTAGTAATGGAGGAGTGTTCCCTTTTCTCCACATCCTTGCCAGCATGTGTTGTAGCTTGTATTTTTGATCTTAGCTATTCTGATTGATGTAAAGTGGAATCTCAGGGTTGTTTTGATTTGCATTTCCCTGGTCACTAAGGTCTTTGAACATGTCTTTAAGTGCTTCTCTGCCATCTGAGATTCCTCAAGATTCCTCAGTTGAAAATTATCTGTTTAGCTCTGTACCACATTTTTAAATTGGGTTATTTGGTTTTCTGGAGTCCAGCTTCTTGGGTTCTCTGTATATTTTGGATATCTGTCCTTTATCAGATGTAGGATTAGTGAAGATTTTTTTTCCCAATCTGTAGCTTGTAATTTTGTCTTACTAACACTAACTGTCTTTTGCCTTCCAGAAGCTTTTTAGTTTCATGAGGTCTCATTTGTCAATTGTTGATCTTAGAGCCTAAGCCACTGGTGTCTGTTCTGGAACGTTAGGAACATAAAAACCTCGAGAAAATGGAGGACGGTCGATCTGGTAAAATAGACTGTTTGTGTGGCTCTTCAGAGGTCACTGACACAGCAGGTGGAAAGCCTCCTAAGTCTTTCTACTGTCATGTTTCTGGTTATTGAATAACCAAATAGTTAGAAGTTCACCAGCCTTATTCTTTTATGCTTACCTTCCTTCTCCACAAACACACATGAGTCTGATCTACTTCTGCCCAGGTTTTACAATTGAATAAGTGATAAGGCTGGAATGTCTGAGGGGTTCTTGACAGTTCTATAGTATACCTCTAAATCCTCTTCCTTTTTAATCAAATGAACTGATTTGGGACAGGAAAAAGGTCCCATAGCTTGTGTGTGTGTGTGTGTGCGTGTGCGTGTGTGTATGTGTTTATGTCCGTGCACGCGCACATGCGTGCACATGCACGCATGCACGGAAAAAATAATTTTCTAACAGTATTTCAGAATACCATTTAGTAACAACATGCCAATGAAGTGGGCTGATTTTATAATAACTGGAATTTGGATAATAATTTGGATATAAGAGAGATTATTATAAAGGAACCCACTAAGCTCCAGATGCCTTAATTAAAAAATTAATTAAAAATAAGCAGCAAGATATTGGTAGTATACAATTTCAAGGTAAAAAGACATTCTAAGTATCTAATTTACAAAATTATGAAAAGTTAAAATAGTATTATTACACAGTATAGAAATACCTGTATGAGAAATTACCATAAAGTTACAGTAAAAACTGAAGTGGCAAAATATTCTAAGATATCTTTATGATAAATGGTTGAGTATTAGTTTTGATATTCATTAGTAACTCTCAGGTTGGACAGTACAAAGACATTTATCCAAGAGAAAGATCTTCAAAGAAGACAGTATTTTGCTACAGTAAAAGAGAATGTTCAAATGTGTGCCTTAATGCAGTGTGTTCTATTTGAACCTTAGATCCTCACAGACTGTGTACTGGTGTCTCTTCTGTCAGTTCACATCAGAATACAGAAGCTAGAAGAATGTATCCCTTGGGAGGTACCTTGCTTGTCAGAGAGAGGACTGAAGAATGTGTAAATTAGAAGCATGCTATAGCATTTTAGGAAGGTTCGTTCATCGATGAAATAGATTGTGTCTGTTCATGTGAAAAGGGAAAAACCCAACTTGATATCTACATGGTAAGCATGCGTGCGCCTTGCAGGAGGCCCTGAAAGCCTCTTGAGATTAGATAGGGCTGTATAAGTTTCATACAAAAGGAGGAACAAGTATTTGTGACAAATAAAAATGATATTTTTCACTTGATTTGTAGAACTCACATAAAAGCATTCAATTGGGAATATTCGGTAATATATGATTATCAGATGAAGAAATAAAAAAGAAATTAGTAACACAATGATAATTTATATTGCTGAAAAATTAATTATTCTAACTTTTCTGCTGATATTTTGATTTTTATCATCCATAATCTTACTGCATTTGTTTCTATCAGAAATTAAAGTGAAGAAAATACATTTTAAAAGTTCATGAAAGTTGTTTGTCACAGTGTGCTTTTAAACACACACTGGACATCATTTTGAAGGCCCATGGAATTATTGGAATAAACTTTACTATATTTAAAATATAAAATTCTAGAGTGTCATTAAATTGTCCTGAGATTCTATTTACAATGTTAATGAAATCAGTAAAATCTCTAGTTCACTGTGTAAAATGTCTGACTGCCAGAATGGGTACCTGTGTGACTTCTAGCTATTTAAATATTTGATGAATTCTTCTGGTAACCAGTTCATGTTTTGAAAATTATGTTACAGTGAATAGACCTTGCATGCCTTTAAGATGTTTTTGAAAAACTGGGCCTAATGCAAGCATGTAAGCTTTAGTAGACACTGTTATATGAGACAGCAGCTTTCTCTCTTGCTCAGGTCTAGTGGAGAGAAAAGTAAGAGTCAGTCATCAATGCCAGGGACTCCGGATAACCCTCTGCACAGCTTTGTCAAGTGAAGCATTTTTAGATATTTCAGACACACACACACTGTGCACCATTCACTTGCTCTCTGTTAGAACCTTCTGTGTCCTATAATTTTAAACTCTAAAAATACTCTGCAGTGAGATATTGATTTCCTCTCTAATTTTTGCTCACTCTGCAGTTGGATTCTTTCTGAAGAATGGTAAGGATTCCATTCTGAGATCATACCTCACCTTACGCTTTGTTCCTTTATTTAAAAAAAAATGTTATTTTTTCATGTCCCCTTCAGGTTCAATTTTTTTCATTACTCTTGCATCACTGTACACATGAAGGGAAGAATTTTATTTATGCTTAGCATCTGATAATGAGAAAATTCTCAGAGTGCAGATAATTTTAAGAAGGCAAATGCATATTAATGGAAAAGCTACGACAATCTTGTTTGTTATTCCTTAGTAAATTTCTCTGGAATAAACTAAATGTAATTTGCTACTTTGTATACTTTCATCTGAATGTTAAATGTAATGAGTAAACTGTAGTAATTTTACTTGTTTATTTTTATGGGTAGGTCTTATTTTCTTAAATTTAGGTCTCACTATATAGCTCAAGATAATCTAGAACTTGGGATCAATATTCAGTGGAATACTTACATGATAGAAAAGACTAGAAAGAAAAGAATCACAAATAAGTTTAATATGAATTTAGTGAATCATTCTACTAAATTAATTTCTATTGCTTTATAAATTTATTTTTCTAATAATTACTCATTAAATAGATATATCCTAGATATTGTTCTGTTTGCTAGGATTGTGAAACTGAATAAATCAAACACATGATTTTTTATTTATGTGTACACTGTATGTGTGTGTCTGTGTCTGTGTGTCTGTTTGTGTGTATGTAACTTCTTTTTCTTGTGTTATGAGGCTGACAATGGAGCATGGCATCTCAAACAGGTGTTCCCACCACTGAGCTGCATTCCTAGTCCAGAGTTAATCTTTCAATGAAAGAATGAAAAATAAATCCAGGACAGTAAGAAAAGTATATTTAATCAATGACATTGGTTACTTTGAATAAACCTGACCCAAGGCCAGTGAAATAGAGATGCTCTAAGAGTTGCAGAATCACGTGCCACAATCTATATACAATGCATGTCAGAAATTAAATCTCAAAGTATTTGTGAAATGAGAGAGGAAATGCTATTATTCCTTAAAATTCTTCAGGTAGTACAACAGTGTAGTCTTTGATTAATAATAAAGGGGTTCATTGTGCTGTACCAGATATGCTGTGCAAATGATTATAATATACCAGTGTCAGGACTGTAGGATGGCTTTTGGGTTGGTACCCGAATAATACATCTCTTTGTCCTAACTGAATTTTGTGATTATTTATAGCTTGGTAAATAAGTACAAAATTTGCACATCCATTTCACATTTTTCTGCTGATGATACATTAAGGCTTCTTTTGCCTTATACTACTATTCTGAAGCTTGACTATTACTTGATTCTAAACTGCTCACTATAAAATTTCTAGTATTTCTTCTTTGTTATGAATTAGTATGAAGACATCTCAGAGATGAAATGAAATACCATTAACACATCTTAATTTTTATGTGTCTTATTTGTACATAGAAGTAATTAATGTACTATTCTCCCAAATCCCTTTATGTCTAAATACACATTTGAATGCTAAGAATTCTTACTAATATAATTTTTCTTTTATGACAATATAGAATTTCCTATTTTATAGCTCATTAAATTTGAAATGATAGTGTTTTATTTATTTCAATAAAGTGTTTTCCATTCCATTTAATACAGTAAATCTTTTATGCTAAGTTAAGTAAAACTGAAAATAATTATAAATCAAAAGTTACTAGGAATTTATGATTAATTCATTTTAAGTACTACAAAAATCAGTTTAGCTGAGCTAGATTTTTAGAAGAGAAATATAAATAAATATCTGAAATTTAATATAAGAAGAAAAAAAGTGAGAGAACTAATACAATCTGAATGCTGTCTAATGTTTATGTGTATCTGATGGGCATATTGATGGAAAAAGCTTATGAGTAAAATAAAGGATTGCTGAAAACTTATTGTATTCTAAAATGCTTGTTTTCTAAAAGGCTTAACAATTATGTTCAACATGGGCACAGGAATATGTAAGTAATATGCTGGGCATAGGTGGAAGAAGAGATCCTTGACTTTGTGAAGGCTGGACGCCCCAGGGGGTGGGAATTTTGAGGGTGGGGAGGTGGGAGTGGGGGGGTAGGCAGAGGTTACATCCACAGAGAAGAAGGAGGAGGGGTGAGGGGATAGGGAGTTCCTGGGTAGGTGGGGATGGGGTAAGGGGACAACATATGAAATGTAAATAAAACATCCAATAAAAAAAATTAAAAAAAAGAAAAATGTTCCTGAACAGAACACCAATGGCTTATGCTCTAAGATCAAGAATTGACAAATGGGACCTCGTAAAACTGCAAAGCTTCTGTAAAGCAAAGGACTCAGTCAATAGGACAAAGTGGCAACCAACAGATTGGGAAAAGATCTTCACCAACCCTACATCTGATAGAGGGCTAATATCAAAGGTATACAAAGAACTGAAGAAATTAGACGCTAGACAATCAAATAACCCTATTAAAAATGGGGCACAGAGCTGAACAAAGAATTCTCAACTGAGGAAGCTTAAATGGTTGAGAAGTACCTAAAGAAGTGTTCAGCATCCCTAGTCATCAGGGAAATGCAAATGAAAACAACACTGTGATTCCACTTCACACCAGTCAGAATGGCTAAGATCAATAACACAGGTGTCCAGGATGGGGAGAAAGAGGAACACTCTTCCATTGTTGGTGGGATTGTAAGCTGGTACAACCACTATGGAAAGCAGTCTGGTGGTACCTCAAAAAATTTAACATAGTGTTACCTGAGGACCCAGCTATAACACTCCTGGGCATATACTCAAACGATATTTCAACATACAACAGGGACACATGCTCCACTATGTTCATAGCAACTTTATTTATAATAGCCAGAAGTTGGAAAGAACCCAGATGTCCTTCAACAGAAGAATGGATGCAGAAAATGTGGTACATTTATACAATGGAGTACTACTCAGCTATTAAAAACAATGAGTTCATAAAATTCTTAGGCAAATGGATGAAGCTGGAAAACATCATCCTGAGTGAGGTGACCCGATCTCAAAAGAACACACATGGTATGCACTCACTGATAAGTGGATATTAGCCCAAAAGCTCACAATACCCAAGACATAACGCATAGGCCACATGAAACTCAAGAAGAAGAAGGAAGACCAAAGGGTGGATGGTTTGGTCCTTTTTAGAAGGAGTATCAAAAGATTCAACCAGAGCTCCCAAAGTCTAAACCTCCATCCTGAGAGCACAAAGGGAGGGACTCATGTCTCCACCTGTATAGGTAATTGAGGGTGGCCTTGTCAGACATCAGTGGAAGTGGAGGGCCATGGTCCCTGAAAGTTTGGATTCCCTAGTGTTGGGGAATTCGAGAGCAGGGAGATGGGACTGGGAGGATGTTCGGAGCACACCCTCATAAAAATAGGAGGATGGGGTATGGGATAACGGGTTTTCGGGGAGAATGGGCGAGGAGATAACACTGAAAGGTAAATACGTAAAATATCCAATAATAAAAAAAAGCAGATAATGGGTCTGGAAAAAAAAGAGAGTTTACTTATTTCAAATTATTTTCAAAAGTTTGTAGGAGATGCTAATTGGCTAAGATCTTATTTTAAGCTCTCAACAAAAGAATTTAAGTCTCTGTTTAATATTCTCAAGAGAGATGTAAATCCTAGTTTCCCTCAACAATTAATTGACAAAAGAGGAGTAATCTCACAAAAAGTAGAAGAAGCTATTATTCATTGATATATTATATAGTCTGATTAGTTGTTGGCTGTTCTATAACAGTACTTTGATAAAAGAGATAATTAATATAGATTTATATTTCTTTAAATAGTGTCTTCATGCCTCTCTGAGTGTGGAAGGAGCAGCTTCTCACACTTCTGCCCTGATTTTACAAGAACTGTGAAAATTTGGCTTGAAAAACAAGAGGGGAAGTTACCCCCCCAGAAGGAGTCCCCCGAAATACTCTCCATCATACTTTTTTCACTTTTAACTCTCTAAAACTGAAAGCTCATGGCAAGTCTGCTGCTGACTGCCTCTGCCATCACCTAGACTAATAAAAACTATGCCACAGCTATGTGGAAGGACCCTCATACCATTATAGGGAATGGCCCGGACCCAGTTCTCTTATGGGGCCTAGGATTGATATGCCTGTTTGATGCCACAGAAGGTACAGCTAAATGGCTGCCAAAAAGATTAATGAAATAAATAGATACCCCCAGAAAACCAGGCCTAACCATACATAAGATGAATAACAATTTACATCCAGGGAATAGAAACCTCTCTGAGAATTCCCTTCTTTTTCCTTTCCAGGTAAAAATGAATCACCCGTGATGTCTGCTGTTAGAAGTTCTAATCCAGATGCTGGCCTCCGAACTTATACTACTCAGGCCTTCGATGGGCCATTGGCAAGAACATCAAACAGCTAGAGATTGACATCACTAATCTGAAGAAATCCCTCATTTCGCTGTCTGATGAGACCTCCAACAATTGCAAACTACTTTATTGGACTTGATTTTTACAATAGAAAAGATTGTGTACAGCTCTTGACTGTGTACAGGCCTTAAAGAAGAATGTTGCCTTTACATAGACAAGACAGGGATGGTTAAAGAGAGCATGAAAAAGTCAGAGAAGGCTCTAAGAAAAGACAGAGAGAGAAAGAGAAAGATGAGAGCTGGTTCCAGAATTGGTTTTCAACTTCTCCATGGTTGTCAACCCTACTTCCTCTCATCTTGGGAGCATTAATTGGGTTATTTTTGCTTACTTCTTTTGTTCCCTGGGCCTTAAATAGGCAGACTAACTTTGTGAAACAACAGATAATTTGGTAGCAAAACCTATTGAGATACATTATCATAAGTTAGCTATGGAGGACCATGAGACTCAAGATGAGGTTGCTACTCTATCCAGGATGTTCCCAAAACCCATCTCCACCCAACCTAAAAGAGGGGACTTCTGGCTCTAGACCAAGCAGAGAGAGGCCACCCAGAACCCCCTCTGACTGGCCATCTGAATTATTGCTTAGGCTGTGAGGCTAAGCACTGCAAGGGAATAGAAATAAAAGTTAAAAGTATCTCTCTGTGTTCCCTTAGGGACAAGCCTGACTGCACAGGAGTTGATGTCAAAAGCACCCCCTCTCCAGGAAAAATACATCTGGATGGGTATGGCCCTCATGCTTCACTGGACAATGACAGTGGTACTAGAGCCATTACAAAGTCCCCTTTAATGACTAGAGGTCAGGTCTCTATCCCTGCCTTCGTAAGATTAGAATTGCCACAGCCCTTCTATACTTAGAGAAGGGAGGAGGTGTCAGGGGCAGCCCTGCTTATACACTGAAGGCCTAAAATCAGCCATAGGCCTAAAATCAGCAATAGGCCTGTCATATATGTATACTAACACCAAGTCTTGGGTCTCAGTGGAACAGCATTGAAACAGATGGCTATAAGCTATTGTAAACAGGTAGCTTTTATGGAAATTTACCAGCCTGAGTAGTCATAGACCTTGTAAATAGGTAGCCTTGGAAGATCATACCAACTTAGATAAGGACAAGTGAATCATAGGCAGATTCATAGTGACCTGTCCCCTGAACCTTCACCCAGCTGATAAACAGTTCTGAAAGATATCTGTATTCCCCTGAACATCCATGCTCTGGTGTCATCCCCTTCCCCACATACTGTTTTTTTGTGTTTATAACCCTTGTGTGAATAACTAATAATTACAATTTGATTTAAAAAATAAATTAAAAAAAGAAAAAAAGGAAGAAAAAGAACAATTATGTTCAGACAATCTCGAAGGCTCAGCATGTATAAAGACATTGCTCTACATGTTGGGTGATCTTAGCTAAATTGGGGAGCCCATGTGAAGGTGGAAATAGATAACCAACCCTTCAGTGATCCTTTGACATCCATACTTGTACTGTGGCATGAGAAAGTTCATATTCATGCATACACATCACACAAACAAAACATGATAATAAAAATAATATGAATAATTTGTACTAGGTTTTCAGATCATTGACTATCAAAAATCTCTTACTGGTGGACACAATATGGAATTTATATCCAGAGTTGTTTTTGTGACAAAAAATAATCTTTGTTTCCTTCATACATGCATTATACATTTTATTATAAATAATTTGTCAAAAAGATGCTTTTGAATGTATATTCTATGAAGCACCCTAAAACTCCAAAAAAAGTTCCTTGAAAGATCGACAATTTAAGCCATTGTTAGAAAATAAAATCAACTTAAAAAATCAGTAGCTCTCCTATATCAAATACATATCTGTATCAAAAGAGATCATGAATACACTCCTATTCACAATGGCCTCAAAGTAAAATATCCAGGAACAAATCTAACCAAGCAGGGAAAGTGCCTCTACAGTGAAAATTTTATATCTCTGAGGAAAGAGATCTAGGAAGATATTAGAAAAAGGAAAAACTTCCCATTCTTATAGTTGATGAAATTAATGTATTAAAATGACCATTGAACCAAATAGTTAAATATTTAGTTCAATCTCAATCAGCATTTCAATGATAATGTCACAGAAATAGAGAGAAAATCTTAATAACCTCTTTTAACATTTTTATACTTAAATCATAATTTAAACATTGTAAAACCTATGACTCTATGCTTTTTGTTTGTTTGTTTTGTGCATGTAAGAAGAGATACTTATATAAGTTAAAACATTTTATTAGGAACATTTTTATATTATTATATTGTGAAAAACTATAATTTTCATGAATCCATTTGAATATGATCAAATATCTTTTCCATGCATTGAAATGAAAAATTTCCATTTTACTAATTAATTTAATGAATGACACTGATTTCCAAATATTAAATAAGACAGTTTTTGTAAACAAAACCCCACTGGTTATTGCAACATTGTGGTGGTTTGAATGAACATAGTCTATATTGGCTCATACATTATAATACTTGATCCCAAGTGGTAGAGCCATTGGGAAGGATAATGAGATGTGACAGATTCTTTTATAAGTCTCATTGATCATGATGTTGTATCATAGCAAGAGACAAACATCATTAAGTCCTATTCTAACATTAGCTTATTGTAAAGAATGCTTTCTTTTATATATACGCATTAAAAAATTTTGTCTGTTGGCCCTCCCATACATGCTATACATACGGAGCAGATGTACAGCTTGGTCTTCATGTGGGTTCTGAATAACTGGAGTTGGGGGCTATCCCAAAAGTTTTTGCCTGTATGTGTGATATGTTCTTCCAGCTGGGCTGTCTTGTCTGGCCTCAGTGGCAAAGGAAACCCCTAGCCTAGAACAGACTTGAAGTACCAGGGTTGGTGGATACCCAGAGGGCCCCCACTCGCTCAGAGGAGAAGGTGAGAGAAGTGAGGTAAGGGTTGTGAAAGGGGTGACAGGAAGTAGGGCAGTGAGCTGGATGTAAAGTGAGTAAGTGAGTAAGTGAGTAAGTAAATAAATTAATAAATAAATAAATACCAGTTTGGTTTGTGTCTTAGTTAGGGTTTTACTGCTGTGAACAGACACCATGACCATGGCAAGTCTTATTATAAAGGACAACATTTAATTGGGGCTCGCTTACAAGTTCAGAGATTCAGTCCATTGCCATTAAGGTAAGAGCATGCATGGCAGCATCCAGGCAGGCATAGTGCAAGAGGAACTGAGAGTTCTACATCTTCATCTGACGGCTGCTAACAGAATGCTGACCCCCATGCAACTAGGATGAGCCCATGCCCACAGTGACACACTACTCCAACAAGGCCACACCTACTCCAACAGTGACACTCCTTGGGCCAAGCATATTGAAACCATTACAGTCTACAATTTTCTATTATTAGAAAGTCCATACTATGTTTGGTCTTGGATTGAAGCTAATATTTAGATTGTGGATTCTTCCTTGAACATGTTTTGTATATATGTATATTAATATTTAAAAGTAGAAATATATGAAAACATGATAATAGTCTTCTTTTAATTCCTATGATGGATTAAAATTGTTTCTACAAAATTGTACCTGTACACCATTTTAACATTGATTACCATGAGTTTATTTGCAATATACAATTTTGCCTTCCTAATGTACGTAAGATCTGAAACATGCTTGCTTTCTATGTCTGCTGCTGCTAATTATGTCTTCTTTTTTTGATTGTCTTTATGGGTGGTTGTCACATTTGTCATTTAAAAACTCCAACTTTTCCTATTTTTTTCTATCTTGTGCTTTTAAATTCTATGGGTATTTGCCATGATGAATTTCTACTGTTCATTTTATCTTAATTTATTATTTTCCTAGATTGTGAAATGTGACTAGATTCCTAATGTGTATTGTAGTACATCCACTTACTTCTATCCATTTTGTCTTACAAACAATGTTTTTGAATCATAATTCTCACATAGATGCCAGACTGGCCTCAAACTTGCAACCTTCTGTCCTCTACTTCTGAGTTACTGGAATTACAAATATGCACCATTACATCCAGCTGTTTATTTTGTTTCAAATCTTGTAATACACTGTATAGTCATTGATGTTAAATTTAAACCTGTTTTCTGAATTCAATCTGAGTTATTTTAACATATCCTCATGTTTGAGGTTAAGTTACTTTATTACTGATTTTTAAATTTTATATTTGTACATATATAGTCTATCGGATTAATTGATGTTTATAAAAATGTGAGCAAATAGATTGATATATTATCAACACAGCTTGCGTAAATATTTTACTTCACTTTTAGCTAATGTGACATAATTTAAACAAACTATAGCATGATATTTTCTGATTGAGTTAATTGTTTTAACATTGAGTGGTGGGAGATGATTCTTATACATACAATAATTTCTGTGTGAAAAGTCTACTAATATTTCATGTGCTGTTGATGACATATAGTTTTAGATCCTTAGGTGGTGCCTTGATTCTCAGTTATTCATCTGATAATCGTACGCACCACTCAGGAGACCACATACTGGAAACTTGTTGCTCTAAGAATAGCATGCTCTGTATGAAAGCGGGACTTCTGAGCTTCGCCCTCTAGCCCCATAGTCAGGAGTGATGTAAAATATGAACATTTATATAAAGATTATAAGGTGACAGATGTATCAATTAGCTTAATTCAATCATCCCACACAGTATGCACATTTAATGTGCATAGTGTTCAAATGTGGGTCGGTTTTTATTAGTAGAAGTTTGGAAAAAAGACTTGACAGGCTGTCTTTAGTAACGAGGGAAGCACTTGTTTTAACTCTAAGGTAGAAGTAAGCAGGGAGTTTAGGAAGGTGAGAGACTTCCACTCCCGCCCCTACTTTAAGAGTGAGTTCCTGATGAGCCTTACCTCTGTAGACAACTGTGGGAGCAGGTAAGGAGCTGCAGTTTGCAGCAGATATAAATTCACGGGAGTTCTCAAAACAGCTGAGTCAGGCTTTGCTTACTAAGTCATGACTGTAGAGTATTGATTTTCAGGCTCCCTCTCTTTCGCTGTATTACATTCAGCTCAATTCAGCAAACGTATACTTAATACTATTCACATTCCACTTATATTTAGGGTCTCATGCTCAAAGACAAAGTTGTAATTCTTGAAATGTTTATCATGTAATCAATGAAAGACAATTAAGTCTATGTTTTAAAATAAAATAAAATATAGAGTTGGAATCAGAGTGTTGTCTGTTACAAATTGATTATACAGTGTGTGTGTGTGTGTGTGTGTGTGTGTGTGTGTGTGTGATATTTAGTGCCAGCTGGGAACATGACACAAAACTAGATTAACCTGGAAAGAGGTACAATCAATTTAGGAACCATGTCCTTCATGTTGGCCTGTAAATATGTCTGTGGGACATTTGTATATGTAGTAGGGATGGCTCACTGTGAGCAGTGTCACCCCAGAGTGGGGAGGGGTGGGCTAAATAAGAAAAGTACTTAAACAACTCATAGGTAGTAAGCCAGTAAGCAGCAGTGCTCTATGGTCTCTGCTTCAAGTGCCTGCCTTGAGTTCCTGCGTTGGATATGACAATGGATTGTAATCTATAGGAAGAATAAAATCTTCTCTTCCCTGATTGCTCTTGGTCATCGTGTTAATTGAGATAGCAGAAACCAAACTAGAATAGAGTACCTTGGCTTAACATTTCTACATGTGCATTTGTCAAATAAACATGGATTTCAGAAATAATCAAGGAAATTATAATTTTTCTAAATGTTCATTTTGCAGTAAAGCTAAAGCATTAGTAAAGATTTATACATTTTATTTGTACCCTAGTATTAGTTAATAGGTTGATACTTATTTAATTTTTAGTACACCTTATAAATTAAAATATTACAAAGTATGTTAATATCTTACAGATAAATCAACAATCTAGGTTTTTTGTGCAGGCCTTTATTTGTACAACTTTATATAGCAATCAAATTTCTATACCTTAGCTTCTTTATGGGTAACAGTTTGATAATAGGTGGTGAATCACCCACTTATTTGTATCAAAGAAATGAGAGCTTTTAATTTCTAACACTAATGAAGGAAATTTTGACGGAGCTAAATATGTTGAGGATTCAGCTTTGACAGCTGGAAAAGATAAATGAAACACAATTCTTTGGCCTTAGTCACTATTTAAATCCCTTTTCAAAGCTGAGAGGGCCTTGAAGGCGTTGCCTTTTTTAGATCACTAGCCTTGCCTCCAGATGCTTCTGATATACTGGAGACACTTGCCCCAGTCTAAGAGACTTATGCTTCCTGTGTGCTTTTAATGCCAAGAAATATGGTAGAAACATTTTTTAACGATATCAATTTAGGGAAAAGATATATAGATAACCTTTGCCTCTTAGAACTTAATAATAGTTCAATTACATTGGGACTGGTAGAAAACTGAAACTGGTAAGTATAACTTTAAAGAATGGTTTAGAAATCTCTCTTTTCAGAATATCCCAATACAGCAAACTAGAAATGGAGGCATGTGATTCACAACCTGAAGTAACCAGTCAACAGTCAAGTCCTTTTGTCCCCACTGAAATTCAAGAGAAGAGCCTGGGGTTTTGCCACAAGTGTATGCAAAAGATTTTGATGCCCATCACCTAAATGATTCAAATTTTTGTTCTGTCATGGAATGAAAATGATAATAACACTGTTGTTAAAGCTCACAGGTAGCAATCTTTATTGAGCTCAAACATAGTACGTAAAAATATCAATGAATAGAGTGGTATACAGAATCAGCTCTCAAGCCACTTGAACCCCGTAAAAGACAAAAGGCAGACATTAAAGAAATGATGGGGTTTATACCAAATACTAAATTACAAATCATCAGGAGTATTAAAATAAAAGCAAAGCAGTAGGAAATAGTCTCTGATCTTTACTAGGGTCATGGAGGTCAAAAAGGAAGTTTTATATGGACTGTCTTTGGGAGAATGCATGATCTGAACATATGTCAGCATTGAGATACATACCTACCATGGAGCACTATTGTTAGTCAGCATGTACACAGGAGAACACAATTAAAAAGGCTGGGTAGGCTAAAGATGATATTTTGTGAAAAACAATTATGGGATAAACTATTCGTGGATGTTGTGGCCCTGTGGTAATGGGCATTGCAGTCTGTGTCAGTAATGTAGACTCTCATAATCATGGTTATTATAAGGGGTTCTTTTATAATTATCAAGGGTCTTGTGAGATAGAACATTTGAACAATTCCAGACCAATAAAACAAGAAGGCTCTGAAGATGCAGGTGGCAGAGCCTAGAAAAATGACAGATGTTATAGAAATTAGAGAAAAAGATTAGATTGTTTTATGTTAAGGTATAGTAAACCTTAGAATTTATGCGTAAGAGCAGCATAGAGGAAAGCGGTATCTCCGTGAATAACAGTATGTAGCTCTCATGAATGAACTGAAATGGGCAAAAGAAACAGAAAAAAAAAAGAGCTCTATAGTTTCTTATTGTAGGGTGAATTTTGGAGCTTCATTGAAGGAAGACTATTACCTGTTGGAAGACACAAATAGAGCTGTGAGGATTAGAAATAGGAAGGCAGTCAGGACTCTAAGAAAGCAGATGCAACCAGGGCAGCTGTGTATGGCGGAGCCTGTTCTGAGAGTGTGTGCATTATCTTTATTGTAACTTAAATCCACCCATGAAAATGAGCAAGCTCAGATAATTACAAGGTGACCAGATAAAAGAGGGGGACCGTGGGCCGACTCTAATAGAAGTTTAAAGATAAAACTCAAAAGTTATATGAAGCAGAGCAGAAATAATAACAAGAATGAAGAATAACTGTCATTCTAATGTAGTTAAAAAGTCACTTGTAGTGGTTAAGTGTTTAGGTTTCAAAAGAAAAAAGTTAGAGGGAGTCAGTACATAATTCAGGTGTAACCAGTTATGTTGGGGCTTATGACAATGGGCGTGACACATATTTTTCCTTTAGTTATGAAGTTGTATTCTGAGAAAATTATTAACAAATAATACAGTGAGGTTATTGTAGAAGATAAATACAGTAGTTGGATGTGTAGGTGGTTCATGATTTTCTACTTTACAAGTATGCTTTCCTATCACTTATAGTAAGTGCTTTGTGTAGCCTTGCCTATTCATACCTACAGGTTCAATGTTGTTGGGGGCAAAGGACACCATGGAAACCTACTGCAGTGAGGATGACCCTGCTAATGACTCCTAGTAATGAAGGATAGGAGTCCAAACCAACCACCTTCAATCTACACCCTATCATGCCTGTAAAGTATGCTAGGGTAATGGTGGTGCAGTACTTGTGGGAGTGGCCAACCAATGACTGGTTTAACTTGAGCCCCATCCCGTAAGAGGAAGACCATACCCAGTACTGCCTAAATGGTTAGGACCAGAAGGTAGATAGTCCAGAGACCTAGGCCAAAGACGGGGAAAAGTAAAAAAAAAAGATTCCTAATGACACTCTGCTATACTCCTAGATCACTGCCTTGGTTATTCATTATCATCAGATAGCAACTGAAGGGAGCAGATGCAGAGACCAAGAGGCAAACATTTGAAGGAACTCAGAAGTCCACTCAGAAGTACGGGAGGAAAAAAATTATTGGAACCTGAAGGTTCAAAGTCATCACGAGAACATGGCCCACAGAATTAACTAATCAGGGCTGACAGAGGTTCACAGAGACTGTCAGGACAATCAAGGAGCCTGTATGGGTCTGTGATAGGCCTTCTGCAAATATGTTCAGTCAAAACTTATAACAGCTTCATACATAGCTTCTGCTTAAGTTTTTGCCTGCAAGGTCCTCCATTGGCTTCCCTTGGTAAAGGTCTGTGACTTGAAGGCCAAATAAATGTTCTTCTGTAGGTCATTATAGAAGAAATGGTCATTATGTTTATCACAGCAGTAAATACAGACATAGGTCCATGGTGCAGGCTTATTATTCTAGCACTTGTGACTTCTAAGCAGCAGGATCAGGAGTTTCAAGTCATGATCTGTAATATTTTATGTTTGTAACTACTGGACTGGACAATGGGAGACCTGTTTTCAAAAAGGAATAACAAAACAAGCAAACAACAAAACAAAAAACAAAACCCATCAAAAACAAGGAAAGAAGAAAATTGACCACCTTAAGATTGTTGTTAAGTATGTTTAAGTCCAGTATAAGAATGTGCCTGTGTATTCTGTTGATGTATCTTGAGCACATTTACTTTGAACTCATTGAAATCAACAAACTGAATGTGGTCCAGGGTAGAAGAATTTTAACCTTTTGCATGTAGATACATGAAACACTCATGAGTTTTGATTGAATACATTTGCCGTGTCACTTTTTAATAAAATAAGGAAACTAGACTATATACAGGGAAGAAATCAATGCTAAATGTTGGGGGAATGGACTTCATCATTTTTTATTTTGCACTGCTTCTCAAAGTGAAAATATATATAAGTAAGAGATTTGTTTCTTGCTCAAATACACAGTAATTAAAATTGCCTTGTGTGACTGTTTAATGAGGTTATGTGAGGATACTCTGCTCTTATTTAAAACCATCGTTGGTGTTAAATGTAGTCTTACTTCAAAATTCTGAGTTGGAATGGATGTCAAACTTTTATCCACAGGCACTATTTACTTTCATATTGTTCAATATTTACCACGATTTGCTACAGCCTTAGTCACCATCTCAGCTGGCATACTGCCTGTTTATATTTTTGAAGTGGCTTGTTATAAATTCTTATAAAACACTGGCACTAATTACAGCTGCTCACACTTCTATTTCAACCCCCAATACTCTTGTTTTTCCCTGGCTCTGCTTTCACTCACAGCCGTAATAATTTTTTTTTCCATTTTGTTTCTGATCCTCTTTCATATATAGCCAGGAAATGAGCCACACTGTGCCACAAGAATTGAAAAGGTTTTTCGAACTAATTTTCATTTTCTGTGCAATGCCCATGGCATGCTCTGAGCGTGTGATGTGCTATCATTAGGTTTTGCTTGTGAAACCTAAATGCAAAAAGTTTAAAAGCCTTGCTTTACTGGCCTTATCAACAGTTTGCATTCCCCTGAAAGGTCGATTAGAACAAAAATGTACTTGATCACTTCTGGTCAGAGTACTACAGAGTTAAGAGTGGGAAGCACATTCATGCTGCTTATGGAAGGATTGATGTTTTGAAATATTTTGTTATATTTTCATGCTAATATTAGGCTATTTCTATTATACATTTTACACATTTGCATATGGTTTAATTTGGGTAAAATTGCTCATCTGTTCCTAATCCTTATTTTTCTGTCAAGGACTTGAAAAATGCGTATTATAATAATATTTTACACAGAAAGAAGTTCACTGAAAATTGGGATGTTCATGTCTTTAAACAGTCTATTTTTGAATACTATTAAGGATTTCCAAGCTGGTGTAGACCTTGAATGATTGCAAAGAGAAAATCTCTCTGCAGTACCTCAGGATGGACAAATGGATTTGTATTTACATGATTATAGATGAGCAAAGAAGAAATTTCAGTAAACATGCAGAATCAGAGAACCTCAATTAGATTTTACCTATCTCAAGACTGCAGAGTTGAAAATAGTCTGGAACTACCAAGTAAATCGTATTCTTGGAAATATAGTTTGTTTCATATTTGTTCTCCACTGATTCAGATACTTGTAGATGTCTGTACATGCTTATATACTAAAATGTCATATATTAATGTATATTCATTTGGGGCTTTATCTGCACATCAAATTGATTTTGTACTGTCTTCAGAAAAAAATCTAAATGAAGAACATAGGACTATGTTCTAGCTTATGTTCACATAAGACATCATTCGTGGCAATAGAGCTTAAAGCAGCCTATGTCACATTGGTGTTGACTAGGTGAAGCACTCAAGAATAAATTGCCATGACGTTAACATCTCACGATATGTAGATCATTGTGTTTTGTTAGCCATGTTAATCTCACTGCACTGCATTCAACTCATGAGCATGAGATCTGTGTGGGACAACACATGAGCTAGCACCAAAGAAACCTGAGGGGGAAAATGGACTTCACATCCCTAACAGAATCAGAGATCAAAAGATCTGTTCCATTAAACTTTAAACCAGAGAAATTCATCTGTCTGGCCCTGTGTCTCGTGTCAATCAATGGCTGAGCTTTAGCTGGATTATGGTGAAGCCTGAGTGGTCATGCAAGAGAGAATTTCAGACAACCAGTCTCCAAAGAGATTGCTATTCTAAGACTCAACATGAAAGAGAAATATGCTTAGGGTTTCATTGTACAGCAAAGAATCTCACTTCTGAATGTGTGGTAAAAGAGCTCTGGCAGCATTTGTTGCCCTCACCCACGTAGCTCTTTCTCATTAAGAATGGGGCACAAATGGCTGGCATTTTGTCTTGAATATTTCTTTGTCAAAATTCTGTTCTTTCCTTTTCTGCTTGCTGAATATAAATAAATGTTCTCACTAGTTATCAAGCTAAGCAAACTGATAATGAAACCTCTCTCTCTCTCTCTCTCTCTCTCTCTCTCTCTCTCTCTCTGTATAGCTCATATGGTCACAACTTGATTATTAAAGACATTGACAGGTACAGGGGAAGTAAAATTCTTGCTTCCCCAGAATTTTATATCTACCTGTTCCTTCATAATTATCATATTTCCATCTCAGTCAAATTCTTTCTAACAAGTTGTGCAGTTCCTGTCATTTTCTAGCTATATCTAGTGCAAGGAAAGTATTTAAAACAAAATTTTTTTACTCACTTTGAAAGCCCATAGGATACTAGTTTTAGTTGTGGTTAAACTTCTAGGTGTAGGATGTATGAGTCACAGGGAGGCTTTTCGATTATCAATGACATCACTTAAGGAATTTGGCAACAGGATGCAAATAAGATAGGAAGTTTGAGTTAATAAAAGTCTTACACCCATACAAGATCAGCTGAGAAGACACCCTCCTATGCCCACAGCCTGAGTGCCTCCCAGGAGGTCCACAGTAACAAAGACATAGTTGAAATCCCTCCCAAATACCCACACAAGCTGGGGCATCCACACAACCTACTAGGACCTACCCATTCTGCCTAGCGCCACCTTCCTTCCAGTATGCTTCCTCACACAGGCCAGATCAGTGGCTTGATACCCTACCATACCCTACAACCTGTCTGCCTCCCTAGAGGTCCACAGTAACCAGGGACACAACTTGTCTGCCTCCCAGGAGACTGGCCTAACCCAGGTCAGAGAGCTCTATCTGCCTCCAAGGAGGTCAGCTCCAGTCAGAGACACACAGGACAGTTAATACCAGAGATAGACAGATGGCCAGAGGCAATTGCAGGATCCTAAGTGACAGAACTCAATGAAATTCTGCCCCACTAGAACCCAGTTCTCCCTCTACAACAAGCTCTGTATACCCTAACATATCTGAAAAGCAAGATTCTGACTTAAAATCCAATCTCATGAAGATAGATCCCTTTAAGGCGTATATAAAAAAACTTCCTTAAAGAAATACAGGAAAACACAGGCAAGTAGGTAGAAGTACTTAAAGAGGAAACAGGTAAATATCTTAAAGAAATACAGGAAAATACAATCAAGCAGGTGACAAAATTGATCAAAACAGTCTAATAACTAAAAAATGGAAATAGAAACAATAAAGAAAACAAAAATGGAGGCAATCATGGAGTTGGACAACATAGGAAAGAGATCAGGAGCTACAGATACATGCATCACACACAGAATACAACAGATAGAAGAGAGAATCTCAGGTTTAAAAAATATCATAGTAGATACTGCCAAATTGCTCAAAGAAAACACAAAGTGTAAAACATATCTATCCAAAAAATATCCAGGATATTCAGTACTCAATAAAATGGTTAAACCTAAGAATAATAAGAATAAATGAGGGAGAAGAATACCAGCTCAAGGGGCCAAAAACCATCTTCAACAAAACCATAGAAGAAAACTTCCCTAACCTAAAGGAAGAGATGGCCGTAAATGTACAAGAAGCCTATAGTACATCAAATAGATTCAACCAGAAAAGAGAACCTTCTCTTCACACAATAATCAAAACACTAAATGCACAGAACAACAACAAAAAAGAATATCAAAAGCTGTAAATGGAAAAGGCCAAGTAACATATAATGGCAAACACATCAGTATTACAGCAGACTTCTCTACAGAGACTCTAAAAGCCAGAAAATTCTGGTTAGATGTCATTCAGACCCTAAAAAAACACAGATGCCAACCCAGGATACTATAATCAACAAAACTCTCAATCACCATAGATGGAGAAACCAAGATATTCCATGACAAAACCAAATTTAAACAATATCATTCTATTAATCCAGCCATACACACGATATTGGAAGGAAATCTCCAACAAAAGGAGGGTAAACACAAGAAATTAAACATTTCACAACCATTCCAAAGGAAGAGAATCACACACACATAATACTACCTCCAGAAAAAAAGTAAAGGAACTAACAATCATTTGTTTTTAATATCTCTCAACATCAATGGACTCAATTCTTCAGTAAAGAGACAGAGGCTAACAGACTGGCTACTTAATCAGGATCCAGCATTTTGCTGTACATAAGAAACAGAGCTCAGTGACAAAGACAGATACTACCTCAGAATAAAAGACTGAAAAAAGTGTTCCAAGCAAATGGTCCCAAGAAGCAAGCTGGATTTGCCATTCTAATATCTGTATGATAAAATAGACTTTCATCCAAAAGTTATCAAATGAAATGGGGAAGGACACTTCATCAAAGTAAAAAACCCACTAAGGGGAACTCTCAATTCTGAACATCTATGCCTCAAATGCAAGGACACCCACATTTGTAAAAGAAAATTTCTTAAGCTCAAAAAAAACCCTCATTGAAGCTCACACATTAATAGTGGGAGACTTCCACACCCTAGTCTCACAAATGGACAGGTCATTGAAAGAGAAACTCAATAGAGACACAGTGAAACTAACAGAAGTTATGAACCAAGTGGATTTAATAGATATCTTGAGAACATTTTACCCCAAAACAAGGGAATATATCTTCTTTTCAGCACCTCATGGAACTTATTAAAGGAAGAAATAAAGAAATGACTGAATTAAGACTTTATAGAATTCAATGAAAATGAAGACACAACATGTGCAACCTAATGAAACTTATGTTTCATTAACATTAATATTGAAAGCAATATTAAGAGGAAATTTCATAACACTAAATGCCTTCATAAAGAATTGGATTGATCCCTTCAAGCAACTTAACAGCACACCTGAAAGCTCTAGAACAGAAGGAAGTAAACACACCCAAGAGGAGTAGATGGCAGGAAGTAGTCAAAGTCAGGGCTGAAATCAACCAGTTAGAAACAAAGAGAAAGATACAACAAATAAAACCAAGAGATGGTTATTTGAGAAAATCTACAAGACAGAAAAACCCTTAGCCAAACTAACTAAAGGGCAGAGACAGTATCCAAATTAAAAAAAAAAATTAGAAATGATAAGGGAGACATAACAACAGACAGTGAAGAAATTCATAAAAATCACCAAAACCTACTACAAAAGTCTATATTCAACAAAATGGGAAAATCTAGCTAAAATGGATGACTTTCTAGGCAGATACCACGTGCCCAAGTTAAATCAAGATCAGATAAACTAAGCAGTCCCATATCCCCCAAGGAAATAGAAATAGTCATTAAAAGCCTCCCAACCATAAAAAAAAGCCCAGGGCCAAATGGTTTTAGTGAAGAATTCTACCAGACCTTCAAAGAAAAGCTATTATCAATACTCCTCAAATTATTCCACAAAATAGAAACAGAAAGAACACTACCTAATTAATTCTGATATGCCAGTTACTCTGATAGCTAAACCACACAAAGATCCTCCCAAAAAGAGAACTTCAGGTGAATTGCACTTATGAATACTGAAGCAAAACCACTCAAAAATATCTCACAAAATGACAATACCATCACTCACTAAGATTGAGTATGCTTCATCCCAGGAATCCAGAGATAGTTCAATATATAAAAATCCATCAACACAATAAACTGTATAAACAAACTCAAGGAAAAGAGTCACATTAGATGCTGAAAAAAGCCTTCAACAAAATACAATAACCCTTATGTTAAGAGTCTTGGAGAGGTCAGGGATTCATGGGACCTAGCTAAACACAATAAAAACAGTATATTGTAAACCAACAGCCAGCGTCAAATTATATGGAGAGAAAATAGAAGCAATTCCACTAAAATTCGTGTCAAGAAAAGGTTTCTCACTCTTTCCCTATCTATTCAATATAGTGTTGAAGTTCTAGAGAGAGTAATTAGACAACAAAAGGAGATCAAGGGGATACAAATTGGAATGGCAGAAAGTATCACTATTTGCAGATCATATGATAGTATAATAAGTGACCCCCAAACTTCCACCAGAGAACTCCAACAGCTGAGTTACTGCTTCAGCAAAGTGGCAGGTTATAAAATTAACTTAAACAAATCAGTAGTCTTCTTTCATACAAGTGAGAAAAAAATCAGGAAAATAGCACCCTTCACAATAGGCACAAATACTATAAAATATCTTGGTGGTGTAACTCTTACCAAGCAAGTGAAAGATTTGTATGACAAGAATTTCAAGTCCCTAAAGAAAGAAATAGAAGACCTCAGAAGATGGAAAGATCTCATGCTCATGTACTGGAATTATTAATATAATGAAAATGGGCATCTTATCAAAAGATTCAATGCAGTCCCCATCAACATTCCAACAAAATGCTTCACACACATAGAAAGAGCAATTCTCAACTTCATATCATAAAACAAAAATGGAGAAGAAACTGAAGGATAGGTGATCCAATGACCAGCCCTACTTGAGATCCATTTCATGGGGGGGCACCAAATCCTAACACTATTCCTGATGCTATGTTGTGCTTACACACAGGAGCCTAGCATGGCTGTACTCTGAAAGGCTCTATCAGCAGATAAGACAGAGGCAGATACTTACACCCAACCATTGGACTCAAGTCAGGGATTACTATGGTTGAATTTGGGAAAGGATTGAAGAAGCTAAAGGGGGGCAACCCCATAGGAAGACCAGCAGTCTCAACTAATCTGGACCCCAGGGAGCTTCCAGAGACTAAGCAACCAACCTGGTAGCATATAAGAGCTGATCTGAGGCCCCCCAGTCCTCAGTAGAGGACTTCCTGATCTGTCCCCAGTGGGAGAAAATGTGCTTAATCTTCCAGAGACTTGAGGCCCCCAGGATGGGGGGGGGGTCTGGAGTGCAGGGAGAGCACCTTCTCAGAGGCAAGGAAGAGGAGGAATATGATGAGGAACTATAGGAGTGGTGACCAGGAAAGGAGTGCAAGGGTCGGGTTGTAGATAAATAATGTAAGTAAAAGTCTTTATTTTATTCTCAACTTGAAGTTAATAAACTAGATGAACTTCATATCTACTCTGCTCATGAGTTGTAATTTCCTCTGCACTTGTCTACTAAAGAGAATTTTTAATTTAGAAGACTCAGTGACTGAAGCATCTTTTATGAGAGGAAAAATTCCAAGACTTGTGACCTGGATTGTTACAATTAGAAACAAAATCTTTTAAATACACTGAAAATGTATTTACTTAAAATGAATGTTGAGAGAATATTGACTTTTAATATATACATACACATACACATGCACATACACATACACATACACATACACATATACATTTATGCTGGGCCCCATTTCAGCCCTGGTGTGGGTCTTGTGGACAAACTAGAGCCTGGCTCGAGTTTCTGCGGCCTTCTGGGAGAGAATAAGCCTGGCTCGAGTTTTGAGACCTCTCTGAGACACTACGTACGGGGTGACTCAACAAGACTTGCTTGGCCCTGCCTCTGCCCCACTGTTGCTGATGTAGAGCTTTGACATTGGCCCTGTCAGTCATCCCATATTCCCTGTCACCCTTCCCTGCCTCCTACATCATCTCACTCCACCAAAACTCCTCCTCCCTGTGCTCCAAGTTTATATAAGCAAGAGGCTGATACATTAAAGTTCAGTTCCTGCTTCCATAAGACTCCTGGACGGGTGTGTTTGTTTTAGGCTGTCGACATCTACCATCCTGCTCAGCTCTGGAGAGACCAGGTGGAACTGGGATCTCTCTCCTCTCACCATTACCTGCCAGCAAGGAGCTGATACACACACACACACACACACACACACACACACACACACACACACACACACACACACACACACGTTTCCACAGTCATAGAGCATCTGAATGAAACTATGAAAAAAATCATAATCACGTAGAAAAGGCTGATTGAGATATCCTCAATTAGTGTGAGGGTAAGGGACCAGGTTGTTGCAGTCATGTCTACATCAAAGAGAGATCCTTCAGTGAGAAAGCTGAAATCCTTTTTCTAAGCACCGACTGAGAGCACCGTAGGCTAAGACATGGTATATCCTTTGGTTTGTTTGCTGGGACGGTGATTTTCAGGAGAACTGATCACTGTGGTAGATGGTGATCAGCTCTATGCTATTTCTCCTCGCTCAATAACTTCTTTCTGATCTTTTCCTCTTCATTTTAAAGAACTGGCCGATATATCTGTTAAGCTTTCTCACAGGACTTTTTGCCAGCTTGCTTGTACCAATTTAAACTCTTGAGAGAAATATTATATCTGTATCTGTTGTTTTTACCCTGGAAATATGTTCACAATTTGTCAGACACTACAGTAGTACATATCCAGCCTGCATAAATTTTGTGCTTCTGTGTTATAATTCTGAGCAGTCTAAATAACCTCTTTGTTCCTTAATCAACCCTTGCCTCAGTTTCCCTGGTAGGTCAATGTCATATCCAAATAACTAATTTTATTATACAGTGTGTGTAAGAGACACATAAAATGTATAAGCAAATCAATAAGACTGAAATGTCAGCTTTTTAACAGTGCCTTCATCTTATAAGATTTTGATTTAGCAGCACAGTAAACTGCATAATTGTTTTAATATACTTCTTCACCTACGAGAAAGGAGGAAAATGATTATTCTCAAATATAATTTTAGTGAGTTAGAATATTTTTCTTGTTAATTGCAGAAACATCACTGAAAAGGCAATATGATGATATGAGTTCTGGATAATGGATCAGAGGAGGAAAATGGATGAAAGGTAGCTGGCTCAGATGGGCTGGAAATATTATCTATATCCTTTCTACATCTATCACCTGGCACTTGGAAGTGTCAAAGAAATCTGGGTGGATATAATTGTAAGACAGCTTTGAAGTTCAATGTCCCAGTGACCTCAAAGACCAGAGGACTCAGGATGAATTTATGCTATTCCCTGTTCAGACTCTGGCTGTATTCTAATAAACTCATTAACGAATAGTAATCAAATCATAGTTTTCACTTGAGTGGTTGTACCACAATGACCCTTTACATTTCACAGTGTCTAAGAAAAAAACATCCTGAATGCCAAAGTAGAAGCATGGCTTCTGGTCCTTGCCTCTCTGCATATACTAGAATAGAAACTGTGGCTGGTGTTTACAGGTAAGCCTTTTTTATTAAATTAAATAACTGCCTTTCTCTGAGCAATGGAATAATTTGAAAAGGAATTTGTGTTCATTAGCGAATACTGCCTCACGTTCTGCAGAGCACCCTTGTGTTCTTTTCCAAAGAAAAGATGTTACTTTGTGGCCCTGTCATTTTGATCTGATTCAGCGTCCTAATTATTTTACTTTAATGGAAGAAATGCTGATAACAAATCCATAAATAAGTGCTTATTAAAACAACTCATTTATCAGTGCCTCTTTATAATCAGTTCAATTGGGTTATGATTTAGGTTACAATGCCTGCAGCATGCTAATTTAGCTACTCAATTGCAGTAAGTAGTAGAGACTTGTATTTGTTTTTTGACCTTCCTCTGAAAGATTTAATATCACCCTCAGAGCAACAAAGTACTAACATGAAGTTGGTTTGAGCCTGGTGTTATAAAACATATGCAATTGGATAAGGTAGCAGGCTAGAATGAAAGACTGGGAAGATGAAATATAATTATCTGATCCCTTTCTTCAGTTTGGAGGAATGAGTTGAAATAGAGACAATATCTTTCTCTTGTAACATAATATAGTTGTGTAACATAATAGAGTCAATGACCTTCCCAAAGAACTTGTTCTGTGTCTATACAAAGTTTTGAAAAAAATAAAACAACTACATTAGTAGCATAAAAGGACGAAGTTACACTATCTGCTGAGGCACATGGTTATTAAGCTTGATTAAGCAAGTTGGATGATTAAGCTGTGTTGTTCCAAGCAAATTCTACTTAATCCTGAGTCCTGCTTTTCTTTTTTTGG
Organism: Grammomys surdaster; assembly: GCF_004785775.1. Taxonomy (NCBI): domain Eukaryota; kingdom Metazoa; phylum Chordata; class Mammalia; order Rodentia; family Muridae; genus Grammomys; species Grammomys surdaster. The sequence continues at coordinate 12,480,904 of NW_021604567.1, read as the reverse complement.
TCTGCATGATTTCACAAATTATGTTTTCTGAACTCACTTTCAAGTTTCCCCATTGACGCTGGCTTTGAAATATATTTTTGTGTTTGTTCTCACCTTGACAAAAGTAAGGACTTTACACCTTTCTTTTTTTTTTCTGTGTCCAGAAAACAGCAAGAGTTCAATAAATGTTCTTTTAATGAAAGAGTATTTAAGTAGTTCCTTGTAATTGTATATGATAGTGTCATCATTAATATATTTTTTTTACAGAGGAAAAAAACTCCTATCTTTATTTCATAAAAGTAAACCATAGTTGATGTGGACGTCTCGGTCGATCAACTTGGTTTAGAGATCTTTACCTTACATAGCAACTGTTAAAGATGAATTGCTTTGTACAGCATCTAAGATTAATCTCTACATTTTTCATTTCTCCATATAAGTACATTGTCCACAAATACTTCCTTGTATGTATTGTCTGATCATTTTTTTTCCATTTTGGAGAATTTTCCCTGTTAGGCAACCATGCCATTGTTCCTATATCATTTTATTTATTTATTTATTTATTTATTTATTTATTTATTTATTTATTTATTTTTAAGATTTATTTATGTATCTGGATGTTTTGTCTGCATGCTCACATGCATACCAGAAGACGACATCAAAACCCATGGGGCTAGAATTATAGATAGTTTTGAGCCACAGTGTGGATGCAGGGAATTGAACTCAAGACCTCTCAGTGCTTTCTACCATTGAACCAAATCTTTAGCTCCCCTTACATTATCTCTAAATCAATATTAATATATATGTGTTGGCTTCTTTGTCTACAACAAATATACTTTTCTACATACATTAATAAAATTAAGCTTCTAGAAATTCTGCATGCTTACTGCCTGCAGGCTTTCTCTTGATAGACTACTCCTTTAATGTAGCATCAGCCTCACCACTAAAGCAAGTCTGTAATTCTTGTGGGTGGGTCACTAGAGATTGCAAAGTTTTGAAAATCACTGGATAATTACCAGGACCTCATGGCAGCTTTCACAGTCTGTGATAATGTCAGTGACCATTTGTTTGAGATAGGGTGTAAACATTCTCTTTTATTAGTTGCTTTTCTATTAGTTGGTCGATGTCTTTTGATTGATTCTCTAAGAGTTCTAATGTATTAATTACTTTGTAGGGCTTCAATAATTAGTTCATTCACCATTTTCAACAATATTAATATCCATTTTGGTAAGTACATTGATTCCATGCTTTACTTATCAACCATGTATTATTAATTCTCTATGCACAGAATGCTTTGTCTATAAGCTAAATATAACCTTTTGGTGGTCTTTGGTCATTCTCTCTGCTTCTGTCTCTGTATTTGTATTTCTCTTTGTCTTCCAATCTTTCTTTTATACACACAGAAACAGACATTTGTACATCAGTCTCTATAGCTCAAGCTGGCCTTCATGTTACCATGTAATCCAGGCTGGCCTTGAACTTATGATTCTATTTCCATGCCTTCCAAATGCTATGACTATAGGCATGCTCCACGCCTGGCCTGCAATGTCCCTTTAGCCATGTCCTTGTGTATTTTGAGCTATAACCCTCACTGTAAATGTACTATTCATTTTTTCCCAAACTTTATTTCCTTAGTAAAATATAACCTTTCCTTTTTTTTTTTTGTCAAGATGAAGACGTTGGAGCTGTTCTTCACTTTCATTCATAACACTGGTCAGATATATAAACAGATAATCTTATTCTACCTTAAATAATATTTCACTATTCTACTAATACCCATTTCAAAGTAGTCCATTCTGTGAAATAGATGTTTGTTGGAGTAGCTTTTTAGTTGTATTTCTTTCCCAACCACAATGCCTTCTCGGTTTATTCTAATTTCTATAAGTAATGTGAATACTATAAATCAGAGGCAAATTGTATTTACTGCCAACAGTCTTGATAATATCTGATATTGTTTGAATCTGACATATTGCCTATAAGCTGTTTCAAGCATTAGCTTCAGCTGTGTGCAGTGTTTTGCAAGACTGTGGGGTCCTTTAGAAGATGAGCCTCAGCTGTTAGGAGTTGGGTTACTAGATATGAGCATTTGTGATTGTAGTCTGCCCTCTGATTCTAGTTTTGGCTTCCTCTTCCTCTTCCACTGGGATGTGAGAATACTCCAGCCCTAACTGTGCAATTCCGCTGTCATGAGCTCAGAATTCCTTTTCTACTATGACATCCTAAAATGCAGAGAGTGTAAGCCAATACAAACTATTTATTTTTTATGTTTTTGACAGGTGTTTTGTCACAGAAAAATAAAAAAATAAGACAATTATTTGTTTTACCTATAGAAACAAAGTCAAGTGTCCATATAATCCACCATTCACAATATCTGGATCCGTATTCCTACCATGCACTAGTAATGTTCTTTCTTCTGGGCCTTTTTGTGATAGTCTCTCCTTCTGAAATCTTGTCTCTCAAGAATCTTTATTTCTTTTCATTAGTCTATATTTAGTTTTGGCCCAGCAACATCCCATCTCATTCAACAGTGCTTCCATCCTGTCATTTAGTGACATGCTCAATGGAGAAGAGAATTGATGGCATTTTACACAGCAAAACATGGTGGTCCTTGTCACATAGCAAATATTTGATAAGTACTTGATGAATGACAGAAATAAACATCTTTGAGTAATTTCCAAATCACTGGCAAACAATATTGGGATGATAACGATGGTTTAGGTCAGTCTCTTTGTGTCAGTGAGCTGTCTCTTCTTTTCTGCACACAACAGAATCTTGTGGATATGGCAGGAGTATGGCTGTGAAAATGATAAACAGTAGGAAGTGCTTTCCAGAAGAGGAAGACTAAGAGACAGTATTAGAAGTACTTAAATTAATTATTATTATTATTATTATTATTATTATTATTACTTTGGTTTTTTGAGACAGGGTTTCTCTATATAGCCCTGGCTGTCCTGGGACTCACTCTGTAGACCAGCCTGACCTCGAACACAGAAATCCACCTCCCAAGTGCTGGGATTCAAGGTGTGCACCACCACTGCCCAGCTAAATGTATTATTTTTAATGAAGTAAAAATAGCATACAGGAAACATATCTGTGGACTCTAGGATTATTCAAGCACCCAAATTTTTATAACAATTTATTACAAAAATGTTAATTCTGCCAAGGTATGTGCAAAGCTACATGTGACATTATAATAGTATACACAAAAGAAAGAAATTCTCCTATAATCTGAAAGAGAAGACTCACTGTATGTATATTAGAAACACACACCAAAGCATCTTCAACTATGGATCAAAAATGGATCCATACACAGGCTACAAATTGGAACACATATATAAATCTCTTTAACTCTTAGATGTTAGGAAAGAAAACGTTGTCCCCAAAGAAGAAAGTAAAACTAAACAAATCTCCATGTGTGTATCCTTCCAAGAGTCATATTGACTGTTGTTACCAAGGGGGCATCAATACTTAAATATCAATATTTTTCATGTCTTAGACTTAACTCAGGCCTTTATTGCAAAAAGAGTTTGGTTTCTTCGAAGATCACAGAATTCCCTGGTTGGACAGAAGCAGTGTGTAGATTGGATGGAAAGGCTCTTATAACAGACGTCTGAAGAGCAGATAGGAGGCTGATATTTATATATTTAATTTTATTTCCTGGTGTCCTGAGACCTTTAATATTTTGATTTGTAAAATTAAGGTTACGTTTTATATTAAGTACATTCTTTAATGTATTATTTTTAATTTTTCCCATGTTTATTACAGTAAAAGATTATGTTGTGTTTTAACCAATATACATATACACTTAAGTAATATTAAATCCTCCTCATGCTGTGTAGTCATCTCTGTCATCTATTACCATGACTCATTTCAATTTTTATAATTCCTGCTGCATACTACTAAACACTATCAATCAACGTTTCTTTTGCTCAGAGCCATGGCCACCTACACTAATATTAGTATTATTTTGTCTCTAAAAATTGGATAACTCAAACTGCTACATATGTAGTTGATAAAAAGTAGGAACTGTCAAAATTCTATATTCATAAATGAGCATCACTTGAATATTTATAAATATCTTGGAGTTAGATTGGCACAGTGTAAATTTCATTTATATAAGTATGAGAAATCTAAAAACATAGAAAACTGTGACCTTTAATGGAAGATTTTGAGTCTAAATTATGATGATGTTTCATCACTAGTAAATTCATTGTTTAGAAAAATGATGAAAATTAACTTTATAATTGCAACATAGGTTCTCTTAGAAAACATTTCATGGATGCCACAAACTTCGAGATGCCACTTGGACAGTAGGATTTGCATATATTTATTATTGTTTCTTACCCTCAAAATCTAAAATAATTAGTGCATCGTTTTAGGAATTCTACCAAAAAAGCTAAGCATTTTGTTGTCATTGTAAACATTCATGTGTTAAGGAAGCAGAAATACAAGGAAGACTACAAAATACGAAGTGTACCATAATAGTTGTCCTTGGGCAATTTGGGTATTTGTTGAACATTATGTTGAAATTCACTTTTGCTTATAAGATTAGGTCTGTTGCTGGCAGAAAAGACACCTGGAGTAGAGCAATAGGTGTGGAGTGGGGAAAGCAATGGCAAGTCGAACCTCCCTGTTTCTTGTCATCTGCGTGCCTGCTGTGTTTTGGGGATAATCTGATGCCCTCAAGCATGATGCTGGATGCTCATGAGGACCAGTTGCTAAAGAAGCTCAAAGAGAACAACAGCTAGAGGTGCAGTGGACCTAGCTGTGCCTGCAAGAAGATAAACTAGAGATTAGTAGCAGCACACGTAAGCTGAGGCAGCTCATGAACACACACTCATCTTAGAGAATAAAGATTGGTGCTGCTCCCTTGATACCTCACATTTCTCAGATGTCAGTCCTGTCTGATTTCCCTTGGAAGTCTCCATGGAAGCAAATACGTCCATGATGTTTCAGCTTAATAACTGATGTTTGGCTGATCAAAGTTTTAGAAAGTTGTAACAAGTTAACCCATGGTTTTCAATAGATGCTGATGCTGATAGGAGTGTCATGTTGTACTTAATGCTCATATTATACAGTGTTTATGGAAAAGGATGGGTTTAACAATTCCTTAGAAAGCTATAACTGTTATGTTATTTCAAGTATTTTTCTTGTTGTACAAACACCAAATTGCATTTACTTGACTGCATGAGTGTGTTTCCGTCACTTTTACTGTGTATGCCTGTGGTGTAGTCTTTGTGTAGAGATGAGAGGATGACTACCAGGAGTCAACTCTCTTCTTCCACCGTGTGGGTCCTGAGGATTGAACTCAGTTCATTACACAGGCAGCCAGCACTTATCCTCACTGAGCCCTCTCACAACCTCAGTGTTTAAATTTTTATTAACACATTTTTTAACATATATAACCATATATATGTGCCACAAAGTGGCACTTCAAGAGATATATACTAGCTGTAATTATTAGGTTGAGTAATTGATCTCATTGTCATACTGACATATATTTCCTTTTGAGTTAGAAACCTTTAAAATATCATCTTATAACCTTTTGAAATATTGAATGAGTTATTTGTCAACCCTGGTTATCATCTCAAGCTAGAACCAATGATGTCATTCTTATTATACAACTGCATTATTGTGTCTATTAAACACATACTGTTTTCTGTCCTCTCTCATACCCTAACCTGTATCTAGTAATTACTAAACTATTCTTTATCATGTATCATTATTGGTAATTTCTTGTAACTGGTAAGGAATCTGAAAGATAATCAAAACTAAAATTTTTACAACTGGACCAGGAAGCTCAGCTACAAAAACTTGGAAAATAAAAATTACTACTCTGGCTCATGCATTATATTTTAATATAAAAGAAAGAAGTAGTCCATGAGCTTTCTGACATTCAATAGTAAATAAAATATTAAATGCTTTAATTCATCTCTGAGCTTATTTCTCAAAGCTATAAGACATCCATCAAAGAAAGAAATAATTCAAATTATGATGATATTTATACGAAATCAGATGAGGATCTTAGTGATATATAACAGAAAGAAAATAGATAAAGGAAACCAATTACTCTGTGTTGGAGGCACATATTTGTAGCAAATGTCATAGGAAAGAAAAGGGAAAAATCACATACATTTTGACGGTTTTAAGGACGTACAGTAGTATACATTATATTGGTTGAATTGTCATGTGCCATGTGAGCTCACTGAAAACTGATTCTATAAGGAGGTTGCCCCTTCGCATAAGATTCAGATTGCTTAAGAATCTTCCAACATCCATTATTTAAAGATAATGGCTACAACTCTGTGACCAAAAGGGAAAAACATCAAGTCTTAGAGAAAAGCTAGAAGATAAAAGCATTTCAAACAGAGATTACTACTGTTAATCTTATGATATAAAAATCCCTACAGTGGCAGAATGAAGTTCAGCCTTGGAAGCTTTTCATGGAAAGAAATCATAATCTAGATCTCTAGCTGAATGCTTAAACTTTTTCAGTCTGTTTATGCCTGATAATTCACAGTGGATTTGATGTCATTGTTTATCTGTTGCTAATTGTTCTTTTACTCAAATACTTAACCCCAGGGGTCAGTGTTCTGCCCAAGGATCTATGAGGAAGAACTCCAGGGAGATGCCTTAAAGTGGCTTCCCCCGTTCCCCATTTCTGATGGATGTTCTGAATGCCCAGTTTGATCGTATGTGGTTATTTTCTATCTATCTATCTATCTATCTATCTATCTATCTATCTATCTATCATCTATCTGTCTATCTATCTATCTATCTATCTATCTATCTATCTATCTATCACTATCATCATCAATCATCCATCTATGTATTATGTATTATCTATCTGTCTACCAATCAGTTAATCATCTTTCATTCAACAATGTATCTATATACCTATGTACGTGTATGTATGTGTTTACCTATCTATTTGCTATCAATACTTGTTATTTTCCTTTACTTTATTTCTCTATAGATTTAACAAACTCACTTATCCAAAAATAAAATCACAACTACTGCTTATCATTCTCTAGACTACATAGAACACCTATTAATCTTTACTGTAATCTCAAAGGTGCCATATGTTTCTTAAAAATTCTTTTATTTTCCCATCCCATAAACAACTTCTTTATGATTTTCTTATCCCTTCACTAACTTCATTATCAAATATCTGTGACCTCTGCACAACAATTGGATAGCGTAGGATAAAACTTTAAAAAAAAAACATTTTATTTAACAAAGATATGGATGTGCTAAACCGTTTGGTGCACTAGACAAAATGTCACATGCATGGGTCATTATTTATAAGAATAATGATCTGAAAGAGAAATTTTCAGAGATAAAGAAGAACTAAATCTGAGGACCATGACACAAAACTACTGTGCTTTGAAAGTGTGAATGGAATATAAATACTAAGATTTGTTAGGCTACAAACATTGCCTTTCCTGCTCTTCCCACAAGGGCTGCTCGGCATCACTGTCCTCTGAGGAAACTCTTAGATTGTTCTACTTCACCTCCTCCCCTCGGTGGCCATACTTGATATTATTTATGCCTGGCAATGACCTGTGACAGTAATCCTAGGCACTTGAACATAAACATATTGCTCTTGCTCTACTGATTTAATAGTAGCAAATACTGAGTTCTCATCAGTCTGAGGCTCAGAGATTCCAGGTAGTTTAAGCCTGGGGTGCTCCTTCTAGGCATTAAAGTTGAGTGAGATATAAAGCCTGTGTGTTTATGGTGTACATGTATATGTCTATGTGCATGACTGTGTGAGTGTATGTGTGTGTGTATGTGTGTGTGTATATGTGTGTTTGTGTGTATGTGTGTAGGTATTTGAGTATTGGGTGGTATTTGTTACTGTATCATGGCACAGCTCTCACTGATTTGTACACATAATGACCTTCAGAACTTAAATCTCAGAATGAATCACTCCAGAATCCACAGCATGAATTTCTTCTGTCATTTGTATTATATGAAATTTAGACAGCAAGGAAGATGCTACAGATCACAGATGGTGGACCAAGCTCCTTGGGTGTTTTGTGCTAGTACAACAACTGTTAAGCCTAGGGAGACTGCGAAACAGCCATCTGTCTTTGGCCAAGTGAACATGTGAATATTCCAGGTCTTTAGGCAAAGGCAAAAAAGAGATGATAACATTTAGTCCAATTTGTACTCTGAAGATGCCAAACTTACTTTTTCCTAAGAAGACCCTAAACCCTCCCCGTTAGAAAATTAACTACATACAAGCATGGATTTATTTTTACTCTGCTTTTTAAAAAAAATAAATAATCTGAGGCTCCTTACTGGCTTGACTATAGATATATAGTTTGTGAATCATATTCCTAACAGAATAGATAGATAGATAGATAGATAGATAGATAGATAGACAGATAGATAGATAGGTGTGTGGGTGGATGGATAGATAGATAGATAGATAGATAGATGGGTGTGTGGGTGGATGGATAGATAGATAGATAGATAGATGATAGATAGATAGATAGATAGATGTGTGGGTGGATGGATAGATAGATAGATAGATGATAGATAGATAGATAGATAGGTGTGTGGGTGGATGGATAGATAGATAGATAGATGATAGATAGATAGATAGATAGGTGTGTGGGTGGATGGATAGATAGATAGAT
>NW_021604567.1:12423351-12472270 GCF_004785775.1 Grammomys surdaster | reverse complement strand
GATAGATAGATAGATAGGTGTGTGGGTGGATGGATAGATAGATAGATAGATCCATAGAGTACAGATAAACAGATAAAGCATGGCTACATTCTGGAGACAAATAAAAGTGGCTATTACCCAGGAACACTAACACCACACTTCAGTGTTGTATGGCTGCATGAATAGTTTTAAATTGCATTACTTCATGTTTATTATTTGTATTATAAGAACAGTCAACCATAAATCAAGACTTTTTAAACGTGTTGATGTAAACATCAAGAAGGAGGTAAAGTGAGAAACCCTCTGACAGAGAAGCCTTTAATGACAAACTTGGTTTGTGGGTACTTGGGTCTATGGGGTCTGTTCATGCATTCCAAAACAGTTTTTTCTCACATTATCACAAGGATGTTAGATACATGGGGTAGTTGATAAATGGTATTTAAGAAGCTAAAATGGCTCAAGATGGTTGAGCTCTGGACCAGTATTATTCCAACCTTTCCATAATTACTGAAGTTCTAATTCATCAATTACCCTTGTTGGATCTTTAATATAGCTGTGACTTTTTTTCTGGAAACTTAGGAAACATTATCATATGCCTTCTAAGTCTCCTCTCTACTGTGCAAAACATTATTAAAGAGCAATTACTGAAATTGTTAGTGACTAGTGTTTTGTAATTATTGTGTACAAATTTGGAATGTTTGTTAATTTCATGATTATGTGTTCTTTAGAATAATGCATTTTCAGTTATTTATATTAAAATCATCTGTGATATACAAATAAGATAATAAGGTTGCTCACCGAGTTGAGCCTGTAGTCGTCAACCTAGCAATTTAAAATCATGTGGAGATATCTTTTAATTTAATTTGAATTTCTGAAAGGACGCTAAGTGATGTCATATGACTTTTATTTTAAAACCTATGCCAATAATAGGTGAGTGATATGACTAATAAGTATTTATTATGTGAATACTTTACATCAAATGGAGTTAATACAGACACACACAGAAGGCAGCACAAAAGAAGATTGCAGGAATACACTTAGCAGGCTCTGTTATGAAAGATAGCAAACAAATAATTTGTTATGGTTCTGGTATATTCTACAAAAAGGAAGCAAAAACTACTGGGAAAATACATAATGAGAGGATCTAGTACTCTCTGAGATTCCAGCAACTTTATCTAGAATAATGAAATCAGTGGTTAAGTAGAAAGTCAGAAGATGGGCATAACGCAGCCATCAAGGAAGCCTGAGGAACATTTTCCAGCATGAAGAACAAGAGGAGAGCCATTTAATCAAGGAAGAGAATGGGAACAATCAGGGTCCTCTTCATAAAGTCCTTTCTTGTGTCTACCAGTTAAAAATATTCCCTATAATTTCCTCTTTCAGATTCAATGTATCAGATCGTATGTTGAGGTCTTTGATCCATTTGGAATTGGCTTTTCTCTATGTGGTTAGTGATAAAACCTGAATGTTATTATTCTACATGTAACTATACAGTTAGGTCAGCACCATGCATTATTGGTATATTTCTGGAAAAAAATCAGGTGGTCGTAGGAGTATGGATTTATATGTAGATCCTCAACTAAATCCAGTTGATTAGTGACTCTGTTATTACACCAGTATCATGCTGTTTTTATTGGAGTATCTTAAGGAAAGACAACACTCTGAAGCCGATGGAACCTACCACCAAGGAATATATTTGTCTTGGGATAGGAATACATCATCTCAAATGCTTCTCTTATTTTGTATTGATGGCATATCTTGGAAGAATAACTCCCAATGCTATAAATCCTTGCAAAGCCTTGAATTCTGGGAGCTTAAATGGCTGCTAAGAGGAGAGATCAGCCTTCATGGCTATCGTCAGGGCATCTGCTTTTTCAATCCTTTTATTCCACTTCGTCCATGGTTTCCTTTGACATTTGAGTCTTTGCTCTGTTCAAAGAAATATAGGAAGCAAAACCCCTTCATCCTCTTTCCTAGTGGCAACAGGGACCACTTTTGTCAGGAGGATCACAACTGGGTCTTTTATTTCAGACTTCCCAACTCTTACATTTTCAGATCTGGCTTCAACCCAGTCCCAGTATTGACTTTTATATTCCAACCACCTGGTTCAGTATTTTGCTGTTTTTTTCTGATTCCACTCCATAGAAACTGGTGAAATGTTCCTCTCATAATAAACATAATGCTTAGGAAAATCTGTATTCAAAGGTGAAGGGAATGAGGAGAAGTTGAAGCAAATACATTAGACAGGACAGAAATGTTCATAGGAATTGAAAACTCTGGTTCTGAGTGACTCACTGAGTCAGGCCACTAAGAGCCTCCGGCTGCTTCTCTGAAGCTTTGGACACACAGCGAGTGCAGAAGAGAGCCTGAAACTGCTTTAGTTCATAGTTCTGAGTTTCAATCTCAAAAAAGAAAAAGAAATAAAGAGAGCAGAAGTGGACTGAACTGAAGCTGTAAGGGACTGAACTGCTGTCGACCCGTTTGGGGACGCTTGCAGCAGTTTGCTTCTCTGCTGGATACTTCCCGAGAATAAAAGGGAATATATATATGGGAAGACTTCACTTGCTGTCAGCATTAAAGTTGCATGAGAGGGGACTTTCTACTCAAGACGCTACTGAAATATGGACAATTTGCTTTTGACTAGATTCTATTACACTGATATTTTCACATTGTGAATATACTGACAAATGCATCTATCCTTCGTCTATGAAATCACTACTCTTCCTTTAACTCTCTGAGAAAGAAAGAGATGATGTTTCTTGATGGTCACAGAGCTTAGATTTAAAAGCCATTTACTTGTTTGGGATTAAATATAGGCCTTTTTTTTTAATTTTCTAAGGTATAGAGTTTAGATTTCACAAAACCAAGATGCTAGCTGTGAGTGGAGCTTCAGCTTGGTCTTCAAAGTAGAAGATGCTTTAGTATAGGTGCTGGTGTCTTAGCCACTTGATGGAAAAACAGTCTCTCAGGACCACAAGCAGCACTTCATGTTTCTGCTCAGTGGCACATCTAAGAACGAGTTAATCAGTGACAATTTCTTATATGATAAATTGCCTCCAAGTTCTTTTCCACAATCCTCAGGCCTAGTGAAGTTGAGAAGCTTAATGCATACACATATTAAGTGCTTGTTGCCAGCCTTCAAGGAAGCTTTTAAGCCAATGAACTCTAAATTGTGTGGAAAGGAAAATGCAGAGCCAGTGATTGTATCTGATGCATCATAGCTGTTTAAAAATATCACTCATCAGCATCTTCGGAGTGAGTTTTATTCATCTACTTTTGCCTGTGCCATCACTTTATATTTTGGCCACATGTATATGCAAGGATATGCACTACTGAAGAAGCAACAAAATATAACAAAATCTACTGTATTTTTCTGTAAGGAGACAGATAATAAGTACTTCTATCTTTGAAGGATTTACCCATTGCTTTGCAACTACTCAGCGCTAATGTTTTAGTCTCCAGATAGTCATGGCTTATCATTAAATGAGGGAGGTGTGTCTAGCAACATATTCTGTACACTAATGTTTAATTTTACATAATTGTTATTCATCAGGAAACATTATCTTTCATACTTCTTTCAAATGCAGCATTTAAACTGTTTTAATTTATATACAAACTGTTTAATAATGCAAAGATATACATGACCCCAAAGGGTGACATTAAATTATTGAGAATAATAACTAAGCTCTAATACAAGTTATTTTGTCATTTGTCCCAGTCCATCACTTATTAAGCTATTTAACTGTGGGCTGGAGGGATGACTCAGAGGTTCAGAGTACTTTTTGCTCTGCCAGAGGTCCTGAGTTCAATTCCCAGCCCCCATATTGTGTCTCAACCCATCTATAATAAAATCTGGCACTCTTTTCTGGCCAGCATGCATACATGCTGGCATAATTCTGTATTTATAATAAATAAATTTTAATTTTTTACAGTCAAGTTTTTTATTAAATTATTTTATTTATTTACATTTCAAATATTGCCCCCATTCTTGATCTCCCTCTTGAGTCCTCCACCCTATCCTCCCCACTTTGCTTCATAGAGTGTGCTCTCCAACCCACCTCACCCCTGCTAGCATCCCTCTTTTCTGGGGCATCAAATTTCTACAAGAATAAATGCATCCTCATCCACTGAGGCCACACAAGGTAGTCTTCTTCTACTTGTGTGCCTAGGGCCAGGGATCAGCCCATGTAGGCTCTTTGGTTGATGTCTTAGTCTCTGGGAGTTCTATGATGTCCAGTTAGTTGATACTGTTGTTCCCCTAACTCTTCCATAGGGTCCCTGACCTACTTCAATGGTTGGCAGGAAGTATCTGGATCTGCCTCAGCCAGCTGTAGACACAATAAATAAATAAATTTAAAAAAGGGTTAAAAAAGGAATGGGCTGGAGAGATGGCTCAGTGGTTAAGAGCAGTGACTGCTCTTCCTCGTCCTGAGTTCAATTTTCAGCAACCACGTAGTGGCTCACAATCATCTGTAGTGGAATTTATGCCCTTTTTCTGGTGTGTCTGAAGACAGCTAGAGTGTACTCACATACATTAAATAAATAAATAAATAAATAAATAAATAAATAAATAAATATTGTTTTTAAAAGTGATTTAACGACTTAACTATTTCAGTGGTTACTTTCAAAACATTTCTTTCCATTTTTCATACTATAAAATGTCTGGTTAAGGGACTCAAGGTAGTCAAACAGACTAAGACATTTTCAAGAAGTGAATTTCAATATATTTATTAGTACTTTACAGAAATTCTTCTAAGTTTTTTTGAGATGTTGTACCACATGTAATTCTACCAATAAGTTTGGCATACATTTGTTTTTTACAGGTAATAAACATTAGGACCTATGGAATTAATCAACAAAGGCAAAATATCATTGAAATAATGACCCTAGAGCCAAATAGCATGTTTTATGTGCTAACATTCACACTTGTTCTAGTACTAATGTCTATTACTTATTTGTAGCCGAGGGTCTAGAAGTCAAATCTAGTCTGCCTCTTCCCTAAGCTAAGGATGGTTTTGCATTTTAAGTGGATGTATACAAGTGTATGGCTTTAATAGCACCATGTGAATGTTCAAATTCTTCACTAGAACTCAAACAATACAGCAAATATTGTTTATTTCTGAACCATTTGGATGCAAATAATGCTTCCTATTACTCTCTCAGTTAGTTTGACATTCTTGGTCAGTACCTCGAGGTGCAGAGGAAAAGAAACATACTTCAGGGTCATTACAGAAATTTCATTATACACAGTCTCATATTTTATCACCTGCCTTTCCTGTCTACCAACATAGTAGGTACTTTGAAATGAGACAGTTGCCATTTACTTGTATTTTGAAGAGTAAAATCTCAGCTGAGTTATGTGCAGATGTACACACATGCGAATCAGCACTTCTTGGGGCCAGTGACAGGCCTTTGATCTGCTTGGATTCCTCCTACTCAGGAAGCTATTTTGCTTCAAAACCTACTCAGGATATGAAAGATTATTACCAGGGAGTTATATTCAGTTTCTTCAGGGCAGCTGTCTGAATTTTGATAATTTTCTTTCAGTCTTTTATGCTAGAAACAGTTATTGAACATTTATGCTGGACAACACATTGCCACTTACTGAGTAATGTTACTCCTTACCTGTGTGAGATGTAGTGTAATATCTAAAGCAATGAAGAGAAAGACAGTAGCACTGCTGAGTCTAAATCACAATTAATTGGAAGGTAGATAATAAACACATTTTGTTGTATACATAAACTTATTAAGATATCATTTACAATCTTAGAGTTCAGGAATGATTCACACTCAGTACTGACACTTTTGAATATCACTGGAATTTTAGGAAATGAGTAAATGTGCAATTCTTTACTAGTTATCACTGTTCACATTTTTCAGATTTTTCTTATGATATTGAGTGTCATAAGTTTTGGTAAAAAGATTCATTTCTTATAAGTATTACCAATAAAGAGTTTATTGTATACAAGACAGACACTATTTCTAAAATTTTTCCTTCATAAGCATATAGAAATTAAACCCAAAATTTCTTCAATAAAATTAAAATGTCAATATATATTCTTCAGGAGAATTAAATCATATATGTTAAATTAATTTTTACTTTCTCCTAAATAAAATCTCCACCATGGTACATAGAGAAGAAGAAAAATATTAAACTTCTCACTGAAAATATATATCTAGTCCCTGAGCTCTACTGTATGGTCCAAGGCTCTGCCTGCCTTCACAAGAAGGCCTACTATCCTCAGGAACATCCAGATTCGAACCCCCTGCAAATCCCCTGCCAGCTGGGCCCCAGCTGAGGTCAGCTGCACACTGTCCCTGAGCTTCACTGTCCAGCTCATGGCTCTTCCTGCCTAGCCAAGGAGTCCCATGGGTATTAGGAACATTCGGGTTATACCCCTTTTTGCCAATCCCCTTCCTGCCAAGTCCCCCAAAGCACACTCAACAGCAGTAAGCCACACATGCACCCCTGTGTTTCATTTTCCAGGCAACCACTCTGCCTGCATCCCTAGTGGCCAACTGGCACCAGGAACCACCAGATGGCTAAAGGCCAGCATAAAAATACAGTCAGTGAGAACCAGGGCAACATGGCATTCTCAGAGCTACTACAGCAATCCCTGGATATCCTAATACAACTGAAGCACAAGAAGGCAACCTTAAATCCATCACATAAAGAACCTGCTGGTCAGTCCACACAAAAACTATTGAGTGAGTACGACTATAGGTTTTCCTATAATTAATTAGGCAGAAATTGGGCAGAAAGAACAAGCAAAAGACAGATGTGGGAAGACTGCAGGTAAATACCACACCAGCCCCCAACTCCAAATCCCAGAAAATATTTTTAAAAAATCATAGAAGAAAACTTTTCCAACCTAATTAAGAGATGCCTATAAACATACAAGAAGCTTACAGAGCACCAATTGGACAAGAATTGGATCAGAATTAACAAATCTTTCTGCCACATAATAAAACACTAAATATACAGAATGTGTGAAAGAGTATTAAAAGCTGCAAGGGGAAAGGTACAAACAACATATAAAAGTTGACCTGTCATGATTACAGATCTCAACAGAGACTCCAAAAGCCAGAATGACCTGGCCAGATGTCTCACAGACTCTAAGAGACCACAGATGCCTTCCCAGAATACCATACTCTCCCAGGAGCCTGCAAGTCAGTCCACACAAAAACCATGACTAGGGGAATGAGAATGATTAAAAGAAAGGCGGAAAGAAGATGCAAAAAACAGAGGTGGGAAGGCTGCAGGTCAATACCACACCAGCAGAGAGTGTATTTTCTCAGTGTCTTTTAAAAGGAAGCAACAGAAAACATGATCAACTCCAGGAAGTCAAACAATTAACACAAATGCTTACATAGCAAGTTTATGGTACACAGAATTTATGTTTGACTAAGCCTTCAGCCTTCGACAGTCACTCAAGGATGTATGGGTAAGCAGAGGAACTTGGCAGGGTATAACACATTTCTTAATTAAAAACAAAGACAGATGTCGGCAGATTCATTCATGATTAATCACAGTCAAGAAGTCAGCCAAAGTTAACTCTGAAAGTGCTCCCCACAATACCAGACAAAACTTTTAATCACCAAAAATGAAAAAAAAAGATATTTTCATGACAAAACACCACATCCATCTGTAAATCCATCCCTACAGAAGATACTAGGAGGGAAACTCCAATCCAAGGAGGCTAACAAAAGGAGGGAGGTATACACACACACACACACAAACACACACACACACACACACTAAAACCACCAACATCAAAATAAGAAGAACTAATAATCATTGGCCATTAATATTTTTCAATACCAATGTACTTATTTCCATAATTAAAAAAGTAATACAGGCTATCGGAGTGGATGCAAAACCAGGATCGTTCATTCTGCTGCATACAAGACATTTACCTCAACAGCAGAGATAGCTATTACATCACAGTAAAGGTCTGGAAAAAGGTTCTCTAAGAAAGAGACCCAAGAAAGAAGCTGGAGTAGTCATTCTAATATCTAATAATATATATGTTGAATTAAAAAATAATCAAAAGAGATAGGGAAAGAGACTTTATACAAATCAAAGCAAAAGCCAAACATCTGTGACCCAAATATGAGACATCTACATTCATAAAAGAAATTTTACTAAAACTTACATCAGACATATAAACTCACACATGAATAGTGGGAGACTTCAGTAGCTCATGCTCACCAATAGACAGATCATCAAGACAGACAGTAAACAGAGAAATAATGAACCTAACCTACATTATGAATCAAATGGACTGAACAGATGTCTACAGAACACTTCACCTAAAGTTAAAAGAATATAACCATATAACCTCTTCTCAGCTCCCCATGGAGTCATCTTCAAAAGTGACCAAATACCCAGTCACAGAGAAAGCCTCAAAAGATACAAGAAAATTGAAATATCACCTTGTATCTTATCAGACCACTATGGACTAAAGCTTTACTTCAATAGCAAAAGAAACAAGAGAAGCCTACAGGCTCAGGGTAACTGAACAACTCTACTCAATGACTACTAGGTCAGATAGGAAATAAAGAAGAAAAAGTTAAACCTTTTCTAGAATTCTATGAAGAGGAAGGGACAACATATCCAAATTTATAGGACACAAAGCAGTGCTAAGAGGAAATATCATAGTACTAAGTACTTTTATAAAGAAATTGGAGAGATTTCATACTAGCAACTTAATGGCACACCTGAGTGCTCTAGAAGAAAAGGTAGCAAACACACTGAAGAGCATTAGACAGCAGGAAATCATCAAACCCAGGGCTTAAATCAATACACTAGAAACAGAGAGAACAATACAAGGGCCACATGTTTTGGAAGAGTGGGACACTGCAGTGCTGGTGGGTGTGCAAACTTATGTAACAACTCTGGAAATCAGTTTGGTGGTTTCTCAGAAAACTGGGAATAGTTCTACCTTAAGACCCAGCTATTCCACTCCTGGGAATGTATCTAAAAGATGCTCCCCTATATCACTAGGACACTTGTTCAACTATGTTCATAACACCTTTATTTATAATAATGAGAAACTGAAAGCAGCTTATATGTTCTTCAACTGAAGAATGAATAAAGAAACTGTGGTACATTTATACAATGGAATATTACTCAACTATTAAAAACAATAACATGATGAAATTTGAGGCAAATAGTAAATGGAACTAGAAAATATCATTCTGAGTGAGGTAACCCAGGCACAGAAGGACATACATGGTATGTACTCACTTATAACTGTATATTAGCCACAATGTACAGGATAAGCATGCTACAATCCACAGACCCAAAGAAGCTAAGTAACACGGAGGATCTAATGGAATATGCTTGAATCCCACTGAAAAAGGAAAATAAAATAGACATTGGGGATGGATGGAGGGGAACTGTGTAGAAGAGGGTGTGGGGAGGGGCTTTTAATTCTAGATAACAAAAATCTCAGCTATCTTTTAGGTATCCCTCAGGTGGTCTTGTGGTTTAAATGAGAAATGTCCCTTTTCCAGGGGATTATAAATCTAAAAACTTGACCTCCACTTGGTGGCACTATTTGGAGATGTTGTGAAATCCATAGGAGGTACACACATGCTGCAAGATACAGTCTTTGGATCAAGATTTAAGAATTGATATTTTTGGCCTAGTTCTCACTTGCTTTCCATGGTTCCTTTGTGTACTGAGATGCAATTTCTTACTTCCTGCTCCTGTCATATGTTGTCATTCAGTCTTGTCATTAAGAACATTAAGGACACTACTCCTCTGAAACTATAATCATATATATATATATATATATATATATATATATATATACATCCCAGAGATTCATTCTTCCACCCCAAAAGCTGCAATTTGCAATTATTCTCCTTACCCTTTAAGCCTCTCTCCTGTCTCTTCCTCCCCCTGATCCTGCCTCCTCATTCCCCACCCACCCACTCAGATCCCTCCCTCTTTCTGCCTCCTATAATTATTTTTTCCCCTTCTAAGTTTGATTCAAACAAACTTTGTTTGGGTCTTTCTTCTTTTTTATCTTCTTGAGTCTGTGGGTTGTGTCATGGCTATTCCATACTTTATGGGTAATATTCGCTTATCAGTGAGCGCATAGCATGCATGAATCTGGGTTTTTTTTTTGTGCTGTATGCTTGTAGTTTATAGTCCTTAGGCCCAAACAGTATACTCAGGGCTCAAGAGAACTACAAACCACTGTTGTTTTTGATGAGAATGAAACAGTTTGTATCTTTGGACTTTAATATTGGTATTCCTAATACATGAAAGTTAATAATTTGTCTTACTGTATTACTGTCAAAAATAGGACAGCATTATTTCTAGTTGGATTTGGGTCACAGATAATAGAGAAATGCCAATTTATGCAAGCAATGACTATTGTAATCTTCCTAGCATTGGACAATTTGCATCAAATAATTCAAATATTTTCTCACATCTCAATTTAGAATAGGACCAGATTTTCTAACCATATTAATTCCAAGGAATATTTATTCAGCTCTATACATTGCTACAAGTCAACTGTGGCTATTTGTAAACTATAAGTTCAGAGTTCAAAAATTGGTTACTTTAAGGAAATTACAACTGTAAAATTTTTATTGAATAAATATAACTGTGGTTTGGCTAGTTTGGAGCTACCAGTAATGATTGGTGGAAGAGATCTACAAGGAAAGATGTTTGAAATGGCTGGAAAGACTGTTTAGTGAGTGAGAGCACTGACCACTCTTCCTGAGGATGTGTATGAGTCCCAACACCCAAATTATGGTTCAAAACCATTTGTAACTTCCATTCCAGGGATTCTGATGTTCTCTTCTGGTCTTTCTGGATATCTGGCAAACATGTGGTACAGAGACATATATGTAGGCAATATACCCATATATATATATATATATATTATATATATATATATATTCATAATTTTTTTAAAAAATTAAAAAGCCAGAGAATCTTTGAAAGAAAATTCATTAAATATGCTTGATATAGCATGGCAATGGTGTAAATAAAGCCCTACATGCACATGATTTAAGTTCTGGCTGTTGTATACTTATTGTTAGAGTGAGATACTATTGTAAACCACCGAAGCCAACATACCACTGTGAAGAGTGGGGGATTTTTTACATGTGATGGCTCCCTGCATACTCCTCTCACTGGATACCTCATGGTTCTTACTTCTTTTCTTTTCCATCATTGTCTTGACTCAAAAAGGTTAAGTTTCAAAATTCAGTTTTTATGTAGAGTTGTTTCTGCCCTTAGAGGTTTATGTCTATAAAAATGTATATTATATATTAAAAGAGTAAGTATTGATCATATCTTTCTCCTATTTCAGTTCACGACTGCTTTTGACTGACATATAAAATGTGGAAACTATAGGAAGGAGTCTTTCAAGATTGACTTTCTCCCACTCCCCTGGGACCCCTGCAAACACCTCTGCACTCTTAGGAAAATTTTGATGCTTTTAAAACTTGCCTTAATGTTAGTGAAAGTGATCCATGATAAATAACTCCAGTATTGCTTAAACATTTCTTCCTTCTTTATGGCCATTTCTTTTTGTCTTCAGCTGTAACAAATGAAGAAGGCATTTTATGTCTATTTGTGTAGCTTTAGCCATGTTTCCTGAACCCTTATGTTACCTGTAGTGCAGAGATACATACATTCTACAGGGGGTTTAACTTCAAATGAACAGAGCACAAATCAGGAAGGAATTATCCAAACTCACCAGTCTATTGGACTTATTCTAATAGTCAAAGTAGCCATTGATTGAATTTCCTGTAAGATTTACAGAGGTATATATACTTTTACCTGGGGCCAATTATTTCTTTGATATGATAACACTCTATAGTCCTCTTTCACAGTTACCCAAAAAATATAATTCTCAAATTTATTCAAATTTATAATTTTAATATGTTTATTTGTTAACTTATTGTTTTGCAAATGCATTAATTAAGCAATATAGTTATAAGTATTTCCTTAGCCTTGTGAAACTCTGCTCTGTTGTCATCTGATATAGGATCTATGAGACAGGTTTCTAATAACTGTGTAGACTGAAGACATATCAAGGCTTACCTTTGCTTCTACAGCTATTATAATTGCTACCTGCATGATTGCTATTGATTTTAGTAAGTACTATTTTAAAACCTTCTCACATTTTCTCTTTAATCCTCACAACAGCCTTAACAGAACATACCATCTTGGTTGATCAAGGAGGAAGGTGAATGAGCAGAGAGTTTGGAAAGCAGCAGGCAGCTGTCACAGTGCAGGCAGGATTGCAGTTGATTTTATTGCTTGTGCTTCATCATGGCTACATGGATCCTCTGTGCTCATGAAATGTGTGATAAAAAGCCTGTGCATTAATCACCAACAGACACTCATAGATCCTCTGTCTTAAAAGTGATGGAAAGGCATCCCCCAGGAGACACAAGTATGACAGTGACAGGTATGAATGACATAAACCCAACAAAACCTACTTTGCATGGAGTACAGCAGAAATAGAGTGAATGGATAGGATAGCTCATTTAATGCTCGTGTAAGACTGAGATATCACGGAGGTCACAGATTTGTGAACTGATACTGGACACCAAATGAGTGTTTTGTCAGGAAGACAAGGAAGAACAGCTCAAGATGTAGTTGTTATGTGTGAGAAGTATAAAGACACAAAGCTCAAAGATATTGCAAGAGATTTGTTACGGTTGTATATCAGAGTTTAAGGGCTGAAAGCAATAAGAAATGATAATAAAACAGTCTTAGGGGAATATACAGAGCATGTAAAAACATTTGGAAATTTTCTTTTAGTTATTGGATGTCGCTGAAGGTGCAACGATCAAAATCTGGGCTTGAATTCTGGATTTACTCGGAGTGGCTAATGTGGTGATATAAAGTGGAGTCTGTGTCACTCAGTCTGGACACTGTAAAGTACAGATGATTAGCCACTACTCTGTGTGTGTTTGTGTGTGTGTGTGCATTTGAGGGTTGACAGTTAATAGGGTTGTCCATAGTATCTTTCTCTTTTTTCTTATGGGAGGAGTCCAGTACTTCACTCTCATTGAACATAAATACAATGATTTCTGTCTTGCTTTGTGACATGATCAATGGACTTTTTGGTGGGAGCACTTAGTTGCTATGTTGAGACCCCAAAATCCTCTCTTCGATGCTTGTGTTCAGGTGGGCATTCATACTGGTAGAAGTGCTGTCTTCTACTGAGTCACAAAGTTCTTAGAATCTTTGCTACCAACTGCTATCAAGCTTGTATCATTAAAGAGAGAGAAAACTCTTATTGAAACGTCACCTAAAATTCGGAAGCTATGACCAAAACACAGTCTGTACCTTAGTGATATCTAGCTAATAGTCTAGCCCAGTGGTTCTCAACGGTTCTTTCCTAAGGCTGTGGTGCTTTAATACAATTCTTTGTGTTTTGGTGACCCTCAAGCATAAAATCATTCCATTGCTACATCATCACCATAATTTTGCTACTGTTATAAATAGTAATGTAAATATCTGATATGCAGGATATCTGATATGTGACCACTGGGTCATTTGATCCACAGGCTGAGAACCACTTGTCTAGACTGTTGGTGGTTTTTAAGGAATTGGGGTTGGAACAGAGAATTTATAACTTGAGACTAAGGAAAAGGTAAATTTGTGGTAACTGAATGGTGACAGTGAATGTGAGTGTTAAAACCTCCAACGCTCAAGTGACCAATTCAGATTTGGCATCTTAGTTTCATTTCTATTGCTGTGGTAAAGTATCTTGACGAAAACAACTTAAGAGGGTTAGGGTTATTTTAGCTTTCAGTTTCACAGGGGGATTTGGTCCATTGTTGTAGAAAGTGCAGCAGCAGGAGCATGAAACTAGTTTGTCATATTACATTGTCAGTCCAGAAGCAGAGAGTGAACAAGATGTGGATCCAGGATATACAATCTACTACCTGCTCCAGCTTTATCTTCCTCCAGCAAGGCTCTGTCTCTTAAAGGCTGCACGACCTTCTCAAACAACATTAGTTTGGGACCAATTATTCAAACACTGAGCCTGTGGAAGACATTTTATATTCAAAGCACAGTACTTGGTATCCTTATTCAAAAGAAAGATTCCTAATTATGCTATTAATCTGGAAGATGTCTGAATCTACCACAGACTGGTTGATACATGAGTCTCATGAATATCCAGGTGAGGTAAATATATATGACTTCAATTCAAAAGATGAATCCACCATGTTGTCTTTTGTGTAATGTAAGTTCAATAGATATTCATTGTCATATTCATTTTGTTTTCCTTCTTTTATAAAATTGAGTGGCTGTTTTTATTTACCAAAAAGTTACAATCGTATAGCCTTAACATATAAGCAATATATTATTTACTATTGAAATTTAGTCTTCTAAGATATACTTCACACAGGAGCACAAATGTGCTATGATTTTTCACATAATTTTAGTGAATGACTTCATAGTTTCCATCTTAGAAAAGTACAAGTACCAAGAATTTTCTTCATGCTACAATTGTATTTTATGTTGCTGCATTTTATGGGCATCTATATGATGTTTAAAATGTAGCATTTTATCCCGTGACCTATGGAAATGATCACTTCCTTAGTAATATGCTTTTGTGGTTGACTCTTGACTACACAAGCTGTGAAGGATGATGGAGACAGTTGTGTCTGATTAAAATGGGAGGTTGCTGTATGACTTTGAAATTTTATTACAATATGTAAGAAAACTCAGCTAACAGTGCCTTCTGTGATATAATACGTCAGAAAGATTATGAAGTATTCTATCATGTGGGGTGAACATGGAGTAGAGACAGTGCAAATTATGATAGCCATGGAAACATGATGTAAATGTGCATTAAGTATGAAAACCTGATTTATCACAGTTGTGAATGTAGTGCAGTGACGGAGACAAATCCCTCTCACCAGAATCGGGTAGCAGATTCCACAAATCTCTTGTCCACCATTTTTGTTGTTATATTTTTGTTGTTGTTGCTGTTTTTTGTTTGTTTTTGGTTGAGTTTGATTTTTTTGGTTTGTTTTGCTTTGTTTTTGTGAAAGAAACTGATGAGAGAGAGAGAGAGAGAGAGAGAGAGAGAGAGAGAGAGAGAGAGAGAATTCAAAACACTATATTACTTACTCACATTAAAATTCCTAAGAGCCTACAGAACATTTGAGTTAAACTGATAAATTGGACAGAATTTAGGAGTGCACAGAATTTAAACACCATAGCTATGATAATGTATAAAATTACCCTAGCACAGAATGGAATAATGAAATAAGTAGATGTTTAATGATGTCCCAACAGGGTTTGTGTACTTGTGCCTGGGTATATGCACATCCAACACATCCAGCATTCAGTGCATTCAGAGGTCAGGCTATTTATGAGAGTAGTATGTAAGATTTTCCTACTTTAATATGACAGATCATAAATTGGCTTATTAAAATATTTTTCACAGAATAGGAAATTATGTACTTTTAGAAAAGAAAATGTGTTTTAAAGGCACAAGGGAATATTTATATTTAAGTGACAAGTAGATATCTTTGTAAATGTAACTTTTATTTGCCAGATGTAATTGTAATCTTGGAGTCTTATTGCTGAATAAGCTCACCCTTTCTAAATCTTTCTGTACCCTGGCTGGCTGGTTCAACTCACATGCGCTAGTTCAAACACCTCTCCAAACAGCCAGATTCAATTTGGCTTTTCTCAGCTTCTCACTGAATTGCTCTGCTTTGGGAAACTGCCTTAGAACTCCCCTATATCAGTTGAACTCAACTGAACAGCATTCAGTGAACTGCCCTACACCACTAGCGATTAAAGGTGTGTTCTAAGGGCCTGTCTGTATTCCAGTCAGATCATACTGTAATCCAGTGCATGTCTGCATCCTGGCCAGTCATATAGACCACTTTGGATATATCTTACCACAGCATCCATGTTGATGAATTAATATTTTTCTACATCTCTTTTTTCTCTTTCTTTCTTTCTTTCTTTCTTTCTTTCCTTCCTTCCTTCCTTCCTTCCTTCCTTCCTTCCTTCCTTCCTTCTTTCCTTCCTTCCTTCTTTCCTTCCATCCTTCTTTCCTTCCTTTTTTTCTTCCTTCCTTTCTCCTTTTTCTCTCTTTTTTTTGGTTTTTTGAGACAGGGTTTCTCTGTGTAGTCCTGGCTGTCCTGGAACTCACTATGTAGACCAGGCTGGCTTCGAGCTCAGAAATCCGCCTGCCTCTGCCCCCCAAGTGTTGGGATTAAAGGCGTGTGCCACTGCCCGGCATTTATTTATTTATTTATTTATTTATTTATTTATGTTTATTACTTACTTATTTATTATTTATTTATTTTTCCTTTTTACCATTTTAATTATATGGAAGTATTAAGATCAGTTCTAGGTTGAGGAACTAGCAATACAGTAAATGCACATAGTCAAGGAACAAGCAAGACAATAAAGACAAATAATCAAAGAACAAGCAAGTCAATAAATAAAGTCCCATGATCATTTCCATGATCACTCTTTCGAAGGGCTTATCAGGATGACCAAAATATCTGAACCTACTTCATTGTCCTAGTCCAAAGTCATTTTCATGCCTGAATCCTACTTCTTTGTTCTAGCCTAAGATTTAGATTCCTGCCTGAAATTACTTCTTTGTTCTAGCCTAATGTCAGATTCCTGCCTGAAGCCCACTTCCTTGTCCTTGACCAATGTCAGATTTCTGCCAAGCAGACCATTTCCTTGTCTTCTACGTATCTTGAAGAAATAAAACATCTCTGGCATGAAGATTTTCATTCATATTTCTGACATAAAAAGAAGCCTGAGTTGTTCATTAAGAAAGGGAGGGAGATGAGCAGAGTGGTGACGAAAAGAAAGTGCAATCAACCAGGCTGAGACTTTACATTGTTACTTCTGCTCAAAGGAGAATTTATGCTTTTCTGATTCTGGTTAAATAACGCATAATGTTTTATCGAACCATTAATTCCTCCCATCAAACCACTTTGAAGGTCAACTTTTTAATGTATGTGATGAAAACCACAGATCATTCTGAGGCAGTTACAGCAGTTACACCTACTTGACATCCAAGCATTTTGGAAGGGAACATATTTATTGTGAAAGGACAACATATTGCCACCATTTAAGACATAAAAAAAAATCAAAAGATCACTAGTCTAGAGGCAAGATGAATGTGCTGCAGATCAAGTGTTTTCAGGAAAGGCAACATCACCACAGGAAATGGACTTTATCTTTGTTAAAAAGAAAAACTCATGTTTCTAGCAATGTCCATCAATACAGGGAAGCAGTCCCTGGCAGGTGCAGATACAAGGGCTCCCAAGAAGGTTGTTGCCTTTTGTAGATTCTTCTTTCACCTCCAGGTTTTAAATACGTGCGTTTGTCCTTGTTTTCCTCATTTGGTGTCACTAGTATATCTTGGCTCACTCCCGGACTGAAATGATCACTTCTACTGTCAGCAAATCTACACTGGAGGCCACATCTTTCTTCTTGATTTTTATAGCCGAGCAACCATCCCGATGCCAGTCTTCTCCTGTGTATCCTGAAAATACCACAAGTTCAATATGACTGAAATTAAACCTATTATTTACCGTGCTATGAGACCTTCGATCTGTTTTGGTCTCAGTTCTGTGAAGAGAATGACTTTCTGCCCTGTCATCTGAGCCAGCTGCATAAGCATGTATTGCATCCTTCTGAGGAAGATTTCCAGAACGAAACTTTTGTGCATCCTTAACTCCATCACACCAGAGCAGAAAGCCCATGGTTTTCCTTGGACTTTTAGAAAGCAAGTATCATCAATACTGTTTGCAATGCCTTTGTTTGATGCCTGCGGTGGACTTCTGTGGAGGTTGTAGATTACATGATAGACCACTTTACCTCCTTCGGTCCCCAGTTTCCATGAAATTCAGGTTACTGCCACTTTGTGTAAGATGCTTGTTCTCTGTAACAAACATGAGACATGATTCTTATTTGCTCTTTTTTCCCCTATCAAACTGATCTTTTCTTATGGTTAAATGTGTTTTATAATCTCTCTAGGGACTCCCTAAGTTGTCTGGTGTTTAATAGTTATATGAGTGAAGGACATCTCTCTTATTCCAGAAGTCATAAATTTAAGATTATAAAAAATATAACCCTTTCGAGCTAATTTAACGTTTATTGCAGGGGTATAATTATGGATTTAATTCAATGAAAGATAAAATCAAAATTAAAAGGTATTTCTTGAGTTTACTGTTTTAGACATAGAGGGTACTGAATAATTTAATTCAGTTAAATAATTGAGTAAATAAAACCTGTGAGAGCATGTGGAATGATGGTCCAGTTTAGGGACCTTATTAATAATATAGTGCAGAATTTGACAGAAGCGTTAAAAAGGTAACATTTTATTTGTTTATTTAAATTTAGATGGTAGACATGATTTATAAGTGAGCAACAGCACAGCTCAGTCTTATCACCAGCTAGTAACTAGTGCATGGAGTGAAATGTTTTTAACATACTATTCTACCAGCATAGATGATTGGGACTTCTAAAAACTGAATATATGAACCATGAAAATGTGTATATGCATTGAAATAAGAGATTGGAAAATTTCCATCATTCATTTCCTTCTCAAGCATCCTCATAATCATATCAAGATCAATTAAAATTTGAAAATAAAATACCAAAAATGATTTGGTTTTAGGTACTGTTGATTTCAAACTTGTCTTGCAGATATTTCAATGTTTGCCTCTGAGTTTACATGATTGTCTTCATGTGAATATATGTATGTGCATTCTTGTGTTTGTGTACATGTACATATGGGTGCCTGTGGATGTGCACAGCATATGGAGGTCAGAGTTCCTGGACACATGTCTTTCTCAGTTGCTCTCTATCTAATCTTCTGAGCCAGATTCTCTCATGGAACCGGGAGTTCACAGAGTCAGCTAGACACTGAACTCATCCCCTCTCCAGCATTGGCTACAGATGCTGGTGGCTGTCATCTCACAGCACTGGGCTCCGTATGCAACTATCTCTCATCCTCCAGCACTGGGCTACACATGCGGGTGGTTATCACCCCACCCTGAGCAATGGGTTATAAATATGGGTGGCCATCAATACCCCCAGGACTGAGTTACAGATGCAGGTTGCTACTACAAATCTGGATTATTATTTGTAACAAAAGAATCTTAAAAACCAGAATTTTGATAATGAAATTTCCCTCCCCCACACACAAAAAAAACAATGCCAGAAAAATAATGCAATAGTACCTTAAGATGGATTTGTTTAGGGTTTAAGAAGCAACAACAACAACAACAACAAAAAGACACAGTATATCATAGGCCACTTGAACAATAAAGTCTGGCTGTATTACAGTTTGAAACATTTATTTTTCACATAAGCTACTTGAGCATACTTAACAAGGTGACAAGGGTATAATCTAGGAGCAAGTGAACCACAATACATTAAAAAATCAAAAATGAAATGTGTGAGTGCCTGTCACTATAAGTGGAGAGTTTGACTTAAACTTGTCTGAAACACCTGATACAGAAGTCCATGTACACATTGGTCATAAACTACGAAGCATCAGTGACATCAAGGAGACAGAGTCTTGTGACATATTACCTTGTACAAAAGCAGATAGATAAATGTAAAGGGAGGTATAGAAAAAGCAGCAGCTAGGCTTTGGTCTGGCTAGCTCTCTGGCTATCACCATGTTTCTGCTCTATGTTCCCATACTAATGGTGGCAGAGGCGCCAGACCGGGAGCCCCAGCCTTGGCTCTACAAGAAGTTGGAGTGGCTATTGCCTCTGCCAATCAGCTCTGTGGAGACCATGCCCCAAAACCCAGGGAATATCTGTCACTTCCATACGGTAGATATAACAATTCCAGTACCCAGTAGAAATAAGACTCTTAATGCTTAAGATTATCCAGTAGGTTTATAATAAACTCAATACACAAGATGCCCACACAAATAGAATTGTAAACCCAGTTACCTAACCTTGATATGAATAGCTGCTAGAGACACGAGGGTAACATTTCCTGCCACCTTTCCTCTCCTCCTCCTTCACCTTCTTCTTCCTTTTCTCATTCCTTCCTCCTCCCAACTCCTAGCTCCACCTACCTCTTCTACTGCCCAATCACAAAGCTCCACTGCAAATACAGTGGGCACAGTTTTTTATTTACTGAAGAAGAACATACAGTGTTAGCATTTTCACACACAATGCTTTCACATCAAGCTAGCCAGCACAGAATACGATAGTCTAATATATGTGAGCTTGCATAGAAAATGCTTGAATTCATTAGAACTCAATAAATGTCGTTGTATATCAGTATCTTCAATATCCTTGATTTTACAAATATATAGAAATATATAAGATAGCACATTCTAAAATAAAATTCTGAAATTCTGAGTATTGAAAGTTGTAAGGGAAAAAAAAAGAAAGTTGTAAGGAAAAAAGCTAAGGAGAAAAATAGTAAGAAATTATATACGGGCGTTACATTCCAGGCATAGGTCACCGAAAATTGCATGAGGGTCATCTATAAAAGCTTTCAGTACTATTGACTTTATTGTGAAGTCCTTTGTCACCACAAAGAGCTGCTTCATCTTTTGTGGCTGCCTTCAGTGGACTCAGTTGTGTTCTCATTGTGCTTCGTTTTTGAAATTCATCTATGATTCAATATATACTGACAGAAGAATTCCGATTAAAATTTCTCATTTCTCTTTCACTTAATTTCTAGATGTTTTTGAGTTTGGCCTCATCAAAATTCATTCTACATGCACTCCCATTCCATACTTTGTGGGAAAAGATCCTGATGATGGAAAAACATCATTGTTTAAGTAACTTTTCCTTCCATTGTGCAACACCATTTTCAAATCAGTTTTGGACTCATTGTGTCTTAAGGCAAAAATGGATTTAGTGTACTATTTACATAATTTGATAAATAAAACATATTCTTGGGGTTATTGTTGGATTTCTAGATAAGCTTTATTACTGCTTTGTTTTATAATACATTTAATGAGTGAGAACCAGAATTCCAAGGGATATGGTCCTTAACACCATAATCCTATGTTAAAATCCAAGATTATCAAAATCCCTATTGTCTAAATCCCCAAATTCACAATAACTAAAGATGAAAATCCCAAATCCTGAAATCCACTATGTCCCCAGACTACAAATGCTTCTACAATCAAGCCAGGGTGCATACAACGAATAGGATGTCAAACTATGGGCAAGAGATAAGTCAAGCAGGGCAAGGCTGAGACTTCATCCTAAAATGTGTCATTCTTTGTGTTCTCAGCATCTTCATTCCTGATGCTGTAATCACTTACTACAGTTTCTAAAACTGTGGTGACACCCAAACATACAATTATTTTTGTTGCTACGTCAAGACTGTAATTTTGATACTGTTATGAATTATTATGTACATACGTTTGGAGACAGAGATTTAGGGAAGAGGTCTCAACACACAAGTAGAGAGCTATTGCTCTAGGGTCTATATGCTTTAATATATGAATAATGTCTACTAAGGAAAATGAATTAATCTTTAATTTCAAGGATTTATACTATCTTACAATCAACTTGAAGATGATTCTTCAACATTTGAAGTAGCTCAGGTGTATGCTGTTTAGGTATAAGTAGCAAAAGTGAGGGAAGCTTTATGAGAAAAAAATGATTGTTTTCAGCTTAGACATACATACAATTTAAAAATACAAATCTTGTGGCACTTAAGCAGAGATAGGGCCTTGCAGAAACACATGGCTATCCCTCTTAGACTCTCTCCACATCTCCCTCATGGAGATAAGTGGCCCCTCTCATCTGTCACCGGAGACACCATGGGAATATATAGGAAAACAGTTGCAGACAGCTTGAGCTGAGTTGCTCTTTCCAGATTCATCTGTGACACTGTCAGATCTTTGGGGAATAATTAAGCAGGTGTGTGACTCCTCCATCGCTAATCCTTCCTAGCAAATTTAAGTAGGAAGAACATGGGTGGCAACTCTGCTTTCACTGGGCTCACAGGGAGTCTTGACGGCTTGATAGATCTTCATGTTCCTTGTCCCACAACAGATACACAATAGTACTTGCAACGGCATTTATTCTCTGAATGACAGACTCTGCCATAGACTTCACTTAATTCTCATCATCCTAGTGATAAATTGCTGGTACTGTCTAAATATAGCCACAATGGAGCTACAATTATAGCTAAAGGCTACAGCAATACAATTGTCTATTCACAATACATATATAAGGTGGTTTATATGCTGTATATATAATGTTCTAAGAGTATGTCAGATTAAACTATACTGTTTTGATTATAGCTATAAGTAAATGGTAGCAGTCTCACTAACATATGTTCTGTACCTTACAAAATCTTTAGGCTCAATGTATGAGAAAGGAAGCATTCTCATGAAAACATAAATCGATAATTTGTATGTGTTTTCTAAAATATAAAGTGATAACATTGAAAAATAATTATTTCAAATTCATTGGTATAAATCTAAAAATACTTTTTTTGTTTTCAGGTTTATTGAAAATGTAGCATAACAGTAAAAAACAGTTCCACAAGGTGCTTTGAAATTCATCACAACCATAGGCTGAGTGACCTTCAGGTTGGAGAGACTGCCAAAGTCCAGAAGCATCAGCATTTCCTGGGTGTCAGGATCTACCTTTATGGTATCCTGATCTAGGCCTGACTCCTCAGGAACATAATTATCTCTGCTCTCTCTTTCTTCTTTCTGCAGCTTTAGATAGAGATGCTTCTCACAGGACCTCTCTGAATCTGCTTCATCAGATGCGTGACATTGCCTGCTATCTTGTTAAGAAGTTTCTTGCTAGCGATAATGGTGATCTCCTCACACACATGCTTGTTGGTGTGGAAGTCATTACTCATTACGCATTAAGGCACGTGTAGTACTTCTTGATGATGATTCTTCACAGTCTTGTTGCAAACGTGGCCTATGTTGGCAGGTCTCAGTAAAAGAGTAGAAATTACTTTTTTTTTAAATTTTAAGGATATTTTTCCTTTGACATCTCTTTATGAATTGGTTTGGCATTTTCCTTTCTGAAGTCTTGTGGCTACATCATATGTCTGAACCCTTAGCTTTTCATGACTGCTTGCAGGAGGAAACTAGAATCACCATGACAATTTTAATGCTGACAGAAAGGAACATAGGTGTATCCAAAGGCTGGGCTGGAAGAGGAACAAATCTGGATTCTGATTTCAACATAGACCAGGTATTAGACTTTCTTAAGCTCCTGGAACAAGGTGATTGTCATGCCTATCGTTGAAAGTTGAATACCATGAAAACTGGTAGATGGAATACCATGACAATACTGTGAGTATTTCTTGTATGCACCATAATTTTTGAGAGAGCTTCAGAAACACAATGTCGGGGCTCATTTGAGGGTAAGCAAACTGAAGGACAGAGGATCAAAGTGACAGCACCTTTCCTAAAACGTGCTCCTACATCATCAAACTTTTTGTTTTAGCTTAATATTTAATTTGTTGAAAGTAGAAGTACAACCGAAGACAGTGCTTCCTCTATTTCAAGTTTCTGTTCGTAACTAATAGGATCGGCACCACGAGTCATCCCCAACCTTTGCTGCAGCACATAGAAGTCATTGGGTCATAAAACCAAGCCAAAAAGTTTAAGTGTGAGAGAGGGACTTGTGGGGAGGAGAAAGAGTTGACAGGGATACAAGGGAGAATAGAGAGCATGGTAAATGAGATTAATCAGAATGCACTGAACACATATATGAAACTGCCAAGGAATAAATTCATTCTGAGAAAAACTTAATGCATTATAAACTGTTAATGAAACGCCATACAGAGATGAGAAGATCTTGGTTTTTAAGACAAGTCATTTTTATCTTTCCCTAATTTAATGTGTCAGAATTTTCTGGGCAGAAGAAATATGAAAATTTATTGCACCCAGACAAAAGGAATTAATTATTGAGCTACAAACTCTACAGTCAATGGGATGACAACAGCAGAAAGGCATAGGTCAGGGTAGAACCCCATTCAGGAGGAAGACAGTAAAAGATGTGTTTTCCATGACTACAGATAAGGATGCTTATTTATATCTACGTGCTTGTGCTTAAAATTGCCCTTGTGAAAATCGATGACGATGGCTTCAGGTATAAAAGCCTGTGGAAGAGAATACACTTTAAATTTTACTCACTGATGTTACAAGTGATTGGATGCTATTAGACACTCTTTTAAGAAGATTTATGATAATAAGTATTCCTCACAAAGCCTGTAATTCTAGGGAACAAAAAGTGATTCTGCATTCATTGTGTATGATTAATGACTCCCACCTAATGAGGAAAAACATTTGCAGGACTAATCTACAATTGTAAGTGAAAATGAACTTTATAAAGAGATTTTTCATGTTAGTGTCAACAAAAGAAAGGAATTTTGCTTATGGAAGATATTTGCCAGTATTTGCATCAACTCAACAAGAAACATTACACTCAGCAATAAGACGTTCTGTTAATTTGTATCATAGTTAAGAATATTTTATTATGTAATATCTTACAACTTTAAGACTACTTCATAAAATTTAGTAGATTTTCTTGATGCCTGACATATGATATGAAGATACAATATAAGTGGATGGGCTTTCTCAACCCCGATAATCAAAGTAACAATATAATCAAAATCAGTCTTCTTTTCTTAAAGGAAGAAAAGAAAATATGAGTTTTTTCTTAGTTGTTTGAAAAATTACTTTTATTATGCTTAATTGCGTGTGTGAGTGTGTGTGTGTGTGTGTGTGTGTGTGTGCTTGTGAGTCATCGTGAGGGTAAGTGTCAGAGAAGGCTAGAGGCTGCTAATCCCTCTGGAACTTGAGTTACACATTTGTTCAGAGCTGCCCAACCTGGATGCTAGGAACCTCACCCTAGTCCTCTGCAAGAGCAGTATGTATTTTTAAACACTGAGTTATCTTTCTAGTCCCTGTATGTAAAGCCAGGGCCACATCTAAGTAAAAGCCGGGCTACTCACCTGCAAAAACATCTCTTGATGGAGGACCTAATTGAAGACTGCCTGAGAGACCAAGGATTGCTGCTGCAGACAATGCCAGCCAGTCGGGAACTGCTGTTTAGAAGAGATGTTTCTTGGGACCGATGAGGTATGGGTGGAGGGTATTAAAGGAGCTTGCAGTAGTGTTCAGATGAGCTCTCACCAGCTCCTGGAGTGTGTGCCCTTGACTCCAACCTCCAAGGACAGGTAGGGTGTGGCATTGAGTAGTCCAGGGTACTGTAGTGTTTCCAAAACAGACAAACTTCAGTGTTTATTTTTAATTATAGCACATTAGACAAAATGAGGTGTTTATGAATGCTTGGGTATATTGTCTGCTTATTTTCTACACATTACACTTTGGTTACCATATTTACATTTCTTAGAAAAATGCAATAGAAACCTTACTACAATGTTAAGTGTTTATAAACAGAAAATGGCAGGTTTTTGTTCTGCCTCTGGTGCATGTATTTCCTTTTTCATTTTACTTTGTTAATTCACACATTTGAGTTGGACCCCATATCACAAAGCAGTTCATTAAGTTTACATCAAAGTTAAAATTTCATTCTATAAGGACAATAAAAAGAATTCTTTTCCTAATGTATTTATAATCTTGCACATACTAAGACATATGCTATTCTGTACATAACACAAAATAAGAACTTTGATTTTCTTAGTTTTTTGATATTAACCTTTTGATACTAACTCCATTTTAAACAATGAAGCTATGAGTTGTCTTTACCTTTGGACTTGTTTCTGCCTCATAAATCAGCACTGGCTTATATTTCCTTTCTTTCAATACAACCAGACCACTGTTTATGATGTTATGTAATTGAGGTATGTCAGATCAGTGTTGATGTTTACCAGTCTTCTGATTAATCTTTTAAAATCTGTATTGCTCTGCTTGTCAAGAAGCTATATACATCCTCGGTCAACCAATATCTGCTTCTGAACACAGCTTTTCACCTCTTCCTCCCCTGCTCTTCCTAGCTCACACCTCAAATGTTTTTCTCCTGCTTGAAACCATATTTTCTCTTGCTGCATATTGACATCTATTTTACTTATAGCTTTGTATAGATTAAATACCCTGTAGCAGTCAATAAAGGTTTATTGATTGTCTGACTGCAAACCCTGCACCTGCTACATCCGCTTTCTTTATTGCATAATTCATTCTTTGAGTGTGACTTCTCACCTATATTTATCATTACCTCTGAGTATTAAGGTCATCCTCTCTCTCATGGGGTGAGAAATGTCATAGCTCACTTTCATCCCAATTTGAGCTCAAAAAAAAAAAAAGTTACAACTAGTTACAACTCCATTAACCTCCATACTGCTTAATTGAGGAAATGACAATTTTTCTATGAGAATACTGTCTGTGGGGTCCCTGTCCCAATTCTTAGACATAAATACACTAACCACATTTTTTAGGTAAAGCACTACATAGGAAAACCACACAGACAGGCTCAGATTCTGTTTTCTCTACCTACAGACTATGATGTAGATTTTTAATGCCCAGAAATGGTATGTTCTCAATCCCAGTTCTCATACAAATTTTTCAGAGATCAGAAAAGGAATCAAAGGTAGTGAAACCTTGCTTCAAAGATGTAAAGGAAGCTATCACAATAGAGAGAATCTATCTTCAGTGTTGGAATGAAGCACACACGTATAGGAGTTCAGTTTTTGAAGGGTATTTTGTTTTGCTTTTGTTTTTCGTTTTCATTGAGAAACAAATCTGGAAGGTGTTCCAGCAACTGGTACCCAAGTGCATGGCATTTCATCCTGCATTGTGTTCATTTTCCCTTTGCCCCAGGACAGAATGTTCAGGGAATGAGAAGCAGAAGGCACACACAGGCACCAGTTTCTGTGGTGGAATTAGATGAGTAATACAAAGCTAGATATAATTTCTTGAACTTGTGTGAGATGAATCAGAGAGCTTCTCTGAGATCTCTGGTAAGGCAAACATCTTTTTAACTCTAAATTGACCATGTTTTCAGAATAAGTAAAAGAGGAAAGCCAAATTCAATACTAAAAGTAGTTAAAAACTTTGGAGGATATCCGTTACTTGCTTTGTTATATATCTGGTATTGAAAATATTTAAAAATCCACAATTTGGGTATTCATAATTTGCTCATGATGGTTCTTACCCTAATATTTCTTAATATTCAGGCTTGATACTTTGGAAAGGAACAGAGGTGTACATATTTTATTATAATTGTTGAGACAAAGACTGCTACTCTGATTCACCAAAAATGTTCTATGTTGAGTTAGTCTCTGTCTCTTGTAAGAAAACCATAGAAAATAGGAGATGGTCTCCCCTCCATCCTCCTAAAATCAGCTACCGACTTTGTCGTTTAAGCATTTGCCTAGTTTACTGCCAGTAAGTCATTAGGAAGAATTAAATGCTAACTATAGTATATGTACTCCACTTTCTGACATGCACCGTATGGTTTCCAGTCTGATGTAAGGCTAGAATAGAATGACTTCAGGGAATTAGTTAAAGGGAGGAAAGTACTTGGCACGATGGAGATGGAGCATAAACCAGTAACCCACACCCTGTTAAGCACATGCTGATGAGTTAACAAGTCTTAATGGGACTTCTTTTCAGGTAATAAAGAAGCTAAAGCAATAAAAATGCAATTGGTTAGTTGACAAGGATCTTTAGACTGGCAAACTGCCATGAAATCAGAGTATCAAGTGGCAGTTTACCTCACCGTACTACTCTTCACAAAAGATAGCTAATCATTTCTAAAGCATGTTTGCCTTCTGGAAATCAGTTTTCAGGGAAAATGCTCAGTAAACCCCTCTTCATGGTAGCGTTAGTTTGTTTTGTTTGCTTTACTTTTGCTGTTGTTATTTTGAGAGTTTCTCAATTGTGTTCCAGGGATTTTATAGTCATTTTTAATTGTCTCAAAATTGTCTTGATGTATAAACATCTTAATAGCATCTATGCTATTCTTTCTCTCCAATGCTGCCTGTTATCCCTCCAAAACTTCAATGTTTTTCAAGAATAGCGTGGAATAAAATTACAAACAACAAGTGCACATGAGTTTTTCTTTTAACTTAATCACTTGCTAACCCCCCGTTTTCTGATTAGCATCTTCCACAATATTGCCCCCATATACTCTTCACTTTCTTCTCTGTGCAAGTGGAGTCTCCCAGGGTATCTCCTCCATCCTGACACTTCACATCTCTGCAAGGATAGGTGCTTCTTCTCCCACCAAGGCCAGAAAGGCAGCCCAGCTAGAAGAACATATCCTACTTACAGGCAATAGCTTTTGGGATAGCCCCGGCTCTAGTTGTTCATGACTCATATGAAGACTAAGCTGCACATCTGATATATGTGTATATATACATATATACACATGTATGCACATATATCAGCCTGTATATGTTATTTGGTTGGTAGTTCATATTTTAATTGTTAATAGCAAGTTGTTTTCATGTGTAAGGTTAGGGAGTAAAACCTTAGTAGGTAACAGTATCAGTAAATTTTTTCAATGCACAGCTCTTGACAAATTTTGTCGAAACAAATTCTGTGTTTCCATTACAAGGTTTTAACAAGACAGCAGAACCACTGTCTCCATGGTAGGGAGGTGGAGATATAAGATTTGTGCATTAGAAGTATAAGAGATTGTGGCTGAAGAAGGCATAACAAATTCATTTTGACTTTAGAAATGTCTGTATTATTAGGTTGACATTATTCAGTGGTAGAAATAATACCCTAAAATTTAAGAGAAAATTTTATGATAGTGTTACCTTGAAAAGAATGACCATTCTGAGTTTTATAGGTAACATAACTTGGGAGTGAACACTACTACCCTTTGAATGGTGTAGAGTGAGAGTCAGCAATGGAGGAGAGAGGAGCAGCTCACATGATTTGGAGAAGTGGCACACCATTCTTGAGACAGAAATGAGTCATGATTTCCTGATACTGATCACACAGGACAAAGCCTCAGTACTTGAGAATCATACAATATATTGCAGATAAATATTCTATCTGACTTGGTTCCTTCTTTTTTTGTTTGATCTTGTTCATCAGGAGTAGAGTATACTCCTGCTGTAGAAGAAAAAAATGTATTTGCTCAGTCTTCTTTTCTTGTTCTCAAGAATCTGACATTTACAGCTGGTTATTCTGTGCTTGTGTCACAGAACAGAGGGCCTTGGATGTTGGCAAGCAGGATTGTGAAAACAGGAGTCATCGTTGATGATAAGAAGAGTTGACAGAGTGTAGAAGCGATTGAGTCCTCATTGCTGTGGGCTTAGAGATCTTTCTGGTATAGTATGTCAGTCTTGGCCTCCTGTCTTCAATATTCCTCAGTGGTAAATCAATTACGGAAATATGAAGAAAAGTACTATGTGGTGCTTGGCAAATGCATCATTTATTGCTACTATAACATTTATTTAGCTTATCACTTTCTTGGGATTTCTTAGAGATTTGGATAAATTTAAGATTTCCCCAAAGCTTCATAATTAGTGTATCTGAAACACCAAGAGAGCATCTAACATCCTCTCCCATTTAGTATCATCTTGACATTTCACTTGCAATGTGAAAGAGATAAAAGGATTGGCATTTAATTCTCCATTTTTATATCTTTTACTTTGCTAACCATTCTGACTTTAACCAGTATTTTTCTCTATAACATGTAACATGGTGCTGTGTTTTGCAGAACTAAATGTTTTTTAAAGTTTGTGTTGAGGGACGTTTTGAGCTTTGCTTTTGTTTTGTGCATGCACTTTGTGACTTAGTGTGACCTTCAGTTACAGACGAGAAATAATGGACGTGCTGGTTGTCTCCCCAATGTGTTAATGAGAATCTGGGTAGCCTTGGAAGTTTCAGGATATCTAACAGGGTTTTGAACTAATAAATATTTTAGGTTCCCTCTGAGATATTTTTCAAGCATTATGTCAGGAGAATTCAGTGTAGATAGGTTTTTAAAAAAATCCTAACATATATTTTGCTTTTTATAAACTTACAAACAGGTATTTACTAAGCATTTAATAAATACTTTAAAGTGATTCAAAAAGTGTAACATAAAATATTTGCAAGCTCTACATTTTGGATGTGTGTAATTGCTACCCATATAATGCAAAGACAAATTATAATACCTCATTTCATTTTTGCCCCTGGCCTTCTGTATTTTATAAGTATTCAGACTGAAAGGGATGACAGTTTGAAATATCGTAGCAAAGAGATAAAAAGACAAAACCAAAAAGATACCCTGACTTTTTCAGGGATCACACTTTGAATGCTGCGTCTCTAGATTCTAGATTTCATAGAAAGAAAAAAAAAACTACAAATGTAAAACCCAACACATTTTTTGAACCATGAACTTGATTTTATTGCAAACTGTTTTTTTTTTTTTTATAAGAAACACTACTTAACAGCCATACATGGATGGTACACAAAAATTGTGTTGGGTTAAAGTTATAACATCAAAGAAGAGAATTGGTGTGTTTAATTTATATTTTTAAAATATATTTCCATACTGTATATGGTTGAATATTCTGTTTTTCAAGTATCATGATTTTATTTTAATCATCTGAGGTATAGATTGTATAACCATATCACATTAATTACTCAATACTGTTTATTGTTTAAAGTTTCAAAAGACATATATGAATTTACTTAGATACTAACTGGGTGGCATTCTGTTAAGGAACATGTGTGGATTAGACAAGAGGAAGAAGACCTTTCAAAAGTTTGCCTCTGTTTCTCTGTTACATCCTGATTCAGGAGTTAAATCCCAAAACAATAAAAAGATAGAGAGAAAAAGAGAAAAAAAAGAATATTTTTTGCAAGAATATGAACTCTTTACATAACTGAAAAAGTCTAACTGGTTCATTATTATTGGCCTATTAATAACTATGGTGAACTACTTGCCCTAAGTGTGAAACTCTGATCCCACAGGAAACAGTCATTCTGATAAACTATTTCAATGCATTATTTAACAGTATGAAAATCACTACAAAATGCAAAATGTGATCATTATAAACACTTTGAATGTAGATGTGGAGGATAAGGCTCAGTAAGCTACTGTGTCTTAAACCGAAAACACAATGAAGTTGAAATGTTCCATAATGTTCTTATTTAAGAATAGGATAAGCCTTATGGCAAACAACCCTGCAAGTGCCCTGTGGTCCTTGGATTCCAAGCAGTTATGTGTTCCCTGTTTGCTATTATATGTAATTTCTATTCTCCAAGACTAGCAGAAGGAAATTGACAAAGTATTGGACCATAGAGTTTAAATAACAGTATTGTAGATCACAAACTAAGTAGGGCTTTAACACTTCCTGTGTATACAGAAATACCTGTATTTAAAGTTATAACTGCTTTGAAAGAGTGTGAAACTGAGAAAAGGTATCAATATAAATCCAGTAGAAATAGATAAGAGTAAATCAATAAATCAAGGAAATAATATATATACTTATTTCCTTGTAGATTTTCCTATTTTCAGATACAAAATCAAACTGTGCTCAGAAGGAATATGACTCCTGTGATTAGTGTCTTCTGTTCCCCTGATGTGAATGGTGACAAGCTAATTGACGGCTTGACATAAATACAGCAAAAGCAGTTTGTACATATTTATAAAATATTTTATTCGAATAAAATCCTTTCGATGACCTTAATAACCATTATAAATATTTTATGAAGATAAAAACTAAAAGTAATGATTGATATTTTTCATGTAGATTTTATTAGTTTGACAGATAAAATAATTTATTATTATTTGATGTGTATATATAAAGGGAAGGTATACAGGGAAGGTTGTCATAATTTAAGCATCTATCTGCTCATAAATTAAAAGTGTGCTCTCATTATATAAATAAAGGAATCATATTACAGAACAATCAACAGATGTTGAAGATTAACAATCCCAGTCATAAAAGTACGAATATGAAACATTCAATAAGAAATCATGCAAGGTGTTCCTGTTATAAACAATTTCATAATTTGATCTTGTGAAATGACTAATTTGTATATCCTCTTTATCTTCACAGTGGGAAGACAATCAGAGCTGACTGCTGACAGAGAGACCAACCAATTCTGCCTGAGAAACACAGCCTTTCCTGGCTGTGCTGTGTGAACCTTCCCAATAGTTTTCCCTCCTGAACTGTGAATGGCAAAG
Source organism: Grammomys surdaster (assembly GCF_004785775.1). Taxonomy (NCBI): domain Eukaryota; kingdom Metazoa; phylum Chordata; class Mammalia; order Rodentia; family Muridae; genus Grammomys; species Grammomys surdaster. The sequence continues at coordinate 12,440,185 of NW_021604567.1, read as the reverse complement.
TGCAAAACTAGTGTCACACGTGCGCAGACAGAGGTTTTGTGAAACACGATCCATGACGGCTCATGACATTATCCTTAGGTTTCAAGGAATGGTATATGAAACACATGGAATTAAGTTATAACATCTGAAATGTAAATATAATATCCAATAAAAAAAAGAAAAAAAGAAAACAAATATGCTATTTTATTTTTCAGAAAAAAAAAGGTTATCTGCTTTAACAAGATTAAATTGAGTTAGATTAACAAGGTCTGGACTGCTATTTTGAAACTACAAGTACTTAGGTAATTACTGATAGACTACAAAATTCATTGGGTAGGTAGAGCTTAGTAGGGAATACTGAGGACCAGAGACAAATGAAACAAGAAAATTTAGCAGCTACTTTTACAATGAAAGAGAGAAAGAAAGAAAAAAAGAGGAAATGAAAAAAGCTAAAATCAGCCACTGCAAGTATGACTAGTGGTTTAACAAGGGGAACTAGAAGCTCATTATTCCTTAAGAAATTCTTGTGGACCTTTGAAAATAGCCTGGCACAATTAATAATTGTTAAAATAAATACCCCATTTTCATGGTGATAGACAGCAAATTCAGTAATTTTACCAACTGCAAGAAAGCAAGGATTATATTTTTAAAAGTTCTCTATTGTAAGTTACATGAGGACTCACGCTTGTGATTGTGAGGAAAAAGTAGGAAAAAAATAGTTCAATACCAGCCTGTACAACTTAGTGAGATTTTCCTTAAAATGCATTCCAGCGTATGTTGGCATATGGACATATCTGAACCTCTGTTAATGTCAAAAGAAGTGGACATTTAATTTAATAGAACAGACACATTCAGGCTATGGCCATTGTTGAAGGCAGATATGTACTTAAAACTTAAGATGTGACACTGTTTCATTGAGCCATAACATATTATAAAACATAGATGTATAATAACATTTAATAAAGAAAATAGAAATTATGTGTATTTCTTGGAGGGACTAAACTACCAACCATAAAGTATACATGGAATGACCCATGTCTCCAAATACGTATGTTCTAGAGGATGGCCTTATCTGGCATCAATGAGAGGGGAGGCCTTTGTTCTTGTGGAGGCTTGTTGCTCCAGTGTAGGGGACTTGCCAGGGAGGAGGTAGGAGTGGGTAGATGAGTGTAGGAGCACCCTCATAGTAGGAGGGGAGTGGGGAGAGAGGAGATGGGAGAAAACTAGATAAATAAGAATTAAGCAAGACATGAAAACAAGAATTAAGCATTTATACATGCTGCAGTATAAATTAAAAAAGTAATTTTCCACAACTGCCAGAAAATTAGAAACTAGTTCCTTCAAAGATAATCTAAAAATGTATGGATGAAAATTAAATTGAAGTATCTATTCACATATTAAGTATATTAAATATGTACAATTATTTCACAGTTGTAGAGATACATAAAAGTTGATACAAAGCAAGAGGAAGTAAAAACAGAAGAATTGACCTTCAATATTGTTCTTTTTGACATTCAGTATGTAAATATCACCTTGAAGTCTTTACATGGTACTGATCCACTCACTCTGCACAACACAATGTTACAAACCTAAATCATTATTTAGGAATACAGAGCAGACTAAATAATTTAAAAATCTGTTCATTTTGGTGTATATGCATGAATGCATGGGTGTGCGCACACACAGGGACATGCAGCTATCTGTGGAGATGTGTCACTCATCCTTTCTCAGCATCTGAGACTCTGAGGGCTTTGTTGTTGTGTTGACACTGGTTTTTCTCACTAACGTTGGTGTCAAACTGACTCCCAGGACATGGACGAGTCAAGTTGAGGCGATGACAATTCTGCTAAGTTCAAGAGGTCCAGGGTGTCAAGCAATGGCAGAGACACTGGGTTGTGTCTTTTTGTACATCTCTGGGGAAAATGGAAAAGATTGTCAGGGGATGTTGCGAAAGCGCATTTGACTCCCAAGAGTCAGAATGAACATAAAGTTCTGTCATATTTCATTTCCCAAAACTTAGAAGTTCAAAGGATCTGCTTGAATTCCCATAGGTGGAGCTCAAAAACACCCATTGCTTTACAGTCGGGAGACGAAAATATCCACTGTGTCAGTAAAATATGTCATCATATTTGCACCCAAAATTACTTTTTTATTTTGTCAAAATATGATTTAAAATGTACCTTTCCTGGATTTAGTATCACTGTTTAAAAAATACACAATCTTCACTACTGAGCCACTTTGTTTTTCATAGAATTAAATATCATTGACTTGGTAATCTATGAAACACTCTCTTTGGGATCTATATCAAAGATTTTCTATTTTAATGTAATAAAATTATGTTTGATTATTTGACATCAGGGTTGGCTTCCCCATTACATATATTGGAATTGCTTACAAATGATATTAAAGTAATGAGAAACTGAAGGAAATGGTAGAATCTAGGACTTTAGGGTTGTACAATAAGTACTTTGAATCTATTATTTATGTACTAGCCATATCTGTGAAAGGAGGAATGAGGAGTTTATTAACAGAGAAGAATTATATTATAAATAGTATTTAAAGAATAAAAAGCATCATTCAGGAGACTCTTTTAGAACTGAACTTAAAATGATTCATTTGAGAAGCGAAAGCACTTTCCTTCGTCTCTATTCATCTTGGGTCTTGCTTTTGAGAGCTGGTTACAAATCTAGCTGCATTTTGTGAGCTGCCTGACTCCAGCTCTTCCATTTGTGCACTTGAACTCCAACTCTGTACTGTCAGAAGAATGGTGCATTACTACACTGTTAGGAATGTAAGTCTTTTTTAATAGAAACTAATTTCTATTTATGATTTCAAATAAGAATCAATTATAAGTCCAGTATAGATCACAAATTGATTAATGTGTCTCATGGCAGTTTAAGAGAGTTTTAAAGGCTCAGGCATCAGAGAGCAGACTGTAGGCTTTTGATCAGTACTTTTTGAATTTTTGAAACTGTGACATTAAAATTTTTGGTGGATTTTAGGTAGTCCAGTAGAAAAAAAACTTCTGGTATGAGATGAGCTACATCATACTCACTTCCGCTCTATAGCTGATGTTATTTCAATAAAACAGATCTCTTGAGGAAATGAATCCTCTTACTACTCCAGCTATGCTGCATATTTTCATGATCATAGCTTTATTAACATACCTTTTTGGATTTTCAAGAGGGAAGAATTTCCTTGATGTCCTTGTTAGCAATTAATAAAACCTTGAACTTGTTAATGAATCAAACTAGAGCTTTTGGCTCAAAATAATACAACAGCTATCGAGCTACAATTGCTATGAAAAGAAATGCTATAAAATGATACTCTGTGAAGGTTTGAGTAGAATTTATCTCCTTGAAAAGAAAAATGGTTAAAAGTCAAATGAATGCATTATTTCTGAACTTTTCATTTGTGACTCCATATTTAACTCAGTCCATAAAAGGTCAGATAAACTAACTATAAGACCACATCTATCAAAAGAAGCGTAAGCCATGTCACTATGCCTAACTTTCTTTTCAATATGGTTTGTCTTATAGTTAATACTAAAAATCTCAGGCCTGTGGAGGATAGATATACAAAATATTTAATTCTCTGTTCTAAATTATGTCTTCATTGGCACTCTAGGACAGTTTACCCCATGCCTAACACCAGGGCCTGCTCCACTGTTGTTGGTGAGAGGTAGGGTCAGCTCTCCTGAGCACTGCACGCAGTGATGGGTGGGACCAGTTCTACACAGCTCCTAGAAACCCTTATGGTCTCTAGAAGCTACACAGACTGAGGATATTCCCATGTTCTCTAGTGGTAACAGGAGCCATGAACACCAACTCCTTTTCTTGCTGTATAACCAGGGGCCAAGTCTTGGCCCTCAGCAGCAGCTCAGCCTGGGACCTCACCATGGCCCCAGGTGACAGGGCTAGCCACTCCCAGCAGGCTACTTCTCTCTACCCTGAGTCTCCAGTTCCACCTCTCTTCACAATGCTCAAGCTGCTCCACTTCTCTTCTCACCCATGTGAACACGACATGTTCACACAGTGTGGTGGCTCCAACTGCAGGCTGGCCGTGTGGCTGGTGAGCCTCTGGATGACATCCTCAATTCATTTACCTCACCTGCATATTTGTATATATTTTTAAAGAAGATTTTAGTTTTTTAGGTTTTTCATTCTATCCCACAAATGGCCCTTAATTTTAGTTATCTCTCCCTGTATCCCCTCCCTCATGCTCCTCTTTCTACCTCTCCAATACTTGATTCTCTCATTCTAGTTATACCACCCCCTCACCGTATCACCTAATCTAGAACTACCTAAACTATTTCACCTTCCTAGAAAGACCTATTCTTTCTCCGCATTCCCTTACTTTATATTGTAGCTTGCTTATCATTGACTTACATTAACAGATAATATCGACATATAAGGAAATAAAAACAGTATTAGTCTTTTTGGATCTGGGTTACTTAGTCAGGATGATTTTTTCCAGTTCCTTCTACTTACCATTGAATTTCATTATTTCGTTTTTATGATGGAGTAGTAGTTCATTGTATAAATGCACTACTTTTTCTTTGTCCATTCATCTGTTGATGGACATCTAAGTTCCTCCTAGTTCCTAACTTTTATGTATAGAGTATCAATGAACATGTAGAGCTGCTGACTCTGTGGTAGGCTGGAGCATCCTTGGTGCATATTGCCTGAATACTTCCTAGACCTAGGACTAGAACATTGTCATTATAGGTAACCTAAAAATTACTACCAACACTAGTGAGTGAAAATATTTCTAGAAGACATCATTAAGCTTTATCATAAAGGAGAAAGGATAAGAACAACTTCTTTACTTGGTTGGGAATAAATATTTGTAACCAAGCAAGGTCAAAAGTGAGGGATTGGGACATGAACATAAAATCTTCAACCTACAGTTTGTCATGCCTGCAGAATATTCCATGAACAGAGCCTAATAGAATCATGATCAAAGTGATGAGAGAAACTTCTGATGGGAGCAGATGCAGAGTTCTACAGCCAAACAGAAGATTTGAAGTTCTATGAAAGAGCTGAGGAAATGGTGGAGGAAACAGATGGGGCCAGGGACACACTGGGAGAACATGGCCCAAAGAATTAGCTGACTGCGACTTATGGAGACTCACAGAGATCGGGGAGCCTGTAGGGGTCTAAACTAGGTCCGCTGTATGTTGTGGATAAGTAGCTTGGTATTCTTTTTATTTTCTTTTTCTTTTTTTTTTTTTTGGTTTTTCGAGACAAGATTTCTCTGTGTAGTCCTGGCTGTCCTGGAACTCACTCTGTAGACCAGGCTGGCCTCGAACTCAGAAATCCGCCTGCCTCTGCCTCCCAAGTGCTGGGATTAAAGGCGTGCGCCACCACCACCAGGCTGTAGCTTGGTATTCTTGTGGGAATCCTATCAATAGTAATCAGGTTGCCCCTGACCCTTTTGCCTATGTGTAAGACCCCCTTCCCCCTACTAGGTTGCCTTCGCCAGGCTTGATGGATGGTAAGAGGTGGGAGTAATACCCAGAGAGGGTCTCCCTCTTCTCAGAGCAGAAGAGGCAGGGAGGAATGGGGGAAGGATCTACATGAAAGGGTACTGGGAAGAGAGGGGAAGCTGATATTGGGATATAAAATGAATAAATAAATAAGTTTCTATGTCCTTTTAAAACAAACAAACAAGCAAACAGCAAACTGGTGTGTATTTCTCTGCTCAGTATCCTAAAGATAAGCTTTTCCTTGTATGCATTAATGAGTACTTGATTTACAAAAATCGTTCTTGGCTAATTTCCTTAAGGCCCATTTTTTTATTCACACCAGTAGAATATTTTCACAAAATATTCTTTCATTATTCCAGTTACCCCATCCAATAACTCCCACAAGTCCACCCATGTACTTTCTGTCCTTACAACTTCCTGTTGACCTGGTCGTGATGCATTAATAATGAGTTCTGTGGGAAACTAAACAAATCTAAGATTAAGATATTTTTAATTGATTCCCTGAGAACTTTGTTTATATATATAATTTATTTTTATCATATTTACCATTACTTATTATCAGCTCCTTGTAGGACCTCACAAATTACCTCTGTAGAATTATAACACAAATTAGAAAATTTGTGTCTCTCCTTTTATGAAACTCAATAAGTCAAGTATCGTTGTCTGTATGCACAGGTGTTGAGGGACATGTACTAGAACATGTATAACCTACCAAGGGGCCAAATGTCTAAAAAAGAATTTATGAACTTTCCACTGTTTCCATTTTACTATTTTAAATATCTAGGCTAAAATAGAACAATGGCTGTAAAGTGAATCGACAGTATTGAGGTCTGCCATATGCAATGGATGCATTAAGCGAAATCTGTGTGAATTAAGAAGGGATTATGATATCACAACTATTAGCACTGGTTTAAATCCGGTAGTTTCAGAGGTAACTAAAATAAGACAGGAACCAAAGTATGCCATAAATAAATTCACATAAGAAAATACTAAGAAAGACAATTGATGTAGGTCATTCTATATAAATACTGAATAAAAGTAAATATTTTAGGAAGAATTTTCTAGATTAAGTATCAGGCCATACCACGATGTTGAATGTATAAATGTGTTTATAGTACTATTAATTTATCTTTCTTATGTAAAAATTTAAATTTATCTTAAGAAAAATATAAGACTAAGATAAATAGGTGGCAAGAGGAGAGGAGCAAAGTATTGCTTTCAATTAACTTTGGTCAAAATTACTAGAACATATAAAACTTTCTATAAGACCTCTTTAAAAGGTTTTCTTGAAACCTAATGGTGGTGCTGTAGGCTTTTGATAATAACACTTGGAACACATAGGCAGACATATCTTTGAGATTGGGAACAGCCTGGTCTATAAAGTTCCAGGACAGCCAGGACTACACAGAGAAACCCTCTCCTTCCAAAACCAAAAGCAACAACAAAAATAGAAAAAAATCTAAATCTAAGTGGTAAATAGATCTCTGATATTATAAACTAAGTCATGTGTCTAAGAAAGATCTTTATTCAAATATATGGCATTGTAAACCTCATTGAGTGCTTCTTTATATGCATGCCTTACTAAAAATGTCTATGTTCAGTGAAAAGAAATCATATCCTATTCTCTGAGAAGCAGGTACACTTGATGGAGTTTATTTTAGAAAATAAGATGTATTTTTGAGAAATGCCTTAAAACAACATTCACATTCTCAAAAGTAAACGTGTGTTCGTATATGTGTCAGCCCTGCTGTACTCAGAGGGCCTTGTTTCCTAGCTCTTACAATCATTCTGTCTCCCAGTTCACAGGATTCTCTGAGCCCTGAGGGGAGGGATTTAATGGAATCATCACATTTAGGACTGAATGTTCCATTCTCTCTCTGTCTCATCTCTGTCTGTTTCTGTCTTTGTCTCTGTCTCTCTCCCGCTGTCTGTCTCTGTCTCTCTGTGTCTGTCTCTGTGTCTGTCTCTCTCCCTCTGTCTCCTCACATTATTCAGCTGCAGGAACGTGCACAGGTTCTACACTGGTCTGGGCCAGATAGGGTTTCAGTGCTGACAGGGCAAGTGGAAACATGTCCCTCTCCCTAAGCTAGAAGCTGCTCTCAAAGGGAAAATCACTCTTCTCCAATGGAATTTGTGTACACAAACAACTCTTAAGGCCAGACCTCATGCCCAGCAGTAGTAGATGGTCAACAAAAAATGAACTCAATTGCATCTTTGTAGTTTTGTATGTTGTTTGTCTCATAATGCTTTGCCAAGGCATATTTTCGTTTTAAAACTTACATGTCTTTCACCTCATATCATGTTTTCTGGCTTTGTGTTCTCAAATTTCTGTGTGTGGGAACTTGTGATTCTCCACATTTATGCATTTCTTATGCCTTTTTGGGCTCTTAATCTGTTTGTGCTTGTTTTTGTCCTATTCCAGTTTGTTCAGATGTTCTTTACTCTTATTATATTTTATTATTATTTTTAGATGTTTTTATTAATAAAAGCCAAAAAAAGGTAAATGTCTCAGTATAACCTTGATTCCTTTCTGCCTCTAAACTTCAGTTTGAAATTTAATCTATCTATACTGTATGTACAAGTATGGGCCACATATACCCTACATTTAGCCTAATGATGTAGAAATTTTCCAAAGAATTTTCCCCATTTCTAAATGCACATGGTATGACTTAGGCACAAAGAACCAGCATGTGGACCTCTGACACACAGTCTACATAGAAAGACTAAAGTGTGTCCAATGAGTTGGAGTACAATCAGGGGAACAGCACAGACAGCAGATGGGATGCACACAAACATTTGGCCCCCTGACTGCCCAACACAATGTGCTGCAGGTGCCTCTATGGGGAACAGTCTCAAACTCAGCTGGACAAATGATAAATCTGTCACAGCTCCCTGTCTCACAGAAGCACTGTCAATGAGGAATTAGCCAACTCTTTGAAGGGAAGACAGAGAAGATGAAAACAGAAAACCGGCACTGGAGGGATTCTGTTACTAATTAGGTGACAGAGAAAATTTGGACATGAGACAAAGAAGGAGCAAAAGAGAGAAGTGTGGGAGGGAAAGGACCTGACCTGTGTAAAGAGACAAGCTGTGCTAATCCGAGAACAAAACTGGTTGAGTTTTGTCAGCCGGGTAGGAAACTGGCATGATTTTGCCTCTCCTGACTAAGCGTTGTCCATCTCTCTACAGCAAAGTCAGCTTCATTTGTAGACCCTGAAAAAGGCAGACATTTAGAAAAGGATTTGTGTAGGTAGAAATGTGGGATCTTGCAGAGGAAGTTTAATCCAGCAATTCTATATAGTTATTATTATATTCAATATAATAGTACAGGTAATATCACTCATCAAAGAATTGTCTCTGTGAAATAGAGAGTCCATCTCAGAAAATCACAAAAGGCCAGAACAAGTGAGTCTGTTGTTCTTGGCTCCAAGGAATAGATCTATTATATAACTCCTGAACCTGATGCTTAGGGAGCATCATTGAAGAGGGCAGAAAGATTGTAACAGCCAGAGGAGCAAAATATTTGCTGTGAGAGTGAATCTCTCAGAAATCTCAGAGAAGTTATACCCATGAAGTGACATCAACATGAAAGCAACAGACAACCTGACCAACACTGACACCAGTAGACAAGTAAACATTGAAAGGAGATATTTATAGTTCAATTTTGGATGAACATGATTAGAGTTGATTATTAGGAAATAAAAATAAGTAGAAAAACAAATAAAAATGATCTAGTATCCTTATTGGGACAAGCAGAAAGGAATCCTATGTTGAAATTGAAAAGACGTTTTTATCAAAACAATAAAAAAATACTACAGATGGAATTGTCATCATTACAATACACAGAATATTCTTCTGTGGACTGTATGACAGACTTGCCCAAGGTTGGGTATGCTCACTTCCTGTAGCACTGAAATAAGGGATTATGTGACTGACAGCCCAGAGGCAGATCTTCTTTGTACAATAGCAGTGTGACTGTATGCATGTGATTCCTTATCATATTATACAGTCTGTAATACCATAACATGAAGACAGTGAAGGTTATATTAAAAACTGCACCTAGTAGCTAAACCCTTGATCTTGTTGATATGACTTGCTCGAAGCTGGATTTCTTGGAAATAGTACTAAAACTATGTATGCTAGGCAATCTTAGGAAGCTACATTGTATGTGCCAAGACTTCTCCCTAGACATATTAAAGGAAACTACCATCAGTCAAGCATGTCTTCCCCGAGAAACTGATGTTCGGTGGGACTACACTGACCCAGATCAGTTAGCGTGCTTGTCTGGTTAAAAATAATCTTTAATAAATTTTAGCACTTATGAGATCCATATGGGAGAGTGTTGATTTTCTCTAAATTGCTACCCTGTTTTCTGTAAAATTAGTTTAGATCAGACTTTATAGTAGTTGAAAGAAATTATATAACACATACTATTGGAGCAATGATTCGATATTAGTCTGGGCAAGAGTATGCATGTAACATTTTGTTGTGAAAATGTTAATAGGTGTTAGATGACAAAAATAAATTCCTGTCTACATCCATTGAAGACACATTGGATTTACAAGTTTAAACATATTTCTTTTTGCAACGTATCTGATTTTTATATGTGTGCACTATACAACTTTTTAAATATATCTCCTTTGTTCCAATTCTCTCTTTCCAACCCTCTGCACCAGAGAATTTATAACAATCAATAGTCTGTAGTTTATTACTTAGGAAATGCTTTTTAAATCTCATACATTGTGATTCTTAGTCTAAAGTAGCCATATGGCAAAATATGATGTACACACACACACACATGCATACACATATATTCCTTTTATTATTACTATAATGCATTTTCATATATTTTCTTACTTCTAAATATACACAGAGAGAAGTAGTCTTACATTTTCTGGTTCATAGGAGGCAGATTTATTTGAGAGTTAAGGCAGAAAGCATCCCTTATTAATACAAGCTTTCCCAATTAAATCAAGAAGACAGAACAAGAGGCAGGAATGGCATGGAGAATTATTTGATTCGGAAAAGAGAAGATATTAATGACAGAAACCTCACAGTTGCCATTGTCACCTTGAATGTTACTGTTCTACCTCAAGAAGTATGATGCTAAAGACTGGGATACTTTTGAGGCAGGGATTGACATTTGTTGAGAATTACACTGTGGAAGTGAGGACGTATAAACCTGTAATGGTGTGTGAAGAAAGCCTTGGAAAGAGTACAAGTAGAAAAGGTGAGTAGGATCCATTTTGAGTAAGTAATGATCACATACCTTCCCAAAGGAGCATTTTTAAACCACCTTTCCAAGTGGAGAAGAATGCTGAAACTAAAATCATTCATGATTCATTCTTTGTGTAATGTATTGTTAGGATTAGTTCAAACTCATACTACAAGCAAAGGCTGTATTTGTGATAGTGTAGACACATGCACTTATATGTAACAACATGCACAAAATATACTCATATATTCCTTGTATGCCATTATTCTAGAAAGGTAAATAGGTATGTGTCCATTCAAGTGAATGGAAACTTAAACTGACAGTAAATACACATATTTTACTACCCAAATAAGCAATACCAATAATGATATATTGAGTGCCTTTGAAGGTTTTACCTCATATAGATAAACTAAACTTTTATCATTTAGGATAAATTTTGCAGTGTAGTTTATCGGTTAATCAATCTTTATGGTTTACATATTTTACAGAAACAAAAGTAAAAGAGTAGATATAAATTTTAAGTCCTTAATTTTCCCTCCAAAAAAAAAGTCAGATAATTTCAAAAAATTTTAAAGGCTACCTTATTTTGACAGTGATTTTTTAAAAAAAAACACTTACTTATTTCTAGAAGCCAAAACATGTGCATCTTCCTAGTTCAACTCTTAGATACATATTCTTATCTTTCAAGATATAATCTCTTCTAATTTTATTTGGTGAACTGTTTTAAGATGCAAAGACATTAAAAACATTTTAATTGAGAAATTAATTCTTCCATAGGTAGGCATCATTGATATGTATGCTTCCTATAATCATTCTATACTCTTATATAGTTGACTTTAAAGTCCTTAAGCATAAGTCATATGTACATTTGATATAGCATCAAGATTTATCTCATTTCTGACTGAACTCTCATATTTGACTTAGAGAAACTAACTTAATGACTGTGAATGAAAAATATATGGGTTAAATTATGTCATACAACAGGATGTCTTAGACGACCTTAACAAATGGATTTAAAGGTTATCACCAACTGTGCCACTTTTCCTAAAATGAGTTATAGATGTACTGCAGAAATGGAGATGAATCACGAAAGATGCAAACAAATTCAGCATCATTCTCTGATGTATGGGCCACGTGTTTCTTAACATATCCACTCAAATCAAAGCTTTGGAATGTTCCACAGTGGCTGATTTAGATCAGTCTGGTGCATAGTACTGGAGCAAAAGTGGGTAAATGCAGATAGATTTATTGCTTCCTTCTTTCAGTTTGACCATGTAATGATTTCTTAGGCACAGTTCAAACAGATAAATGAGACTGTTTGGGAGAACTATGGTATAGAGAACCATTTATACACTAGCAACTATGTTCAAGCTGAATTAGAGTGGCTCTGAAAACAGTCTCCCTTTCTTTTAGCACTGAAATTCTGATGTTGGGAGAAGTCTAACGATTTTCTTTGAGAGTGACAATGTGGAGCCACCCTGACCTCCTCCCTAGACTCATTATCCTATGATCTCAAACTCCCAAGTTCTGGGACTGTAGACATGTGACACTAAGCCTGGCCTCCAAATCTTGGAGAAGATTTTCCCTACTGTGGCTACAAAATTATCACTGCTTTGTGATTGTAAGTACGTGCCTAATGTTGTGTGAGAGAAAGAAAATCTGGACAGGCTTTCAGCCAAATTCAAGCTGTTATAGCCAATGTTGGCTTGGGAGTTGTATGTTACAAAAGAAATGTTTTACATAAAGAAACAGTGGCAGCATACACTAGAGAAAACCTTTGAAACAGTGTGGACAAGGATGAAGATTAAGTGTCAGTGCTGTCTAATTACACTATGTATGCCATCTCAAAGTTCACCCTTTCTTACATTTATCAACTTTAGTTTGGTTACAGGAGTCTTTCTATTTCATTTCATTTCAGTTGTACTTGTTTTCCAGCTCCATTTCCTTCCCCTCTTAAGATGTTAACTCTAATTCTCTCAATAAAAGGGATATCTACTATTTATTTATGACTGATTCTCCATCTTTTATTTCCCCCCTTTTCATCTCAGTAGTATCTCTTAAATGTGCAATACAGAGGGTGAGTCATTTTTTGGTTTTATTGTATGGATAAAAATATAAAATAAATATCCATCTAACTGATATAATCCTGTTTTTCAAATAAAATTGGGACATTCCCTCATCAAATGACCAAGTGGTGACATTTTGAGTTCTTATTGTTTGACGAATAGAGAATAGTATTTTTCTTTTTTTAATTGAATATTTTATTTATTTACACTTCAGATGTCATCTCCTTTCCCCCTTTCCCCTCCCTAGAGCTCCCCTATCCTATCCCCCCCTTCTCATTTTGATTTTATAACATTTTAATTACATGCAAGTATTAAGGTCAGTTTAAAGGAAGTAGGCTTCAGGCAGGAATCTGTCATTAGGCTAGAACAAAGAAGTAATTTCAGGTAGGAATCTAAATTTTAGGCTAGAACAAGGAAGTAGGCTTCAGACAGGAAAATGACTTTGGGCTAGGACAGGAAAGTTGGCTCAGATATTTTGGTTATCCTGATAAGTATTTTTTGAACAGAAGTGTTTCTCCACAATCCAGAGTAGTCAACATGGTGGCTGCCATAAGGTGCTTCCATAGAGTCTTGATATATCATCAAAAGCATAGTCTTTGCAAGATGGCTTACCAGACATTTCTTTACCCTTCTTCTGTAAGCAGTCCCTTGCCCAACAGACATTTTGCTGCTGCTGCTGCTACAAAGCCTGTAAGAAAAATTTAAAAAGGTGCCAAGGACAAGACATCAAATGAAAAGCCAATAGATGATATAGAGAATATAAAGTCATATACATATATGGCAAGTAATCCTGAAGACGATGTCTACCTAAAATGCTTATATCTACGGTGGATCTATGAAGTAGAGAAAGTTGTTAACTTACTTAAGAAGTTTCAAGTTCTGGATTTTATCAATCCAAAGCAAGGTTTTTATCTTGACTTAACATTAGATATGGCATTGGGAAAAAGGAAAAATGTGGAACCATTTGCCAGTGTTATTGCTTTACCACACCCTTTCTCGTCAGAAGTCAACAAAGTTTCTGTGTTTACAGGGAATTCATCAGAAATTAAAATAGCAGAAGCAAATGGAGCTGTGTTTGCAGGTGGCACAGATCTGGTTAAGAAGATCTTGAATGCTGAGGTTGTTGTGGACTTTTATGTAGTTGTCCTAGAAATAATGGGTCAACTTAACCCTTTAAGAAAGAAACTATTTGAATAAAAGATTTCCAAAGGCTACTAGAAATTCCATTGGCAGTGACATCCCCAAAATGCTTGAATTATTTAAAACTGCACATGAAATTATGGTAAATGAAGAAAAGCAGAACTTCCTCAGCACCAAAATAGCAACTCTGGGTATGCCAAGTGACCAGATAGCTGCCAATCTTCAAACAGTGTAAATGATGTCTGCAGGCACAGACCACTGAATCTGGGTTCGCGTGTGGTACATGCCTTCCTTCTTAGTGCAACCAGTGAAGGCTTGTTATTGAAGACTGTCTCACTGTTAACCAAAGAAGATAAAACTGCAGAAGCTAAAACTACAGAAGCTGACACGGAAGAAGCTGAAACCACAGAAGCTGTTTAGAAGTGTTATGTTGTGAAATTATTGGGGGTATGTGTGTGTCAAGAAACAACAGAGACATCTATAAAACTGTATAATTTCTATATAAAAAAGAAGTACTTCTCCAAAAATGGCTTCTAAAAAAATGAATAAACACATGCTTTACATATGCATTAAAAACAACTATGGTTTTAAAGAGTGGTTTCACCCCAAAATTAAGGGCTGGAAGTTTCCATTAATTTCCTTATTGCTTTTAACACAGCACAATTCACACAGCATCAATATGTTAATGTTGCATGCAGTTAGGTCTTCTTGCTACCTGTGAGTTTTAATTTATTTCCTATGGCTAACATATAAACCATTTCAAAGGAATGAAAATAATGATAAATTGTGTAGAAATCTAATTATATAGCACTTAACCACTATGTAGCATCTAGTGTTCAACAGGAAACATGCACCTAAATCCAGAGACTACACTTAACCGTGCTGAGCCTTTACAAGCAGCATGATACAACATACAAATGAATCATTTCCTTTGATGTGTGAGTGACATAGTTTATCTATTTGATAAAAATATAATGCAAGGATATATTCAGAGGTATAGTTCTTCTAGGTTACTTGTCTTCTCCTGGTTTGTTTTAGATGTTTTCTAACAATTTGATGGTTCTTATCAGTTGTATTCTCCTGTGTTCTCTTATGTTCTTTTTTATCTACTATACTCAGGGATTTCTCTAAAAGACAAATCACATCAGGTTACTCATCCACTTGCTATCTTAGTATGTTTCTCTTTGCCTGGAACATCATCAATTAGTCTTTTCCAAGCCAACTACATATCAATCCTGGAAAAAACCAACTTCTTCACTACTGCACCTAAGGCTCAGGTATCACTGTAGAATACAGTGGGCACACTGTGAAAGCCAGAGGATAGAAGAGATTTCTGTGAGATTCTGTCTTCTAGGAATATCAGAAGCTACAACAATAAATTCTCACTATATGATTACCTAAACGAGAGCTGAATCATGATGACAACAGCAGACTTGCTGAAGTAGACAGGTAAGTCTCTTTAGATTTCAGCTCTACACAGCTAAAGAATACTGAGAATAGAAGAGATACTCTTCCCCTAAGGAAGGACACACTAATTGGTTATCCAATACCTAATGATCATTCCTAAAAACCCCCACACAAGTAACAGTATATAGGGTGAGAAGGTTGAATTTATATGTGTATAAATATATTTATATATGCATATAGCCATGAATATATGTGCATGTAATAAAAATAATAAAATCAGGTCATGAATTTGAAAAACAGCAAGGACGAATTATGGGAGGATTTGGGTGATGATGCGATTATGTTAAATCTAGTTTCATTGCACATGTGTTATGTAAGGGAAGCTGTAGACCACATTTAATTTTACATTTTAAATACTGAATGAAATGTCTTCAACTTTCTAACTGATAAGGATATATACTCTTAATGAAACTCAACAATTTTTTGTCTAAAATTTAAGTGTCTCTCTTGCTCTATCTTGTGTAATACACAAAACCTTGTTTATAAGCATATAAGAAGCAAATCTATTAAGAAATATCTTTCTAATAAATTGTTGAAAACTATGAGTTTTAATATTATCTGACAGATGAGATTAAATGCAATGAAGTCAGTTAAGCTAATAAATGTACAAAGCCTTCTTGGTATAGGTCTTTTGGAGAACCTCATTTGTTTGCAATAGAAGTCAAGATGTTGGTCTATCCCAAGGAGGTGCTTTAAGAATTGTTATGAACCTCTGTTCATCACTTTTATATGGTTTCTGTTGTTTATGATGTTCACAGTTCCTTTGTACTCAGAACCATCACAGAAAATCTGTCACTAAAAGTTGACTTTTTCTGGGAAAGTGATTGGCTGTAATGTTATGAACCTTGAATCCTAGTATATTTTCCTTAGACCCTAATATATTTTTTTGGTCATTTTGTTTATTTATTTTATACATTTTAACTGAAACAGAACTAGATAACTTACTCTCTTCCCTTTCCTCCCTCCAATTCCATGCATATATTCCTCCACTTCCTTCTCCACAGACACACAGACTCACACACACACACAGATACACACACACACACCTTACGTGCACAAACATAAATATAATATACTGAGTCTGTTTTTGTTGTTTGTGTATTTCAGGATTGACCACTTTGTAGTGACCAACAAATTAGTGGATTCATTACTGGGAGAAGCCAATTTTTTTCTCTCAGCAGCCACTGGTTGCTTGTTGTTGTTTGGGGTAGGATCCCATGAAATTTTCCCCCTTCTATATTAGTACAACTATTTATACTGCCATTGTTCTGGTCTTCTAAACATTGTAGAAAATGAGGGAGAGAGATAAGAGCCAAAATAACTAGCAGGGCATCTGGTGTGAAATAATCTCTTTGAGTATATTTTGATTACTGTTTTCTTTCTTTCTCTTTCCTTCCTTCCTTCCTTCCTTCCTTCCTTCCTTCCTTCCTTCCTTTCTTTCTTTCTTTCTTTCTTTCTTTCTTTCTTTCTTTCTTTCTT
>NW_021604567.1:12382217-12423341 GCF_004785775.1 Grammomys surdaster | reverse complement strand
CTTTCTTTCTTTCTTTCTTTCTTTCTTTCTTTCTTTCTTTCTTTCTTTCTTTCTTTCTTTCTTCATTCTGGTAAAAACATTCAATACCTTCCATACTGTTGTAACGATTACCTCTATACATGTTCTCAAACTCTTATTAACATAGAGATCTATATATAAATCTCAATTTGTGCTGTGAAGCTGAGTGGAACTAGAATTATTATAGATACCCTGTTAAAGTAAGAAGGTTGTAGATAAGTTATTGCAAGTTAGAAGATTAAAGATTGTCAGTACTTCTACAAGAATCTTAGAAAGCTTGTAAAGTTTATCAGAATTCAAATTACAGATGGATAGATGAGTAATATAGTAAATTATAGATGCTATAGATGTTTCTGGAATTTTTGTTTTAGGGAAATAAGACATACATGGTTATGAGGTGACATAGAATTAATCTTGAAGATCCTTTAATGGAATACAGTCTGTTAGTTAAGCTAGACATCTAGCATTTGACTTCTGGACATGAGGTTTCTGAACAATACTGCTCCTAGAATCCTGAGGAATGGATGGGCAGAGAGATGGATAATCTCCAAGGACCCCTTGGCAAGGTGAAAACAACTATGCAGTTAATTACACAAGCAGACATAAATGACCTGGTGGTGACATTGAAAGAATGAGAGATAGACATAAAGAGGAATTTCTTAAGAGACTTTAAAGAACTTTGATATCAGTTTTGAAATGAGAAGTATGTGTACGTGAAATAGGCTTATTCTGCAGTCAGCTAGAGGCCTGGGAGAATATAATTATATTAATGAACTGTTACCCAGTGACACAATACATTCATTATTCTTCATTTCCTGTCATTTGTAAAGAAAACTGGTGTGTAATGAAAAGGCTTACATAACCCAGGTAACAAAAGCTGACAGTAGGAAGAGGAGAAAAACATAATCAAAATATAATGTAGGAAAAAAATTTAAAAAGAAGACTAAAGCTGACAGCCTTCTGGTAGCATCATGGGCCGTCACTCCATTGCTTGGGAGAATTCCATCACTGAAAGGGTAAAGTGATTCGAGTATTAAAACAAAGACATGAGATGTTACACAAAGGAGACAGAGATGCAGGGGTGATTTACGCAGAAGGTTAAAGTAATCGTTTTGTAGGAGTGTAGTTTTAGACATGACAATGCGAAGCTTGTCACAGTAACCAAGATTACAGGGATTTTCAGTAATTGTAGACTCCAACAGTTACCTGGTTCTATGCTGTAATGATTAGGGTGATACAAGTGTTACAGAAAATCAATAGAGTCCTTACGACTTCTCGGAATTCTTGGAAGCTATGTTCCTTCCTTGACTTATTATCACCAGGTCTCTCCTGCTACTCTTCCCACCCTCTCTACCTCAAACCACACTCATTATATTTTCTCTACTACAACATTCCCATAATTATTTCTTTAATTTGGTAAGCAGAGAATTGCCACTGATGAGAACGGTGTCTGAGTACACAATAAGAGGAACCAAAAGTCAAAGTCAGAGAACATTGTGCACGCAGGTGCTGGACAGTGCATGCCTCCATGAAGACACTTTGAAGCAAGTGACATTTGTTTCTAGGCACTACAGGTCACACATCCCAGACAGTCAGCAATATACTGCTGCCAGTGTTCCTCAGATTGTGCCCCAATCATGAATTGAGATTAATTTATTTTGCAATGCATTTAATCTGTCACCTTGCCAGTGTTATATTATCTGCTCATGGAATTATTTTCCCTAATAAAAGAAGTAATCTGTATTGGTGACAAATTATGACATTGTGGAGGAGTGCCATCTTATTTGCAGCTTTGAACAGAAGTTTTTATTCTGTTAAAAGCCATTGACAAGAAATAGAGCTTGCCTAGAGGATATCATAGGTGGAATCCAAGAGGTATCAACCATAATACCCTTGATAAATGGACACCTTTTATTTTACTTATTTTGGGATTTTGGATTTAAATATGCTTGTCCCATGGGAGATTACACTATTAGGACTTGTGGGCTTATCTGAATAGGTGTGTGGCTTCGGTAAAGAATGTGTGTCATGGTGTAGGTGGGCTTTTAGGGAACCTATGGCCAGGTTCCACCCAGTGCAGAAGAGAATCTCCTCTTGGCTATCTTCGAATCAAAATGTAGTATTCTCAGCTCCTTCAGAGTCATGTCTGTCTTAGTGCCACCATGATTCCTACCATGATGATAGTGGACTGAATCTTTGAAATGGTAAGCCAGTCCCAATCAAAAACTGTTTTAAATAAGACTTGCCTTGGTTAAGGTGTCTCTTTATGGCAATGACCGCTAACTAAGACAGGATTTAACTTGACTTATGGATATGCATGTTCATATGTCTGAATCAGTGTGTGCATGTCACATGAATGTTTATATCCCTGGGGGCTAGAAGACAGCATATGATCACTTGGAACTGGAATTACAGGCAGTTGTGAGCCATCCAACAGAGAAACTGGAAATAGAACTCTTGTCCTCAAGAAGAACAGCAAACATTCTTAACTACTGAGCCATCCCCCCACACCAAATTGACAACTTTAAAGTATCAGAGAGGTTATTAAATAGTATGAAAATTGATTTTTAAAATGACTGACTAAATCTGTTATTTTTGTGCCTATTTGCTTTTAATGATTTTTAAGTGTCTAGTCCAAATGTATTGTATGGAGAAGGGAAAACAGATAAAACTAAATGTTTTTATTTTAAGTTTGATTTTGAGGCTATAAATGAAATGAGAGATAGAGTAACTTAGCCCTACAGAGAATCTGTTTGTTTCTATGTCACTGCTCGGAACTCTAGGTACGCCTTTTACTTTATTCTCAACTTTACAGACTAGAAGTGCTCACCAAGATAACAAAATGTATACTTTCTTCTTTAAAGCAGTTTCTAGATAGAAATATAAAGAGAATCATATGTATATAATGATTATATCATTATATATAAGTTTACATTTTTTACATATTCATATTTATATATTATATATAAATCATATATATATATATATAGTGTATATTTCATTTAATAACCCATCTATCAACTACAATTTGTGATTTTTATATCTGCTGGGTGTGTAGCCATCTAGTGTAGGAGGATGGTCAACTCCTGGGAGCCACACCCTTAAGGAAAATTGATTATCCTTCCCCAAAAAACATCAAAAGTCTATAGTCTACACTTAGGGGCTCATGAACCCCTTCTCATTATGGTAGAATATGGACAGTATTGATTGATACAGGTTTTCTGAAGGCCCTAAAGCTGATGTGAGTTCATGAGTACACTGGTCCTGTCATGTCCAGAAGACATTATTTAATTGTGATCTTTTCAACCTCTTCCACTTATATCTTCCTCATCCCATTAGGTGATGGTCCATGAGCCTTGGGATGAGTGTGTGTGTGTGTGTGTGTGTGTGTGTTGTGGTGTTCTATTTCTGGCTGAACACTCAGTGCATTTTGATCAGTTGTAATTTTCTGTGTTGGTCACCATCCACTGCCCAAAGAAACTTTTCTGGTGATGGATGAGAGCTGCACTAATCTAACCAGACAGAGAAACTTACTTGTAGGGTCCCTTGATACTATGTTCCTTTAGCTGCATAGTTTTATGTTCACTCTTGGATCCTGTGAGTTTCCCAACTACAAGTTCCTAACCAGATTTCTAGTACTAGGCATTTGTTTCCTCTGGTGTAGCAGGCTTTAAGTCTAATCAGAAAGCAATTGGATTGGTTACTGCTCAGAACTTTTGTGCAAATAATCTGCCTATTGATATATCTACACAGGCCTATCAAATACTGTGGTTCACATTATTCACAACTGGGTAAAATTCTCCATGTCTCTTTTCTTCCAATGGCTTACATAGTATCTCTCATTACTAAGAAAGCTAGCCAGTAGAAAGGAAATTTCATGGTCAGTAGCAATTTTATTTCTCCATATTCTGTGTTCAATATCTGTCTCACTTTAGGCAATTGTGTTTTATCATAATGTTATGATGGGCAAACAAGAGCAATGGTCATGGCCTGCATTGTTCCAAGTGTCTTTATGGAACTTTCTGACGAGCTGTTCTAGGGGAGGTGTCCTAAATCAACACTGGGCTTTTTGTTTGGCAACCTATAGTTTCTAGGATGATCATAACCTCTTGTGTAGAATCCAGTTGAACTTTTATATATGAACCCTCACAAATCATTGTGAGTGTGAATATATATATATATATATATATATATATATATATATATATATATATATGTATATATATATGTGTGTGTGTGTGTGTGTGAGTGAATGTGTGTGTGTAAAACAAACAATAATAGATTTCCATGTTTCATAGAGCCTACTCAGTGTTATCTATCCTTCCCCACACTCAAAACCCTTTCTTGACTTTCAACTCCCCCTCCATGATGCTCCTTTGCCCCTTGATCTTAACTGTATTGTATTATCCCTCACTAAGATCACTCTTCTCCTCCTTTCCAAGTAGGGGGATTAGGAGTTGGTGCACATCTGAGCAGGGTTAGGAGGAAGAGTTGTGGTGAATATGATCCAAATATATGGCATGACTTCCTCAAAGAATTAATTAATAAAGCCATCCTAAAATAAATTACTTTTAAATTTTAAAATATTCACTGTTTAGTATTTTTTCATCTCATTCACCTTTATTTAGTCAGAACAAAATATCCGGAAAACAGAGATCACTAACACACATACCCAGAAAAGGTAGTGTGCACAGTTTAATTGCCATTTCCTCTAGTTTCAGATTTCTATAGCTATACCTTGCCATTCCACTTTTGTCTTTTCCTTATTTTTTTTCAAATCACAATTTTTACTTATTCACACAGGGGTTATAAACACAAAAAGGCAGGATGTGGGGAAGGGGATGACACTGGAGTGTGGGTGTTCAGGGGGGATACAGATATCTTTCAGAACAGGGTATCAGTTGGGGGAAGGTTCAGGGGACAGGTCACTATGACTCTGCCTATGATTCACTTGTCCTTATCTAAGTTGGTATTATCTGCCAAGGCTACCTATTTACAAGGTCTATGACTACTCAAGCTGGTAAATTTCCACAAAAACTGCCTGTTTACAATTTAACACATAGATATTTGCCTGTGTGTGCTTCATAAGCATACATGAACGTGCTTCACATTCAAGGACACTTTAGGAAGAAGCTGGCAAGGGTATCATGTCCCCTGGAAGTGGAGTTACAGATGGTTGTAACCTGTTATGTGGGTACTGGCAATTCAAACTCTCCTTCTATTAAATACTCATATGATGTCTTTTCTAATGAAACATCTCTCCAGCTCCCAAGATATCATGCTTTAAATGTGTTAATTGTATTCATCCTTATACACACATGTTAATATGTGTTTATGTGTGAAGGCGGTCTATGCCTACATGGAGTGTGAGTGTGATACATGGAGGCCATTGGGTGGCATTAAGAGCCTGTTCTTTTACTTTTGTTCTTCTTTTGTATGACAGCATTTCTCAGTGAAACTGGACTGTACTGGCAACAGTAAACTTCAGTATCCTCCTGGCTGTGGTTATGCACAACACTGTGATTATGGAGATACATTTCATGCTTATTCTAAAATCAGGTCAGAGGCTTATCTTAAGCAAGAAATCTTACCTAAGAAGATATCTCAGTCCTCCAGGCCCAAAATTCACATTTCAAATAGCAATATATATGTATATGTGTATGTCTATGTGTATATATATATATATACATATATGTGTATATATATATATGTGTGTGTGTGTATGTGTGTGTGTATTTCAAATTGTATTTTTATATAATGCATGTTATATAAAATGACCATCAATAACATCATTTACATTTATTGAAATTCCTTATCTTGTAAAGAATATTCTTCTTTCTTTCTTTCTTTCTTTCTTTCTTTCTTTCTTTCTTTCTTCCTTTCTTTCTTCCTTTTTGTATTGCAATGCCAATTACACATATGAGTTCTTGAATGAGTGGTCATGAGTATAAAGTTGACTCATGGGGTTGCTTTATTAGTGAAGTTACTTATAATGAACACAAACTATTTTTGTTTTCTCTTTCTCCATATTGTAGAATTCATTCAGGTATTGCTGATTTTAGAAACTTATCTACCTCAAGATCCACCTATACCGTTATGGAGCATATACCTTCAATTTAGCAGCAAACCTCAGTTTGCTTCATCCTTTCACAAAGACATTTGCTCAGCCATGTTCATTTCTAATCTATTCCTAATAGCCAGAATCTGGAAGTAACAGAAGAACAGGTAAAGAAGATGTAGTACATCTATACAACTCATATATAACTCATTGGACACAGAGATGCTGAGCTGGTGCTGACACAGAGCCTCAGCTCCTATGGTGCAATGTCTTTGGTAAACGAATGAACTCTGAATGCTATCAAAAGAGAAATGCAAAACCAAACTCTTTGATCTACATTTGTGTCTTACCTTGGTATTCCAATCATCGCACAAAGCTTGTGCTAGTAACCAACCAATAACTGATGTGTCTTAAGTTCCACTCCATGCTGTGAAAACCATACCTAACACCAGAGACTAGATATACTGAGTATCTAGAATAAAACCAAATAATGCTTGTCTTAAAAATACTGTAGTGATAAAATGATTCCGATTGATATTCTGCAGTACTTGTTAATCAGTGCCTTGTTCAACCATTCTCAGAGAAACTTCCTCTTGCAGTAGAAGGGAACCATTACGGAGAGACATTATGCACAGAGTGAGAGACCTTGGAAAACAACCCTAAATGGGATATCTCCAACAATTTCTTCCTCAGAGCTTAGAGATCCCTGCAGGAAAGGAGATAGAAAGAACCATGGATACACAAAATGGACTCCACAGCTTTTATTAGTGTGTATGTGTGTTCTTTTATTTTGCTACATTTTTTCTCCTGTTTTTGGTGTTGTTTTATTTTGTTTCTTTAGTTTAGGTTGTTGTTGTTGTAGAAGAGTTTTGTTTGATTTCTTGAAGAAAGAACTTAAGACAGAGAGAGGATCTTCAAAGACTTGGCTTAAGGAAAGAATATAAATTAGATATATTTGAATTTAAAACATGTTTTAAATAATAAATAATTTAATAAAAAAAGAAATAAATCTAAAAACTGCTCCCCTTTATTTCCTCGTGTATGGAAACACACAGAGAAATTCTCACCTACACCAATAAAATCATTTTTATAAATTTCAGGTAGAATTTCTATGGCAAACGATTGCTGTCTTAGTCACTATTGAATATTTCCATTGATTTAAATGTTTTATTGTTTGCGACGTTAGAAATGCCCACCAGGGGGCTCCGTTGCTTTAATTATCACAGTGTTTCATCATGGCTTGGCTGAGGACGTTTTCCTCCCTCCCTTTTGCAGAAGAATTTAACAAACAGATTTTAAATGCAGCAGAAACTCTGAAATGTATTAATGGGTCACATTAACCTAAAAGAAAGAAGTACAGACTTCACACTCTCTGGGGCATTTGTTTTTTCTTAGTGAAAAACTTTCGAGAATGTCATCTTGGTTTGACAAGGTTGGTGTCTCTAAGTAGGGAGTTGTGGAGGTCTTACTGATTGCATAAACACCACGGATAAATAATGCAGCTGTGTTGCTGCAGAGCTGGTGCTTTCCGGGTGACAGAGTGCTACTTCAGCTGGGCAGGCACAGAGCACAAATCATTTGTATAATTTTTAAAAAGGCTGCTCTTCAGCTGGCCAGCTTGGCATGAAAGTGCATGCTTGTAATCTCAGCATCTGGGAAACTGAGGCAGGAGGTTTACAGAGTTCAAAACCAGCTTGAGTTATTGAAAGATGACTTATCTCAAAGTTTCATTTTTAATTACTTAGAATTTGAAAATATTTTAAATTATTTAGTTCAGCACTTGCTAGCTATATTTGCAGAATTCACCATATTCGTTCAATTCAGTTCAACATGGTCTCTTTTCAATTAGCTTATATTAAATGCACAAAAGAGGCCCCTGATATTTTCATATGTATAATATTTTGATCAGTTCTTCCATTCTCTTAACCATCTTAGTCTTCCCACATATCTTCTTTCTTCTTGCAAATATCCTTCAAGCTTTCATCCCTTGGGAAAAAAAGGTTGTTTTTATATATGAAAGAAATTGTGTCATATCTGATTTCTTTCATGTTAATCATAGTTATTATTTTAAAACGAAGATTGGTTTTAAATACGGAGAACTGATAAGTGGTATGTGGTTTCCTAACACCCAGTGAAACAGACACACACTTTAATGACAGCACAATCGAGATACAGAATATTTGAAGGGATGATGAGTTTCTTCTGGAATTCCCATTTCTGGAATTATGAGAAGCAAGAAATAACTGCTATAAACCTAAATTAGTTTAAATATACTTCAATATTTAAAAATACCTGACACCCAAACTTTCTTGTGTACCCCTGGAGAGTCATTAAATACGTTGAGCAAGTGGTTCCTTATGTAGGTTATCACCCTGGTCCTTGTGAGGAGTGAATGTGATGATCATTTGGTCTCCTCTTCTGCTCTTCTCATGGGAGGAGAAAGCCTTGGTTCTGTGAAGTTTTGTTGCCCCACCATAGGGGAATGCTAAGGAGGTGGGACAGGAGTGAGCATGTGGGTGGTGGAGCACCTTGTGGAGGCAGGGAGAGAGGGGGTGGGATGGGGGGTTTTCAGAGAGGAAACCAGGAGGGGGTAACATATGAAATGTAAATAAACAAAATAACCAATTTTTTAAAAAGTCTAAAACAGAAAGAAAAGAAAAGAAAAGAAAAAAAAAGAAAAGAAATGAAGAGAAGAAAAGAAACCACATGACACTCTAATGTCTACATTGTCCTGCAGGTGGCGAATGAGTGGTATTTGATATGAAAAAGGTGATGTTATCCTGTTCTGTAATGCCACACCCTCAGTGGCACCATTGCTCTCTCTAAAGGAATAAAATGCCTGTAGAAAATACAAGCGGCTTTCAAAGCCTCACAAAATATTATAAATAGGAGTGGGGGAGGCAGATTATTGAATGAATAATTTTTGAATGTTTAGTGTTTAATATATGCAGAAATATAGTAACTAGGGAAGGAAAAGGTAAAGGCTTTATATATTAATTCACAAGATAAATAAGATTGTGTTGGTATGTGGCCTTTTATAAGATCTCTGCAATATAAAGGAAACATACACGGAAATGGAAGGGCAGATGGTGGCTGCCAAGGCTTTGGGGTTTGAGCATTGCAATACTCAAGTGGTACAGATCTTTTGGTGTGCAGATGAATCAGTTCTGGTTGTCTTACGTACAGTGCTGCAACTGTCATCAGCTGTCAAACATTGTATGCTTGAAAACTGCAGAGTAGATCTCAAGTGGTCCCATCACAAAAAGGGTAACTATCTTAGAAGTGATGGATATATTAATAAGCTTGGTTGTTGTGATCATTTAAAAGTGTACATCAAACTATCCAGCTGCATGCATTCAATATATTCAGTTCCTCTATGTTAGCTATACATCACTAAAGGTTAAAAATGAAAGAAAGAGGACCATTGGGAAGTTAGGTAAATTTTGGATTAATGCAATACGAGCTGACTATATAGTACAAACTCTGAAAGGTCCATGATTTATTTTTTTTTTGTTTCTGTTTCTCAATTGCTATAACATCAGCACCAAGACTAAGATTGGATGTGTACAAGAACTGCCTAATGTACCCCTCAATGTTACCATTTATTTTCATGTCTGTGTGTATATCTGTGTGTATGTATATGTGAGTTATATTTTTCTGTGGAGTGATTGGGATTCCCTGAAGCTGGAATTACAGGAGATTGTGAACCTTCCAGCATGGGTGCTGAGAATCAAACTCTGGTCCTCTGAAACGGCAAGTGCTCATACATAACCACTAGAGAGTTCTTTGGTCAGTAACTTACTTCCCAAATATTTTCTATTCAGGCCTAGCGTACATAGATTTCAATTGTTCTAACATACAGAGCCACACCAACTGTTTTCACCCCACTGTTTTAATATGGAATGCAGATAGACAGTAAAACAACAAACGAATGAACAAAAGATCCATGATTTTTACAATCTTTAGCTTTCCAACTTCTGGTCATTTCGTATCTATTTCTACTAAACATTTCTTGGGTGGTCAAGGTTTCAGAGTTAAATTCCTCATGATCAATGGCCATGCTGATACTTTGGGATGTTGAAACAGACTTCTTCTATCTGTGAGATAATAGCAACATTAATGGCTGTGTTATCAGTGTTTATGTTTTCTCTTTTGAAGACAGTGGTTTGATGTGTGTGTGTGTGCATGCATGTGTGTGTGTGTGTGTGTCTGCATGTCTATGGGAATATTTCTGGATGCAGGTGCATATGTATGTGTGTGGGGGTCAAGGTTGATGTTGCAAGCATTCCTTAGTTGCTCTCCATCTCACTCTTTCAGGCAGATTTACTTAATTGAATCCAGAGCTGAAGAATGCAGCTTTCTTGGTGAGCACCTCCTGGGGAGGCAGTGCACCATACCAACTAGACATTTACATGATTCTTGGATCCAAAGTCTGTAATGCTTGCAATGCAAGTACTTTAATGTCTGACCCATCTCCTTGGCTTTAATATATCTTAATGCACTACGATTACAGAGCTAGAAATGTATCCAGTACTATTAATTTCAGCTCGTCATTTCTTTAGCCCTTGCACCAGTCTCTCCATGAAGTCACCTCTGAATTTTAAAGACCTTCCAGGCTCTTTAATCATGTTAGGAAGTTATTTATAACAGATATTATTAGTTCTGTTTCTCTAGAGAATGTTGATGTTGTCTCTTTCTCACTGACCCCAAACACATTGGTTACTCACTGTACCCTTACTGTCTTAAGTTAGACTGTAAATGGAAGAGCTGCCCCAGACTCTGTTGTGTTGACGGAGAGTCTGTCAGTCCTTTGTCTCCTTGTCTTCCTGCTGTATCTTGAGAGTCTTCTACATACTATAAAAATTTTTGATGGTGAAACTTGATTAGAGGAAGTGAGAATATTGTTCTCACAGCGGAGCATGAAACTTCGGCAGAGGCTGTGGTAGTCGTCTCAATTAGATATCCTTGTGTTTTCTCTGGGTACTTCTCCAAGCTGAATCAGAAAGGACTGTTTTTCATGGCTTCAGTGAAAATAAACTTTGCTCATAATTTTCCAAATAAGAGTACTTTCAGTTGTTCATACAATTCACTAATAATGCTTAGAATGCAATGCAGGTGAACTTGAGTCGTAAATGTTCCCCTCACCCCTGGTTTTTTGTTTGCCATACTGGTGTCTTTGGGTTCAATTATCTTTTAAGTCTCTGGATGGTGGACATATGATAATTTGTTTAAATTCTTTAACAGATCTAAAAATAACATGAGAGTGACCCGATATATGTGCAAATATAAAGAAACAATTTGTTTTCTATGATGGTCAATAGAATATCTGAAATCCAAAGTCATTTTTCATTTCAAGTCTGTTTATAAACTAAGGCATAAATCTTTACTTGATAAGAGGAACAAATCAATAGAGAACAGAACACATTAATATGTTCTTGACGGCACTACACCTAGGGATGGAGCACTGAGCTTGACCTCGTGCCCAGGAGGACCCATTCAACTCCACTGTGTGCAGAGAACAGAACTCAGAAATTCTGAACATTTTCTGAAGTAAGCACTTCTATTTTTTAAGTGTCTCTAACCATTTTTATGAGTATAAATTTTGATAGATTTTTTTTATTTTTAACACGATTATATTTCCCTGTGAAGTGCTGAAACAAACAGAAAAAGAACACAGTGTCTCTACTTAAAACTGAAGGAAAACTACTTTGACATTCACAGCTGCTAGACAAAGTCATTATTTTTAAGAGCAAGAAAATACTAGAAAATATGAGCTACAGGAACGAGGAAAGGAAATCATGGTGACCTCATATACTGAATAGTAACTCACATTAACAGATGTGAATAAAAGGTTATGGCCCTACATGTCGGTTAATGAAGCATATTTCTGTCACATTTTGACTTGGTTTATACCTTGGTTGTGAAAATAATGAAGAATAATCTTTGTATTATGTATCCTTCCTTCTATCCAGTTGGATGATTAGTTTTCTGCATTTTATACTCCCACTGAAACATCCCAGTGATTTGCTACTTGAAGCAGAATTGTGAGTTGGGAGTGACTCCTCCTCAATGAAACTTTCCTGAACTATGAACTATTTGCAGAGGGAACAAGCCTGTGGTTTTGAAGGCAATTGGTAGTTAAAACAGAGACAGGAAATTATGCTGCTTTCAGACCACTGAGATCACATAGGTCTATCTTAATCTTGTTAGGACACACTGTTCACCTGGGTCCTAGTATATTTTGGACACTGCATCTTGAGCTCGACTTTTTTGATACTCCATATGCCTGTTACACATTATGACACAATGTATTAATTCTGAGCACAAAACACAAGCATACTTCTTGTTTTCTAACATTACTGAAAAATCACATTGAAGGGAACTCAGAAAAGAGGAGTACTACATCTATGGGTCACACTGGTGTTGAGAAAATGTTTCTTTATTTAAGTTGTTTCTTCATATTAACTAAGCCAATATTTTCAGCCTTCATCTTTATTCTGTAATCATTCACTCTCATATCTGCTGATATGAGACTTCATATTAGTTCTAATCATATCAAAATTTTAAGGCATAACTGTTAATTTGTCTTAGCAAATATATACATGTGTGTATGATGCACATGTTTTGTGTGTGTGTGTGTGTGTGTGTGTGTGTGTGTGTGTGTGTGTGTGTGTGTCTTGGGTCAAGGCGTTCAATCTTTGATTCTTCTTGTCATTCAGAGTTTATCTATGTTGTCCTATGGATGGGACCAATGTGAAGAAAATGGTCTTTGCTCACTTGAACCAGAGTGCTTCTATACGTAATTATTTTTATGTTGTCATGTGGAAAGCATATACTTGGTACAGTATTTCATTGGGTGAGGTAGGGTAAGTGGTAGGGTTTTGGGTAATTTAATGGATAATGGAAAGGGTAACCCGAAGGGTAAAAGCAAGGTTAAGGGTAGGGATAGGGATAGGTTTAGAAATAAGAATAGGAATAGGTGTTTAGTTGGTAATAATAGATGACATGGTACTGGTAAGGGTAGACATAGGGGTAGGGGTAAAGATGAAGTAAGAATAAGGGTACCAGTACGAGTTGGAGCAAATGTACACACGGGATCCAGGTAGTGACATGGTTGGAGTTAAGAGTAGGTATGGAGTGTTAGGTTGGAGTTGGGATAATGGAAGGGATAAAGGTAGGGGTAGGGTTTATGGTTGGGGTTTCCATGGGGTAGGAGTACTGGTAGAGCAGTGAGTACATGTAAGTGTAATAATACGGGTAATGATAACTCTTATGTGTAAGAGTTAGGATTACAGTTAGGATTGGGGTTTTAGTTAGAGTAAGGTTTAGGTTAGGGTTGTGGTTAAGTTTAGGATTATGGTAAGGGTAATGGTAAGGGTAAAGGTAAGGGTTAGGGGTAGGGTTAAGTTTAGGGTTTAGGTAAGTATAAGGACAACATTTAGTGTAGGGTTAGGGTAAAGATAGGGTTATGTTTAGGGTTTAGGTGTGTGTAAGGGTAAAATTTAGTGTAGGGTTAAGCTAGGGTAAGAGCTAAGAGTAGGGTTTGGGTTTGGGTTTGAGATTGTGGTTGGATATGTGTTAGATGCAGGGTTAGAGTTGTTGGTAAGATTAGATAAGGAGTAAGGATAAAGTAAGTGTTACTGTAAGGTAAGGACAAGGGTGTGGGTTATGGTTAAATTTAGGGTTATGGTTTCTGTAATGAAATTTTACACATAGCCTTCCACATCACTTAGGCTGAAAGTACTGACTTGATTCCTACAAATGTAGTTAAACACTTATAAATAATCTATTAAGTATAAGGATTTGTGTGTATGTTTGTGTGTGTGTGTTTCTCTGCATGTGGTTACATGTGTGCGTGTGGTCCATGTGCATATGTGCAGAGGACAAGCTCTGGTGTTCCTCAAGTGACTTCCATTTTTATTGTAAAAACAGGTTGTCTCATTGTCTTAGAATTTGCTAGGATTGCTGGCCAATGAGCCCATAATATTAATATATCTCCATTACTGCCTTCCCATTCTGGGATTAGAAGTGCTTACTACTATGGATGTCTTTTTTTTAAAATATAGAATCTGGTATTAGACTCATGTCCTGATGTTTCCAAGGCAACAATTCACTAGGTGAACTGTTCTTCCTCAGCCCTTGTGTGTTTTTTAAGAGCCTGGGAAAATATAACATGTCTCTGCAAAAATGCTTTGCAAATGATGGCATCCACATCTCTGCTTGCAGATGAGGGTATCTTGTGTAAACATGACTTGCTGAATGAATTCAAATTCGTGGATGCAGTCACCAGATTCTAGCTTTTAATTTGATATCATTTGTCAAAATGTAGTATGTATGGGGAGGCACAGAATGCAGAACTAGGTTGACCTTGCTAACTGTGCATATTGACTTGACTAAGAATTTTATTTGCATTTCAGAAACCTATTAATGGAGCGATCTGTGGTTGTAGCCTTTTATATAAACACTTCTTACTATTTGCCTCCTATTCATTAATGTTAGGGGAAGAAGTGATTTTGTAAAAACAGCTGTGAAATTTCAAGGGGATTAGAATGTTTCAATGGGTGCCTTGGTTCTGATGTGAGAATTTTGTTTGCTTGTTTATTCATTCATTTTTTTGTTTGTTTTTAAAACTGTGTGGCTTTGGATGACCTGCTTAACTCTTCTAATCTTTCCTTTCTTGTCATGGTACTTTGGGTTTATAGTTTGACAATACTGTAGAGAATATGGAGATGGCTCAGCAGGCTACACAATCTGCAAGGAAAAGTACCTGAGTTTGACTCTACATCACCCACATAAAGAAGTGCTCATGGCCACGTGGCCTTGTGACTCCATCATTGATGGTTGGAAACAGATGAATCTCAAGAACTTTCTAGATAGCCAGCCTAGACAAAACAGATTCTAGTTCATTGAGAGACCTTGATTCCCTTTGTTTTCCCGTCCTTTATTGAATATTGATATTTTCTCATGCAATCTAACCAGTTTACAATTTTCCTTCTCTTTACTCCTACCAGTTGCCTTTTTTTACTTCTCCTCCCATCCCATCTTTCTTGTTCATGGCAATATGGCAGATCAGCAGAGGACAATACAAATACGTTGACATCTGCCTACACATAAAGGAGTTAATGCCTCAAACACTCATGTGTGTACACCATACCCAAGTGTACAACATAGACATAAACAACTCACAGAATATACAGATATCACTGACAGTACACGCAAACATAAATACATTACCCACTGAAAATTTTTACAAGGATATTATAAACAAGATGCCAGATTTTACACTGTCAGCCTTTTCTTTCCATATCTCTTCCATTTCCTTCCTCACTACTTTTGTTATCGAAGTCTTGTGCCTAAGTTTCATTTTTACTTACTGGACATGTGGCCTGGTTCTGCACTTTGTTTGATACCATTTGACTTACTGCTCTTCCTAAACTTCCCTTTTTGGTGGTAACATTGAAGAAGTAGTGTGTTAGAGAAAAGCTGAATAGCACCTTGAGGATATTTAATCTACTTCATGTGGAACACCTGCCATCTATCAGATCTCTGGAGAGAATTTCCTAACAGTTTGATCAAGGCCACGAGTTTTGGATTTTTTTTTTTCTTTGAACTGTGATTTTTCAATTTGGCTATTTACATAGATTTCACAGGCACTTATTAATTTCAAAAAATGAAATAAAGTCAACAGATCTATCATGCTTCTATGGAGACCTTGCAGACTTCCTAGCTTCTGTCAAATGATCAAATGATTCTTAATATAATGCCATGCTTTGTGATAAGTTTTGGAATTAATTATTACTGTGGCATTCTTATTAATATTTTATGGTTAATACTTGCCAACTTGAACAGTTCTGGTACGTATTTTGTGCTCATACTTTAACAGTTACAGTTAGCATAAATATTTCAATTAACTTTTCTTTTGATTTGAAACTTAATCCTAACATGTAGCCCTTGGCTAACATGGGACGCACTAAGCTGACTTAGAATTTGAAGTGATAACCTTGCTTCTGGCTCCCAGTGCAGAGATTACTGGCAGATGATACCAAATGTAGATGGGGGTAGTTAACTGATATTGCCTATTTCTCTTTAGACTTGAAAACTTTAAGGTGATTGACCACATAATAGATATTTGTATATATTCTTGCAATTTCATAGAAACAGAAACCTATTGGAACATCAATATTTGAATAAGTTGACAAACTAAACTTAAAATATCGATTTCCACTTTCTTAACCCATTCTTTAATTTAGAGTAATCCAAATGATCTAGATGGGTTCTATTATTGGAATTAATGGCATTCTCTAACAAAAGTCCTAAGAGAAACCAGAATGCTCAAGCAAGTAATTTTTCTTTCTGCTTATTCTGATAGCATATGAGAT
Source organism: Grammomys surdaster (assembly GCF_004785775.1). Taxonomy (NCBI): domain Eukaryota; kingdom Metazoa; phylum Chordata; class Mammalia; order Rodentia; family Muridae; genus Grammomys; species Grammomys surdaster. Next base: position 12,406,886 of record NW_021604567.1, on the reverse strand, counting down.
TTTTATTAATTAATTTAATACAATCAAAATAATCACAGAACAATTCCTAACTTCACAGTTTGCAATAACGTAAATTATTGATATTATTTGTTTTGGTGATAGCCATTTGATCAAGAAATTTTCAATTTAGTAATTAAAATATGAGGGTTTTTTTTAATGAAAGTAGTTACTTTCTGAATAAATAAATCCCTAGAGAAACTAGTGGTTGATCATGTAAACATGAGAAAAATTAAAGAGGAAATGTTTAGTTGTGACTGAAGCAAGAAATTATTAAATATATTCATAATGGTCTTGACAGGATTAATCTAAATAGATTATTCCATTCTAAATACTAACACTAGTAATAATAAAATATGCCAGAAAATTTATTCTATAAAGCGTTTTGTTCTTACTAATTCTGTTTAAAACACAAATAATTCAGAACCCAAGTGTATATTTGTCTGTACATCTATTATTTCAAGTACAGGTAAATAAGCATATCCTGATTACCAGGTTCCCTTTCTCATCATCACAACAGATTTGTTTTCCTAGTGGATGTTTCATTCTGAGAGCAGGTGGTGATGTAAATTTCAGATTTAAGATTATATGGCCTCAAAATTTTAGCTTCTAGAAGAGAGAGTTCTAGGAGAATAGAATCTAGAACAGGTAAAATAAGGTGAAGCTGTGGTCTGCATATTGGGGAAAGGGAACAGAAGCTATGGAAGCCCAGTCTTTTGATCCCGTATGAGCCTCATTTCTTCCTTTATTCTATAATTTTTCTCCATGCCTTTCTTCAGAATAAAGAAAGAGGGACATCAGATGACAGTAGAGGGCATATGACCACCTTTCAAAACATCTGCTTGCTGAAATTGACACAGTGTGACTCATGAGTACACCTCCATCTGGCTGCCTTTTCAAACAAACCACTTAGATAAAACTTTCCTCTCTCAGATAAAATGATATACAGACAGATTCTGTAGTCACGGATGCAGCCTAAACAGGAAGCAGGCAAGCCGAAGCTCTGATGGTGAAGTTCGATATAAGGCTGCTATTCAAGTCACAGAGCATCTAGAGCACCACTGCATCTCCCTTTAAAAACCGGACAGTTTAGCTAGGCTACGCTAGGCAACGAGATTTGCTCTAAAACAATCATTGTTGGAGAGGGTTTTTTTTTGTTGTTGTTTTGAGTTTGGGTTTTTTGGGGGGCAGGTGCTTTGTGTGTTCTAAAGTATCTCTCAGAACTTGCATGACTGGATGAAATGAGATTAACTGTTAGATTGATCTGAGGAAACAGAAAGGAAAATTTCCTGAATGAGTTCTTTCTTTGCTCATACTGCTTGACGTTGTAAGTAGACATGGGCGATAAGACTAAAGCTTCAGAGATTGAGTGACCAATCCAACAGCATGCACAGGCTGGACAGGGAAACATGCACATATGTAGCCACTGTTCAGTTCGGTCTTCATGTGGGCACTCTAACAACTATTCCTAAAGCAGTAACCTGACTGTGAAGTATATTCCCCAACTAGGCTGTCTTGTCTGGCTTCAAAGGGAAATGATGGACCTAACCTTGTAGAGACTTGATTCACCAGGGTTGGGGGCTACCCAACAAGAGGCCCACCCTCTCAGAGAAGAAGAGGAGCAGGTATAAGAGGACGAACTCCAAGGCGAGGGAACAGGAAGGGCAGCGTTTGGGGTGTAAACAAACAGACAAACAAAGCACAAATTTCAAGAATAAAAATTAGTCAGGGTAACCTTCTTGGGGACCGTAGCTCTTTGGATGAAGGGCTATCCACATTTCCCTTACTAGAATTTCCTTAATAGTTCGTGATTTGGTCACCTTAAGTGTTCAAAAATGTTTCTATCGGTATTTTTATGTAGAGACACAAAAGTCTGTGTGTGTTCCAGGCACACATGATAACATTTTTATAGGGGGGAGAAACAGGAGGGGAAAAAAAAAGAAGGCATCAAAATTAATGTCTGGGAGCAAAGAAAGCAGCAGACAGCTTTGCGAGGTAGCAGGATGCTGAATGAATCCAAATACTGCTGTGAGGGAAGCTGGTGCCAAGGTGAGGAACACCGGCCTTCTATCATTTTCTTTTGTCAGTTGAAATTTATCATTTTAGCTGTGTGTGAGGTATTGTTCAATCAAGAATGAGAGAGAAAAGGTAGGAGGGAGAAGAGAAGTAACAGAGGTATCGGGGAGGGAGCTACAGAAACAGAGACAGCTACAAAAAATATGGATGAATGGATTTGTATTTCAGGTTCAGCGGGTAGAGAGTAATTGTTGATTCCTCACACAACCAGAGACCAAGAGCAGTTTATGCAAATATTCCGAGCCCCAGGTTGAGGATTCTATTTTTAGTGAAACCTTATAAAGGAACAGGAGAGATTGCTTGCTTTACATGAGTTAAAAGGTTTTCATTAAGTATGAATTATCTTTTATTTCTTTAAACACGTAAGACTTATTTACCATTTAAAGAAATCTTTATTGACAATAAAAAAAACAAGTGACTAAAATTTAAATTCAAGAATTCTGACAATGATAGTCCTATGTTGACACATCATATGTCTGAATTTTTTTTTTTTTTACTTAAGACAAGGTTGAGACTCCTAGAGAGCTCAGGACAATTATCAGAGGAGTATGGATTACAGGGGAATAGGAGACAGGGTTGGCTACTTACTTCTGAAAGGATTTAAGAAAAGGAAACCTAGAGAGGGTAAAAATCCATGTACAATAAGAAAATATTTCCCGAAACCTTGTAAAATCATAGAATTTTGTTTATGTTCAAGAATTTTGGGCCCAAACGGCACGTGGAGGCTTGAAAGGGTTGGCTTTCATCTTCTTTTGTAAGAGTGACATTGATTTACGTAATTCAGAGCAGGAGAACACAGAAATGTGTGCATAGTAATATTTACTTTCATGCCACTAGATCTTAATTTAAATAATTTTTCATTAAGTCATTCATTATTTATGTGTTTGTAGTGTGCCTATTTGTCTGTATGTGGACCACAGTTACAAAGTGGAAGTGTTCACGGAGGTCAGAAGAAGGCATCAGATCTCATGGAATTGGCTAGTGGTTCTGAGTGGTGGGTTCTGAGAACCAATCCAGACTCTGCAAGAGCAGTACCTGCTCTTATCCAATGAGACATCTTTCCAGTCCCTCTTTCCATTATTTTATGACAGTATAGTTACTTCCCCAAACTGAAAACCTTAGATGCTATTGATATACTATTAATGTTTGTTAAATATGTATCCCATACTCTGTTCAATTTTCTTATCTATTATTTCACTTTGTTCCAAATTAAGTTAATATTACATTTAATATTGTAATAAATAACCAGGTATTTGGTAACTCCATATTATTTCTGGAAGTGTTCTGCTGTGGTTTGAATTTTGTTAACAAACTGTACTAGAAAGACCCCTATGTTCAAGGATTGGTAGCCAGACTCTGATACTCCTGGTCCTGGGAAGAATTAAAAAGAGTAAGAGGTTGAGTTTAGTTGGAGAAATGAAAGATGTAACTCTGAAGGACATGCTAACACCCTCCCACTTCAGCTGTCTTCCTTCCAGGCCAGCATGAAATGAGGGCACTTCATTGTCACACAGGCCTATCATATGCTGTTACCATATTGTAAAGTGTTTCTGCCTCTAGTGACTCAAGTCAGTGGGGCCATGGACCGAACTCTTGAAAATTGTTAACACTGTGGCAAAATGCTAGCATTCCTACTATTACTAGTAGGAATATTTACTAGTATACATTACTAGTATTTACAGCTCTTGATAGTTATATGTTATGTTTAACAATGTTACTGTGTTCTACTCTCACTGGATTTGAAAAACACCCTTTTCACCCTCCCTTCGCTGAATGATAAAGATATTATGACATCTGCAAATTCTTTGGCTGAATTTTTATTTAAATGTAAATAAAATTGCCATTTTTTTTGCATTGAGGCCCATGTAAAATTATCATTCACATTTAATATTACTTATACTGAATATTATTGACTATTTTAGTTATATTGCTCTTAGAAATAAAGATGTAAATATTTCAAAGGGTTTCTGTTATATATAAATAAATTTGCCCATTTACAACTTTTAAGACAGTTCCTTGTCATTTTGAATGTCTGTATGCTTTCCATTATTATTATGACTGGTGTATTCATAAACTACAAAAAAACAATTCACATAATTAAAAAAAATGCAATTTACTAGCTATGAAGAAAGCTGATAGTAAATACACAGCCAGTTTGTTACTTCAGTCACATAAGTTGTTTAAAATGTCTTTAATTATCGCCATTCTGGCTCTTATTGTAAGTAAGGTGTCTAGGGTAATATTTGTGATCACAGAATGATCCACCATGATCTCACTTTTGAAAAGAGTTGCAGTGTTATTGATGTCAGAGAATAAGCCCGATTATTACAAATCAAATGCCCCACTACAAATATATATGCAACTGCACTCTGGTGTGCTCACACACATACACACCACACACACACACACAACACACACACTCATGTCAATTGAGTTAAATTAGTCATTGGTCATGCAAGATATTAAAGGATATAACACCCTCATTATATACTATTCTCCGTGACTAATTCTGAGAAAACCAACAAAAAAACATCTGTTTATTCTACATCGGTATGAATTGAAACATTTTAGGAGAAAGCCAGGGTTACTTTTCTGCTCATTGTTTTATAACGCCATTGGCAAAATGCACTTGAATTATCAACATATGCTTTTATTTCCATAGTCAGAGTTTGACCACTGACACACTTTAAAATACCTTAAACATAATTAAAACACCAACTCAGCAGTGATGCATTCTTACGACCCACAAACCTTTCAAAGTGTAAATTATGTGAGTTCATGTGGCATGGAGTCTAGGAGGAAAACTAGTGACAAATGAAATCTCAAAACTGCAGGAAAGGTAATATTTTTCTTTTACCAGGGGAGCTGTAAAGGATTTTTGTGTCCCATTATTTCATTGCCTACCGGTTTCTATTCTAATCATATGCGTAATGAATTAGTCGTGAATTGATAAGACTTCTGCTCACTGATGCCAAATGCTACATTTATCTACATATGTCCTACATGTCATCTACATATGTCTTACATGGAAATGACATTTCACAAGGCAGGGTTTGTTTTAATGTAGTATGTTATAGGTAGATACAAACACGATACCGATCTTCAGGAATCTTGATAGGCTTTCCTTTTGCTTCTTCGCCTTTGAAAGCTGCTAGTGAAATGCTTATACAGGTTATAATTTCAGAGCCTTGGGGAGCATAAGAAGGTTTATTTTTTTCTTTCCTTTGAATCTGAAAGTTTAACTACATGCACATAACAATGTGCAGTCCATCTTTATGCAAATAGTTTAAAAAGGCAGTGTGCCTGGAGGGCTGGTTTATGGCATTATTTGGTTTTATATCTTTGCAATCAACACTATACAGCTAACATGGCCATGTAAATTCATGAGTAGCTTTTCTATTGAAACTCAAACAAGGTTACTTGCTCTTGAAGATCAGATTGAGATAAAAGTAGCAGTTTCCATAATGGCACAAGAAACAATGTTCACAGCATTTCACATAACCCCCCACCCCCAAACTATTGATTTCATCTTTGAAATTGTGTCCTTGATTTCTCTCTGCAGGTTTGTAATTCTAATACTGATTCTAATGGAGGTATTTCGGAGGACCTCCCGTACCAGCAATTCCCACTTATTTATGTCCGAAAAGGTCTTCTGAAGGAATAAAAAGATTTCAAAGTTCACTTTTTTCCCAGTGGCCACAGTTAGTGTCTCCCGGAACCATACTTACATGTAGACCTAGTATAATTTTATTTATGTTTAGGATTTCAGTTTGCTTATAACGTTTTAAAGATAGTGCCTAATATAACAGAATGTATATTGTACTTCATTTTTTTAGTGGATGCGTTTTTCTTATCTCATTTCTTTCTCCCTTTGCTTATAATGGTTTTACGCTATTGTTGTTAAACAATTTAAATCTACATGAATTGAAGCTTTCATACACTTGAATATATACCTTGTTTTGGACCAGTGGATATGTTTGCATTCATCTGTTGTTGAGTAGGTTGCCCCATGCCCTGTGTGTGAATACCTACAGAGACCAAAGTCTAGTTTATACAGAAATTGATCCCCTAACATTCTGATGACTACCCTGGGGAATCTCACATGGGAACACCCTTGTGTTATTCTGCATTGGTCACGGTTCCAACAAGACTCCTCTATGCTAATCCTCACATTTAGCTAGCTATTTACTCCCCAGAATGATATGCAGAGGACCTGTTGCTTCCCCCATGTTACCAACAAGATAGAGAAGACATTGGCTGTGTGCCAGAATCCACACATGGAGAATAAACAACTAAAATTCAAAGCGAACATGTTACTGCCTTATGAGAAGTCACCTAAATTCAAGAGTACCTGTCCCTCGAGTGCTCTTAATAAAGCAAAATCACACATAGAGTAAGGAAAGTGCGAGATTAATATTTCTCTGGATACTTTTCTCTTCTTAGATTTTTACAATTCTGAATAAATTCAGTTCAAGTACTTACAATGTTGACCAGAGTCCTACAACTTCCATTGTTACCATAAAGCCTAGTGTAATTAACTCATCTTTTCTCCGACATTCTTTCAATGAATGTGAAAAGTAACGGGGGAAAGGCAATTGACTGTACTTGAGACACAGTGGAGGAAAAAATTCAGTGATTATTCAGGCTCATTGAAGCCATATGGTGTGGAGAGACAATGAAAACAAAAATTCATATGTCAGGTGACATATGAATCTAATGATCCTATTACGATATATAGTTATACAATATTACATAAATCATACAAAGATGTAATTTTTTCTTTGAAAATAATGTTGTACAGGCCTTGGATGGATGCCAGTCGGTACAATGTTTGCATAGCATGCATGAAGCTCTGCGTTTAATGTCCAACACTATGTAAAATTTGTGTCTTGACATATATTTATGATAAGACATGGAGAGAGGATGAGAAGACCTTTAATGCCATTCTTGCTAAATGGGGCATTTTGAGACCACCCTGGGCTACATAAAACCATGTACCAAACCACACATTTCTGAGTTTAAACCATTATTGTTGTTCTTAAACAGAGAAACATGGAGAAACTCAAGGAAATGTGCACTCACCACCAAGGATGAATTATATTTATAGTTTGTCACATCTGATTTTATGAATAAAATAGAAGCCTGTTACAAATCCAAGTTCACTTTTCCAATATTACTTTTGAGATAATCACTTCAATGCAATTAATCAATATCCATCCAGACTGTTTTATTATACTTTATCAGAAACCCATGTGTGCTCATATAATGTATATAATTAATTGATTTATGTTTTAACAAGTTTGCATAAATGTTTTCAATCTGCAAGTAATGAGTTAATTTTGCAATTTTAAGTTTGACTCCATATTGTTTGTTTGAGTATTTTCGATACATTTCAGTTTCTCTGTTTCGACATGAGAAATTCTGATTCTGTCTCTTATTGTGTAACACATAAATTGATCCCAAGTTCACTGCACATATCTCTTAGTGTGTCAAAGATAAGAAATCTCTCTTGGTTTACTGGATAACCCAGGCACACCAAGTTTTAAGGCAGGATGTCCTAGTGTGATAAACATTCCTTAACTAAGTCACTATTCTCTGATTATTCCCTTTGCCCTGTTGGTGTCTTGTTTCCAAAGAAAATACTGTGCCAAATGTTTCGGATTGGAACCCAATTGTTTAAGATCATCTTCAAAGATTTGCTATATATATTAAAAAGATTGTATTAAATTATTCTTTCATCTGGCCATTGAAATTTATTATCAAAGTTACACATTTGATCATCAGATATCTCAGATTTAAGAATTTCAATTAAATTGATATGACTATTTTGTTTGCTTGTATGAAAGCTATCTTCATAGGCTCAGGCATTTGAGCCTTTGTCCCAACTTTTGTGCACTGGTTGGGAGGAAGTACAGGCTTGGGCAGTCTTTGAGATGGAGCGTTGATTGCCTACTCCCACTTCCAGTTCACTCTCTGTGTCATGCTTTTGAAGGTGTGCTACCCCACTGCTCTGGGTCTGACAACATGCCTCCTCTAACATCATCTACTCTTCTGGAGCCACAACACAAAATTCTATAAGTTGTTGTGATCATTGTCTTTTATTTAAGAATCAGGAATGGAAGTAATTCAACTATCAATTAGTAAGCATTAGTAAGCACATTTTTATACCTTCAGGAACACTCCTGTATTCTTGGTCTTTAGGTATGTGTACCTTGTGGATACTGTATTTCCATGGAAACCACTTGCGGCTCCATCAACATGTTGTAAACTATGATCTATAGGACTTTTAATGCTGTTTCTTTTGTCACCCATGCAAACAAAATCTTTCTGTTCTTGTTGACTAGTCAATAGTATTAAACTTTATGACATCATGTCATTTCCTCTTTGCTTTCTACCTACCCTCTAAATTGACATCAATTTGTTTTAATATCAAATAAAAATAAGAGACATAAATGGCTGGATATGCTCTCATTATTTATTTAAATTAAATGTGAAGGACTCAAATTGAGTAACCTAGAGATACATAGCCCTGTGACAATCAAGGGGTGCTCTGCATATCTCAGGCCTGCAGCTGGAGCCTTCCAGATAGCATGTCTATACTGTTGCAAATAAGGAGTAGGAAGGAAGGTAGTTTCAGTGCTCTTGTCTGACAGGCTCCGCTCAGCTTCCCTGGTTGGTTGACAGCCAAACCACATGCCACATGATTCCCTGGCAACTCCAACTGCGCTTTGTTAGCTATCTTTAAAAATGTATTCTCTCTCTCTCTCTCTCTCTCTCTCTCTCTCTCTCTCTCTCTCTCTGTGTGTGTGTGTGTGTGTGTGTGTATGTGTGTGTGTGTGTATCTATGTATATAGAGCAGGGGCATAATTCACTCTGGTAACAGCCCTGGGAGGCTGAGGCAGGAGGATAACAGTTGCAGGTCAACATAGTCCATGTAGTGAAAGTCTCCATTGCAAAAACAAAACAATATCAATATTAAGACAAAACCAACTATATTTAAATATAATTTACTACCCATTTCAAAGAAAGCCTCAGCTATGCAGTTTTTACAGATATTGCCATATGAGAAGCTTGCCAAGGAAACTGTCTGCCCTATACTTTATTGGGTTCAAACACTTTGACTCCAAGTATAGTGCCATTGTGCCTTTATTATTTTAACTTTGAGCTTTAGCTTAATATAGTCTACACTATCCCAATAGCTGTTGAATATTAACCCTGTGTTGTAATTTTTCTCCTTTACATTCTATGAATTTTTTGTTGGTTATTGTACCCACAAGGTTTTCTCCACTCTTCACTGTTTAGTCTAAAGTGCTATGTGTTATACCATTGCTGTCAGTCCCCCAGCCCTGCCTTGTCCACTTATCTGTAGACTTAGATTGGGTTGTACAACATACTGAGCTTATAAATGGGCTGCATTTTGAGTAAAGTCTTTGTGGTGATTCTGTCTCTCTGTTTAATAGAAAGTATGGATCATGACTGACATTACTGAACCCGCTTATGAAGATTTTTTTATTGTACTGCATTTGGAGGAACATAATGTGAATACTACAAAAAGCAATCTTGTTTTTATTTTTAACCTTGTCCTTTTTATTGCCCTTCCATGTTCTATATTTTAGTATCATAATCTTTTCACCACCCACATAGTTCTCCTTGACAAAGTACACCACCTCTCTCTTTCAAATCCTCCAGCACTGAATCACTGCTGTTTGTTTTGACCTCCAACAGCTTCTGAGAAAGTCTGCTCTGCTCCCTCTTTTATTTAAAATGAATCTCAGTTTGCACTGAATTCAACTGAGTTGCATTTTCTTGGCTTAGTCTATAGAATTCTGACTTGCTAATTGTTTTATATATCTTCCTAAAAAACAGTTTTATGGAACAGATGGCTGCAACTGCCCAGGATCAGCCGCCAAAACCACTACTCAACCAGCAACAGTCTTTGGCGCGCACAGTGGTTCCTTGTTATGAAATCCCTGGGAACAGGTTGATAGAATTAGGACAATTCCTACTTTATGGTCTTTTGATTCTCATATTTTCTAAAATAAAATGGAGCCACAATATCTACAGTAACAGCTATAAAGTTAACACCATCCTGACCAATCCCACTGAGTAAGCTATCAACAGGAGTCTGTGATAAGAAAGCAAGGATTTTTATTGTTGATTTTCTAATCACAGATAACTACTGTGGCAAACAAATATTAACAGGGAACTGCAACTTTGGTTACATCTGCTTAGTTTGGTGAACTATGATGTGCTTGCAGTAGAATAAATTACTTGCCTAATCATTTGAATTGTACAAAATTTTAAGAATATACCTTCTATTCATATTATTTTCATTAGATTCTTTTCTTCAGTTGTTCTCTCTATACTGAATGCAGAGTTAAAGAAATTCTCAGGACAGTAAGCATTTATTAAGTGTCTGTCTTAACAACTGAAATGTCACATTATCCACTGTTATTTTTAAAAAGCACACCCTGGTGGCTTGAAATATTTTGTGGGGGAAGTGGATTATTTTCTTTATGTTAATGGAAACTGAGAAAAGTTTCTTCATGCGGCACAAGTCAGCGTCATCAAGGTTGTTCTTCTCTAGATGGAGTGTCCACCACTTTTGGAGACAAATTCATTCCGCTCACACCCTGGGGGAGAAAAATATGACCTTGATGGAATTGGTGAAAACTAATCAGTGTGAAGTCACACATTTTCTGTGTAGATTTCATCAGTGTTGTGCAAAATTGACACATGAGGATGGGTAGTCTTTAGTGTTTTCCTTCGCCATCCTTGCCTATCACCCAAGCTTTCATGACTTAGTGAGTGTCTTCTCCTAGGCACAACTCCCACCTCGGCATCCTTCCAGAAGTCCCTGTATTTTATTCATCACCAATGGCTTCTGAAATATCCCTACTTGTCCTCACTGTGGAGAACAGATGTGCTCTTCCAAGTGCTCCAAACTGACACTCTTACTACCTTTACTCTCAGAGTGACATTGTTGCCTCCAGTCCAACTTGTTCTCTGTTCTAGAAGCAGCTGTAGACAAAATCCCATTGTCTTTAACTTGCTAAGAGCCTACATTTCTCTGCCTTACATGGTCTTTGAAGGGGTGAAAATAACAACTCAGAACTATGATCCCACCTGTACAATCAGATGCTTACACCTCAGCGAATTGTGGTTGAGATGTGTGCTTGTGCGATTTGCTCTGGAGCTAGCACATAGTGATAGAGAGTAAGAAATTTGTATTGTCCTTCCTTCTGTACAATGTATTATGCTTTAGCATACTCCCTGACTTTTGCTGGTTCGTTCACAATTGGTGAAACCAAGTGTTCTAGTTTCATTTCTCTTAACTGTGATAAAACACTTTGTCCTAAGGCAATTTAATGGGAGAGATAATTATTCAGCTTATAATTCCAAGGTATAGCCCACAACTTTAAAGAAGCCAAACAGGAGCTTAAAGTGTTAACACCCAGGACCGGTTTTTGGCATTGGTTTGCCTTGACATTCTTTGCTGGCCATCTTTGGTGTGACTTCACAGAAAGAAATGCAGCAAAGAACTTCTGGTATTGTTCTGGCAACTTCTTGCCACTTCTGTAGACTTGGCCTATTGGTAGAGCCTCGAGGATTCGTCAGGAATGAACTTTCATTGATGATTGGTGAATGGTGCTTGCAAGTGGATCAGGCTGCCATTGCTGATTTGTCTCAACTGCTGATATCCTGGCAATGCAGATTACATTCATGCCAAAGAACTATTTGTAATCATGTCTACATCCTTCTTTGCCCTATTAACCTTTCCTTTCCACTATTTCTGCAGGGTGATGAGCTAGAAGGGAGGTTAAAGGATTTAAGGACCCTCACTAAAAGTAGGGTTTGAAAAATCTAATCCTACAACAAATGAGTTAAGGCTTGAAGTATGATGGAACTGGACAGTGTGATAGGGAATTCTTTTAAATACTGTGCACATTACTCAGGAGTCACAGCTAGAGAGGAAGTGAGATGGGAACAGTATGGTCACCTGAATTTGAGATTTGTGTTCTTCACACTGCTTTGTCCAACAGAGACATCCTGAAAGCATCTATCTACAAAAGGTACTTTATGGGATTTACTTCAATAAATAAGATAATTAAAAGAATTAAACATACTTCCTTCTTCATTCTATTGTGCTTATAGCAAGAGACTTTTAAGTCCATGCGATCTTTCAAAATAGAGACACAAAAGGCGACTGCCAATAAATGGGGGAAGAAATATTTAGGAAATGGGGCAGAAGGGAATTGGTAACTGTTTTGAGTCTTGACATTTGAAGAAACTGGCATGTTTATATATATATATATATATATATATATATATATATATATATATATATGAAAGCAGATATTCAAGACAGATTAAAACAGCATGAGCAAAACAAAGTGCGAAAGTGAAAGACAATTGACTTGTTCTCTATCAATGGGTTTTAGGAAGTGTGAAGTGATGACTGGGATGAAGTCCACAACACTGGCCTGGAGAGATGCAGAGGGCTTGGTTAGCTTTAATAAGTCCAATGCAGAAGGCAATAGAGAGCCATCACAAGACATTACACAACAGAATGGTGTGATCAATTTATTTCACATATTTACTGAATTTCTGTCATATACAAAATTCTGTCATCTAGCTGCAGGACTGCAGGCATAAAGGGAATCATTTGTAGTGAGTGAAAAAAAAGACAGCCATATAATTGCACCAGACACTGTGATGGTTTCTATGATTAAAAATGAAAGTTTTAAAGAATTGTATAATGTCTCCTTATAGTGAGTCTTAGAATAAATTGACACAGAGAAAATGTGGTGGGGTCAGAAAGATGATTTCAAAAAGGAAATTATACAGTGGTGCCTCAGTACATCAGATATGATCTATGTAAAGTATAAATTTTCAATTCTCATGTATAGCTCTATATTTTATTATATATGCAATTTATTCTTGCTAATTAACATTTGCTGTTAACAGTGGAATATATAAAAAAGATAGGAGGCAATTTTTAAGGTTTTCATTATTATTATTAGTAGTATTAATAGTAGCATTATTAATTTAGTATTTTACACTTCAGATTTTATCCCTCCTCCCCTTTCACCCTCTGACTGTTCCATATCCATACCTCCTCGCCACCCTGACCTGACCTCTAAACTCCCTGGGACCTCCAGTCTTTTGAGGGTTAGGTGCATCATCTCTGATTGAACACAGACCAGTTTTTATTTTAAAAAAAGACACATTAAAAGAAAGTGTCTTAAATATTATTTACCATTCACAATTTGTCCATGTACTTTGTCTAATTTATATTGTCCCCATTGAACAAAGATGCATAAACACAAAGTAACTGCTCAATAAATATTTACAAACTAAATACCCTTATACTTTGTATACCTTTATACTTTGAACAAATATGTGGTTCAGATCATCAATGCCCATACCATCATAAATGTTTACAATAAATATTTAAATTCATTTCCATTATCGTATTCTATACTCAGAGTTGATTGCTTTTCAGCTCAGAAGTGAGAGGTCACCACTTATAAGTTAAAGAAAATGAAATTGGTGACTCATAAACACACTTATTTAAATGGAAGCAGGGCAACAAAATCTAATTCCATGTATAGCATTGTGAATTATTCATGTTTTTTATAGAAGTGGGCCATGGGCATTTGATGACATTTTATAATTTTAACATTTTTATTATGCCAAGGCCTATTGTGGTGCAGGTGCATAGTAACTTTACAGGTGTGCAGAAAACTAGAAACAACAAGATATTAACCCTTCAGCACACATGTTTTCAATAACATATTGTCAAATAGCCCGATTAGGTGATATAATTTTTAATTACTCGAAATCTAAAGATCTGAATTCTTTTGGCGATTGACTTAGTATATCAACAATTCTTACTAAAAGTAAATAAGCTAGAATGATATCTGTGACCACTGAAAAGTTCACAGAGCCAGAAAGCCTTGGTAAGAATCTGATTTTTCAATGCTTTCAGAATAATGATTCCAAACTTAAATAATGAAAAAATGATTACACAAACCTAAATATTAATAGAAAATGGAATAAATTTGATTTTTAATGAATGTTGATTCATATTTAGACTAAACTGAAATTGGCAGTGTCATTCAACTACAAGACAACAATATATAAAATGTTAATATCTAATTAGAGGAATTATCACAGGAAAGCAAAGTCATGATAGCTTAACTGTTCACAGGGAAATACTTATTTTCAGAGAACTGGTTTAAATATTTACCCATGATTCTGTAGTCACAATATCACTGTTTCTCTAGTAAGCTCTATACATCTCATTATTATTGGTAATATTTAAAAAGGAAAGATTTAAGAAAGAAGCAGAATATTCAATAACACTAAATAGAAACTCTAAAGAATCAGCATTTGAACTCTAAATATCCATGTATGAAGTTGATGCAATAATAATGGCTACATATATATATATGTATATATATATACATATATATATATATTCTATATTCATAATAATAGCAGTATATCATAATCATACTATGTAATAATGGTACCAATTAAATGTTAGAAAAAATACAGTGGCTGATATTTTCACTGGACTAATATTATTCTTATAGACTGAATTAGTAATCAATCCTGCGCAAAATGGCACATTTTCTAACACTGGTAGGTACATGTACCTATTTAATATATCAACATTGTTTTATTATGTGTACAAAATTGGTCATTTATGAGAGTAGAAATTTAGAAGAAGAATACAGAACTGCAGGTTTTGATTTATCAAATATTTCTCATTTCCCTGGGCTTTATACCTTTAATCATGAAAAGAAATCATAATTGTATGTTCATTGGGTGGCTGTGAATTAACAGATGTGAAACCAGTTCTAGAAACACTTTCACAAATCATGCAAATCCAAGGTGTTAAGAGATTGTTGAATGAAAACAAAACCCCACCAAACAACAGAAATTTTAAAATTTGGTACAAGTTTTAAGTAAATGATATTTAGATGCTGATCCAACAATAGTATAATGTTATTGACTCATTATCACCTTTCCTCCTACCATCCTAAAATAAATATGATATCAATATAGATAACAAACAAGTCTGGCCATCATAGTTATCTTTATCCTCCTCTCATGAGCTTCAGCATTTTAGATTAGCTGCCTTTATTGAACAGATTCTGTTAATTTCATTCTCAGAAGGCCTTCACACTGAGTTTGTTTTAAAAGGTGATAATCTCATCATCAACACTCATTTCCTCACTACTTGGAGATATTTCTTGAAAAAGAATGTGGTTGTGTGGCTCTTAAAATAAGAGGAGACTGGGGTGGGCTAGACCTTAGGGTAAAACCCAGTGACAAGACCAAACCAAAAAATCTGAAGCATCAATATTATCAGATAAATAATATAGGAATAATTCAATGGAGTGTAAACTTTAACGATGTCACATATGGAAAGCTAATTAAATGTATCCCATAGCCATCATTTTTATGGCACTAACCTGTAGAGCATGCAACTCCTTGATTGATTTGCCTGATGGTTGTCATTTTATGACTGAATCAACACATCCTTGCAAATAAGTGCACCTCATGCCAACATCTCATCAAGGCTTCTTGGCTCTGTGAATGTTTCAATGGATCGCAGACATGTGTGCAACTTATTAAGTAAAATACTTAACACTTCATAACAAATATCACACACACATAAACACACACTGTTTGTCATTCCACTTAACAAGATTCACACATCTGTAGAGTCAGTTTATGGAAACTTTAGGAAAGACATAAGGAAACCTTTCTTTGAAGGAACAGACACTTATTTTAATTTTGTGAGCTATTTTGGCCTGATAGTGCAAGTTTTGACTCTGGTGCTATACTATTCAATAAATAAGTACATACACATAATTTTGTTTACATATAACTTTTATCAAAATGAAAATCAATATGTCAAATGGGCCTTGTGTCAGAAGCCATTTATATTAGATTAAAGATGCTTGGACTAGGCTATAATCATGATGTTAGTATTTCAACCATTTGGTATTTGAAAGTCAAGACTTTCAGAATGTGTAGCTTGGTTTTCAAGTCAACATTGTAACACAACCCTAAAATTTCACTTTGTGTGTGTATGTGTGTGTGTGTGTGTGTACAATGAACTGTCATCTAAGATCACACAGTGAAGCTAATTCTCAAAGTAATATATTTGTATATGAATCTTTGGGGAGGTAGGCTTTCAGGAAGTCTTCTTACTAAACTTACTCTTAAGAAGAACAGCACACCTCTGCCTCTTTCAACAAATCCTACCGGCATATGCCACCACAATCCCGTCATGTTAAAGCTTGTCTTTAACAACATCAACATGTTGGCAGCCAAAGTACATGGCTTGAACCTGAAAACGGACCCCAGACAGAGTTATTAAATTAGCAGGCTGAGAAGCCAAGGATGGGTAAGATCCTACACAGAGGCTTACCAACCTAAGATAGAAGTGCATTGCTTTAGATAATGAATACTCCATGATGGGTAACGGAGGCATTCTTGTCAGAATGACGTAAAATAGGCTCAGTCTTGTTAATGAAATAAAAAAGAAGGAGAGGAGGAGAGCCTTTGGGGCTGTTTTGCAAGAATCTGACATGGACCAAGGACAAGGAAATGGGCTGCTTGGCAGGAATATGAAGTTGGCCAAGGACAAGGAAATAGGCTTCAGGCAGGCATCTGACATTAGGCTAGAACGAAGAAGTAATTTCAAGCAGGAATCTAAATTCTAGGCTAGAACAAAGAAGTAATTTCAGGAAGGAATCTAAATATTGGCTAAAACAAAGAAGTAATTGGAGACAGAAATCTAAATTTTAGACTCAAACAAGGAAGTAGACTTCAGACATGAAAATGACCTTGGGCTGAGACAAGGAAGTAGTCTCACATATTTTGGTCATCCTGATAAGCCCTTAGAAACAGTGATCACGAGAGTGTTCATGTAATTGGGTTTAACGCCTTGTTTGATCTTTGACTATTTGTGTTTATTGTCTTGCTTGTTCTTTGACTATTTGCATCTGTTGTATTGCTAGAGCCTCAACCTAGAACTGACCTTAATACATACATGTAATTAAAATGGTATAAAAGCAAGGAGGAGGAAGGATGGGATGGGGATTCCAGGGAGGGGAAATGGGGAAGGGGATGACATTTAAATGTAAATAAATAAAATATCCAATAAAAAAGAAGAAGAAGAACAGCACAATGCTTCACTATGTGCCTATAAGTATATTTGCAAGTCATGGTGAACACTCTAACTAGCACCCGATCTGCTGTATTTTTATTGGTTCAGACTTCTCACTTCTAGAAATATGAAAACATAAATTCATAGCATTTAAGTCACTCAGGTTATGACATTATATCGAATACTAGTTATTGAGGTTTCCTGTGATATGAAACTAAAGCTGGTCTTAACAAATAAAGTTTACATACGTAATTTTTGCCCTGTACTCTTTATTCTATGGATTGCTGATTATTGATATGTTTTCTATAGTTTCATGTGTTTTTGTTGGGGTCCATGATTATGGATGCATTGTGTTGGCATATAGCCCAGATAGCAATGGCAACAGAGAATCAGCATGGCCTTTATTATGATATTCTGTCCAGTCAGATAATATGATAGTGTTAAATGTTGATCTTACAGAATCTAGAATTACCTAAAAGACAGGTCCCTGGCCATGCCCACCAAGATTGTCCTTTTTCCGTAGTTGCTTTTCTTTCTGGTTCTTTAAGAACTTTGTACTGTATGATTTGTGTTTTGATTATATTCAGCCCCTTCCCCCAATCTTTTCAGGTTCATCCTCACAACACCATCCACCCAACTGTGGATCCCCACCCCATCAGTGTCAATTTTTGCTGCCCAAATATTTGGAGTACCTTTCTACCTTAAGATTTTAGATCTCTTAAAATAAGTATTTCTTGCTATGCCACAGATGCAAACATACTACCAGTATAAGGATATGAATTATCCATTTACAAATTTGTCTGTGAGCTATCTTGGGAATTAACTTAAAATAATTATTTTCATGGCACTACATGTTTAATTTATCTGATGATTTTCCAAGTGGCCAATGACCCAAAATTGAAACAGAACTTCAATATTTTAGAGGATGTCAATCAAATTATGAAACAAGGTATTGATAAAAGTTCTGGACAGTTTGTGTGTCAGTTTGACACAAGGTAGAGTTATCATAGAGAAAGGAGCCTCAATTAAGCAAATGCCTCCTTGAGATCCAGGTGTAAGGCATTTTCTCAGTTAGTGATGAATAGAGGAGCCCTGCCTATTGTGAGTGGTACCATCCAGTGATGATGGTCCTGGATTCTATAAGAAAGCAGCCCAAACAAGCCATGGGGAATAAGCCAGTAAGTAGCACCCAGCCACGGCCTCTGTATCACCTTCTGCAGTTCTTGCCCAATTTGAGTTCCTTTCCTGACTTTCTTTGGTGACAGCAATGTGGATCTGTAAGTAGAATGAATCCTTTCTTCCCCAACTTGCTTTTTGGTCATGGTGTTTTGGTGCAGCAATATAAAACCTAACTAAGGGAGTAACTATCATCTTTACTATAAACAGTTAAGATATCAATTTTTAATATTTGGAGATATTGAATTCTTATTCATGAGAACATGAATTTTCCAACATAAACACATTCTGAAATTAAGAGATTTGTTTCCTTATACATTCATTACACACTAAAATAAATATTTCAGAGAAATTCCCCATATGGTACACATAAATCAGGCTAAGGGTAAGAAGCAAAAGAAGAGTCAAACATCTTTAATCCACTGAATATAGTTTACATTTACATTTATATATATTATATAATAAATATATATTATAATATATATGTATATGTTACATCCTAACCTAAGTATTGTGTTTTCATAATTATTTCTCATTGATTCCAAAGTAATGCATTGAAAATCCAATGTTATTTTTATTTTAATTTACATAATAAATTTTAAATTCACGTCTATTTTTACATGTGTAATGAATAATGTTTATTCATTAAAAAATGGTTTACTAACCATTCTCTGGAAACTCTGCTTGCATTTTGAGGGTTTTGTATTCTTTTCTTTTTGAAGGAACTCTTGGCTGACCTAGTCTATCCCATACCTCATCCCCTTTTTTGTTTGATACTTTGGGAACAGCCTAGGATCCTCTGTACAGGGGAAACTCCTTTGTCTGTTTCTAACACTTGCTGACCCTTCACAGATGACATTATTTAGTAGTTTAGCTCTTTGAGGGGATCCTATTTTATCTCCAAGCTAAAGACTTGGAAATTTGATTGGGTTGTCTTCTTTGGTTCTCCTAGTAACTACATAGTCAACTATTGTTTTTATTTATTTGTTTTGTTTTAAATAATATGTTATTGGTTCTTTAATACATTTCTCATTTTTTTCATTTTTATTGAAAATAGGTTTATTTTCTCAGGTAATATATCTTAATTATATTTCCCCTCCCTTTACTCTTCCTCGCTTCTCCATGCCTTCATTTCCCTCCTGATCTACCCCATTCCTATCCCATTAGAGAATAAACAGGTTTCTATAGTATAATAATAATACATAATGAATAAATCAAAATATGAGTGGCCAGCAGACACAGGAAAGACAACAGAGAACAGAATCACCTTACTTGAAAACATCATGATGATTTGTTAAGAAAATGCATCAGGCTAAAGTGGTGGAGAGAGGAAAAGAGAGAGATGAGTTCATTAGATTAGTTAATCCAAAAAATGTTGTATCATGTCAATAAACTTATATGTAAAAGAGAGAAAAGCACTAGAGATAGAAATACCTTTTTCATTTTCAATAAAAGCAAGATATTAAAATAGAATGATACAATTTGTCAAGTTTTGTAGGTAAGATGAATCATCTTAACACAGATGAGATAACAATAAATTCCCCAAATACAAGAAGGTTTTATGTTTGTTCATCTGCACATAATAATTTCTTGAAAAGAGTTTCTCAATAAAAGAAATATGAAATACATAAAATGTTCTTTTATAAAACTGTTGACATATAATTTAGACTTGCCATTATCATTTCAACATGTTTATATGTTCATATTTAAAATGATCCTGCTGGAATTGTTCTTCTCTAAATTTAGTTGCAGATAAATGAGTTCTGCATTTTGGGAAGATTAAAGAAATGAAGAAAATGATAATTGTTCAGAGTAAAAGCAGGTTAGCATAATGGCCTTATACAGTTGGCTGCATTTTTGGGTTTGTGAACTACAAAATTGTTGGGGAAAAGAAAAGATAGTCGTTGGACTAACCATTGGAAGCATACAGGGAAATTCAAGTCACTTACAAGGTTACTCCATTTATAATACTCATTGAGTAAATATACATATATTATGACATACCTACAATTACCTTATACATACAGGAAGTCATGACATATCTACACATTCAGTATATTGATATTAATCTAGGGTCTTTGAGCACCTTGGCATGCAGTTCATGGTTAAAAATTATGGGGAATAAAAAAATGGACAACAGATCACATGTTGAAACAAGGAATACTCAAAGAATATTTAGTCAATTTACTGCAGTCTATGCCATCTGCTGGGGGAGAAGAAGAGTCATGTGGAGTTTAGAAAACTAAGAGTTTTCTTCTGAAAAGAGACATCAGGCAGAGCTTTGTGGTCTGTGGTATGTGAGCTTTGCCTGGAAGGTAGCTGTATTCTACTTTTTGATGGTAGATAGATAGAAAATCCAAGGCTTTTTGAGATCATGGAGGCAAACTCATTTTTTGTACGGGTGACAGCTGACTGAATGAAATATGAGCTTTATGTATTCACTCATGAATTGATTCCCTCATTTATCTATTAAGCCAATATTTTTTGCCACCTCTGTGCAATGTATGATTTAATACAGCAAGAGAAACTGAAAACTAAATCAAGATGAAAGGATGCAGTATGGCTATAGACTGCAGGTTTCTACTGGCTAAGTGCCTAACATTATTTATACTCTGGTTGGTGATAAACTCTAACCTACATGGTACTAAGATGGAGAACTATAATTAGTAAAATAATGAGAGTTTTCCTTTTTTCTTGATTATTTTATTTATTTATATTTCTAATGTTATCCCCCTTCTCAGATTCCCCTCCACACACCCCCTATCTTATCTCTTCTCACCCCTGCTTCTACGAAGGTGCTCACTCACTCACTACCCACTCCTGTTGACCACCCTAGCATTCCTCTAAGTGGGACATCAATCCTTCACAGGGCCGAAGGCCTCTCCTCCAATTGATGCCAGATAAAGCCATCCTCTGCTACATATGCAGATGGAGCCGTGGGTCCCTCTATGTCTACACTTTAGTTGGTGGTTTAGTCCTTGGGAGCTCTGTGTGGTCTGGTTGGTTGATACTGTTAGTCTTCTTCCTATGGTGTTGCAAACCCCTTCAGCTCCTTCAGTCCTTCTGCTAACTCCTCTATTGGGGTCCCTGGTGCTCAGGTTGGCTGCATGCATCTGCCTCTGTATTGGTCAGGCTCTGGCAGAGCATCTCAGAAGATAGCTATATCAGGCTCCTGTCAGCAAGCTCTTCTTGACAACAACAATAGTGTCTGCGTTTGGTGTCTGCAGATTAAATGGGTCACTTGGTGGAGCAGTTTCTGGATGGTCTTTCCTTCAGTCTCTGTTCCATTATTTGTCCTTGTATTTCCTTTAGACAGGAGCAATACTGGGTTAAAATTTTTGAGATGGTTTGGGTGGCCCCATCCCTCAACTGGGGGCAGTGCCTAACTTCTGGATATGGTCTCTACAGGTGGAAAGAGAGTTTTCTAAAAGATATCTATTTTTACAGAAAGTAGCATCCCATGAGGTCATGAACCTAAATATTTCTGGCCAAAAATAATCAACCCTGCCTCCCCCAGTGTATATAACACATTATAGTGGCTGCTTTGTCAAAAAAATTTCAAACACTTAATTTAATTCAGTATAAAAATCTTCATCAAAAAAATAACCACACTCCCAAATCAGTACTTGTACATTCTTTTTTTGGGAGGGAGGTAATGGGAAAGGGGATTACATATGATATGTAAATAAAATATCCAATAAAAAAAGAAATAGCACAAAGCATTGTATAATTATTTTGCTATAAGCCTGCTGTTTTACATCTTAATTGATAAAATACAAAAAAGAAGAAAAGAAAGAAAAGAAAAGGAAAGAAAAGAAAAGAAAAAAGAAATACTTATAGAAAGCAAAATATTTCCTGACAGGAATAAAATCTAAACTTCAGGTCACACTTACAGACAACTACATAAAATTGTGTTTCAAAATGTTTTTAACCAAAGTAACTCAACCAAATGTTGTGGTCCTAGGAAGATTAATTATAACACAGTATTAAGTATAGCTCTACAGTGTTACTGCATATTATAATGTGAGTTTTGTGTGTTCATAAGGCAACCTCTACAAAGTAAGATATTAACATGTTATCAGAAAAGGCTATTAGGAATGGTCTTTCTCAGAAATTCAGGCCATACCTATCCTAGAAGAAATTGTATTATTTTCAAATGTTTAATGGAGTAGAATAATAATTAAATAGATGAGTTTTTAAGGATTTATTTTGGAATAATATAAAAGATCAGACTAATGGCTGGTGTAAAATATCCATCGTTTTTTAGTAGTTTTAAATATTTCAATTAAAATATATTATTTTCCTTTTCCTTTTTCATTTTCTCCCTCCAACCTTCCCATTCCCCACTTCGGCCTCTCTTACTTACTGCCTCATTTTCCTTGGTAGTTACTGTTATATAGGTGTGTGTGTGTGTGTGTGTGTGTGTGTGTGTGTGTGTGTATAAACAAAGATCCAAAGATCTATGGCCAGCTAATAACTGCGATAAAATGAATTATTTCACAAGGATGAGTCTTTTAATTGTTTGTCTAATTCCCAGTGGTCATCCCTGAAACCTTATATACACAAGCAACACTATTGGAATCAGTCAGCTATATTAGGCTATTCATGCATATATGATAATATTTTTATTTCAAAGAAAAATGTCATTGAAAAGGTTAAAGAAAAAAATGATAAAGAATGATTTCCTCCAAGTAGAGTGGTCCTTGAGACATCTGTGAAGCATTGCGTTCACGTTATAAAACATTTCTACGGTTCCAGTTTGTCCCCTAAAACTTGATATGCTAAAAGGACAACAGTGGCCAATTTAGTTCCAAAGGTGGCTTTCTGAAAAGGTGAGGAATGACTAATAACGTGTGAAGGGTCTGCTAAAAGGAAAGATTAGTGAGATGACACAAATGCAAGGGGACAATTTATAAACGCAAACCGGCAAAAGAAGAAATAAATGTCAGCTCACACAAACTATCTCCCTCAAGTGGCAATGTGTTTTCAAATATATTCATGGAACCAGACAGACCAGCTTTTCCCTTTATGAGTGATGGTGTTGCGGAGACGCTGCTTTAGGACCTCATACATTTGACAAGCGCTTGGCAACCAGGTATAAAACACACTAGTGTCTTTAGAGGGACTGGTTTTGACTCACAGCTGATGGGAATATAAAAAATTCTAGCTTGGTTAGTGTTAAAGTAAGAAGGAACACTTTTTTTTTTTTTTACATTTCCATTTAGCTCTTGTAAGGATTTGTTCATCATCAAGGAATTAAAAATATATTTATTAAATATATTAATAAATGCTCATATAAATGTGAAGCATAATTCCCCCAAAAGCTTGATAATCCCCTGGGACTTCTCATATTCCTTGTGTCTTATGTGCAATGTGTTATGCAATTTACCTTAAAATTAATGTAGTTAAGAAAGAAGAATAAAAGTATTAAATTTTTTAGAGATCATTTTTGTAAAAGGAGAAAACCGCATCTAAAACGTTCAATGGGCTATTATACAGAAAGTGATTAGAAAACATGGCCTGCTTTTCTTACACAAGCTCAATGCTTGATGGCCTCCAGTATACACAGGCAGTTATTGAGAAAGACTTGTCTGTACCCTGTTCCCATGCCAGGATGCTCAGGTGATGTTAACAATCAAAGTCAAGTGCGCTGTCCTAACCCATGGACCAGCTCACAGAGAATCAGTATACAGTAATCAGATGTACTTCATCTGTAGCTATTGTTAAATGCAAATGAAATTCTATACAGTATCAGTTGACATTCATCAACTCCATGAAAGATGATATCCTTGTTTGCTCTGAGGAAAGGATGTGTGGTCCTTGTCAAATGCTAGCAGGGCTCTCATGTCCACGTTTCTCCTCTTTGACTCACGCTCACATTCTAATTCTCCTCTTTACTTCCTGATCTACTGTCATGAATCTGGTGCTGAGCACAGGATAATAAAGTAGGAAGGGATGGTTTTTAATTTAATGGTTTAAAGTATGTTTTATTCCTTCCTTCCTTGTTATCCACAACTCGACTAATTCATTACTTAATCCTATTAGTTGTAGACATGCAGTCGAGATATTGATCAAAGTGCCACATTCAGAATTTGTACCTGTCAGTTAACATCCACGTCTCCCTCCAACCCTCTAAGCAAAAACACTCTATTCTACTCCCAATTTCTCTTTCACCTTTCGCCCTTTCTCCCTTCACCTCCTCCCCTTTCTCCCTTCACCTCCTCCCC
>NW_021604567.1:12282390-12382207 GCF_004785775.1 Grammomys surdaster | reverse complement strand
TTCTCCCTTCACCTCCTCCCCTTTCTCCCTTCACCTCCTCCCCTTTCCCCCACTCCCTCTCTCCATCACTTCCTCTTACTTTTTCAGAGATCAATATTGAACACAAGCCTTGCATTCGATATTTTATTTATTTACATTTCAGATGTTATGACCTTTCCTCTTCCCCCCCTCCATTAACCTCCTCCTCCTTTTTTTACTTTACTGCATTTAAATTACATGCAAGTATTAAGGTCAGTTCTAGTTTGAGGAACTGGCAATACAATAGATGCAAACAGTCAAGGAACAAGCAATACAATAAACAGAGAAATAGAAATACACTGTTTCTAAGGGTTTATCAGGATGTCCAAAATACCTGAGCCTACTTCCCTGTCCTAGCCAAAGTCATTTTCATGCCTGAAGCCTACTTCTTTGTTCTACCTTAAGATTTAGACTCTTGCCTGAAATTAATTACTTGTTTGTTCTAGCCTAATGTCAGAGATTCCTGACTGCAGTCCATTTCCTTGTCCTTGGCTAATGTCAGATTCCTGCAAGGCAGCCCCAAATTTTCTCCACATCTCCCCCATTTTTATTGCATAAACCAGACTGAGCCTGTCTTAAATGATTCTGACAAGAATGCCTTCCTTACCCATCATGAAAGAACTATATCTTCTGCCTTAAAATCTTTACTTAATGAACTATAGTATGTATGTGTATACATATACATCATACACACACACACACACACACACACACACACACACGCATATCTCACTGTTGTTCCACTCAGCAAGTTATATCTTTTCTTTTTATGACCTTTCATTCATTTTTTTGAGAGTTTCATGCCCTGTATTTTAGTCACATTAGCCTCCTATACTTTAAATCCCCCTTGAACCTCTCACTTTCTCTATCCACCCAACTCTGTGGCTTCCTTTTCTACCCCTATTTTGTTAACTCTCTGAGTCAGATGTGTGCTTCCCAGACACTCTTCGATGTGGGACCTTCTTTGGAATGTGGTCAACTGAACAGTTATGCCCTTAATGAAAAGTGACTCTCCTTCCAGAATCTCAAATCAGGGTTTTGACTAGGTCACCCCTATCTGCTCATTGAAAAACTCCAAATGTGATTATAATAAAAACCTAACTCAGGGTTAACAATGGAACACATAGTTTACAGTTCCAATCTGCTAGCCACATGACCTTAGTGATCATGTAGGCCTTTCATCTAACTCAGGTGAAAAACCAAGGCACCATTAATATGCATGAACTAAGGAGTATAGCATTCAGCTGCAGCTTACCCACAGAATACTCACCTGCAGTCCTGCCCAATAGTTTGAAGCTTCATCACAAACTCAGAGTCACTTAATTTGTGCTGAGAGAATTAATGTACACAGTTTGAGAAGTAATGGTTTCTTTTTGTAAGCCTTTACATTTGGAGCGTAGTCTGTCACCTAATTATTGCAGCGAGCTGAGTAGAAACTAGTAAAAACTAGAAGTCAAGTGTGTCATCATTTTCTTTTCCATTTTCAAGTTATGCGGTTGAGCAACACAATTTAGCTGAAGGTCGAAACAAACTTTAGTATTCTTTTAAATATTTCTCTCTTTTGGTTTGTTTTGAATGTTCTTTTAAATTCATTATTCTTCTGGGTTTCTTGATGAAAAGCTTTATATATTTCCATAACACTTAAGGCAATATAATTCATGTATGGTTTAAATAACAAAATCACTATAAAAATTGTATTCCTGTTCATTTTGAATAATTTAAGAAAACAGAAATTGTTGGCCAGTGAATTCCTGTGCATTCTAGACCATGGCTAATTGGTAGCCTCACTCTGGTTACAAGGAGACTCTGAGTGAGGGGGTCTGCCTTAGGACACTGCAGGCCTGAATTATTCACTCTTGGTTTAGTACTGTGCATGGGTGACAATAAGAAATCTAATGAGGAAAGTGTGAAGCCTGGAGTAGTAATTTCATAAGAAATCATGCATGGTTGTTTGAATGAGGGTAAGAACTGACATTCTGTGTTACTGACTGAGGTAGGGCTACTTTACGCTCTAGTAGGTCACAGCATCTCTCTGCTCAGACACCTGTGCTCATACCTCTCTGCCACCGTGATCCTCTCTGAGAAAGCAGTAGAGCGTATTACAACCAGCGTACTTTCTTTGTACCAGATATTTCTGCAAGTTGCCATAGAAATCAAAAAAAAATTTAAATAAAGCAACAATCTTTTAAAAGAGTCCTGAGAAACTATTGCACATTTAAGAATTTTATTATTGTTGCTTTCCTACAAGATCAATATCCTAACTTACGATTTATGATGATGTCGAGATTTTTTTAATTGCATACAGACTATCACTATAACTGAAACAATCCATAAATGTTACATATTTTACAGTTGTTAAGTACAGGTAGCCAAATTCTCCCTGTTATTAAAGTTGAACACAGATTTGTCAACAATGTGGAAGTAATCCCATTACAAACATCAAGTTTGCCAGGAATAATTTCACTTCCTAATAAAGAAAGCTGTATTTTCCTGGGTATGAAGGTACGAATCTGCAATCCCCTGACTCAGGAGGAAGAAACAGGAAGGTCTCTGTAAGTGAGAGGCATGCTGGCCTACATGGTAAGTTTTAGGCTAGTAAGAGCTGTGTAGAAACACCCTATTTAAAAAAAAAGAAGAAGAATGCGAAAGACAAAAAAGACAAAAAATGGAAAATATAAAGCTAAGAAGCTATATGATACTATACTGTACAGCTATATAATAGAGGGCTATACATGTCATAATTTGACTATGTATATATCTATGTATATAATCTATATATACTATATATCTATATCTATACATATGTATCTATCTATCTATATATCTATGTCTATATATGTCTATATATAGACATAGATATATATCTATGTATACACACATATAAATAGATATATATCTATATATACAAATATACATATATACACACACATATATATACATATATTTATATACACAATGTAATTTTGTAGCTAATAGATATACATGTGAGCTTAAGTATTTTAAATATAGATTTTAAAACTGCTAAGCATAAGATCTATATTTCTAGTACTTTGCTTATTAAATGTTTACTGTGCTCATAGAATACAAACTATTGCATTTGTCAAACAATATAATTTATTGTATATTTGTCTACCTACTGCAAATGCTAATATTACTGTATATTTGTCTTTCCTAAAAATAAATACTTATACATGGTATAAATCCATTACTTTTTCAGGCAAAAGAGGATATTTTTATTTCAGAAGTTTGAACAGAGAGCCATTGCATAATATATTTATCCGAAGAGAAGTGTTTAATCACCAACTGAAACTGAACATTGCTTTCCTTAGAACTGCATGATTCGTCATCCTTTGTTGGAAATCTACAGCAGAAGTAACTGCTGTTTACTATATTTTGCCTCAATTGAGTACTCTTGTTAGTGCTATGAAGAATTTTTTAAAAAATGAACAATAATGTACCGGAGAGAATATGAGTAAAAATCACCTACCAAAATAAGTCAAGAATGTCTCTTTTCAAATATCTGAAAGCAAAGTTACTCTACATCTTGAAGACTCAGTGTACAGGGCTCGAGTGATGGCTCAGCAGTTAAAAGCACTGATTGCTCTTCCAGAGGTCCTGAGTTCAGTTGCCAGCAACCACATGATGGTTCACAACTCTCTGTAATGGGATCTGATGCCCTCTTCTGGTGTGTCTAAAGAAAGTGGCAGTGTACTTACATACATAAATTAAAAAAAAATCTTTAAAAATTAAAATGACTCAGTTCACATGGAACCACACCATGCTGATGTTCTACTGCCCCAAGGCAAGGACACTAAAAAATCTCTTCATTTAGATGGTGAGTCTCTATGAGACCAATTGAATGAATTTTGCTAAAGTCTTATAGAAGAATTAAATACACGTGCGTCACTGAGTTATACTGTAGTTTAATCAACAGGAATGAGCCTGGTGACATTTCATCTGAGATATAGTTGCAGAAGATCATAGACACATGGTTGAAGATTAAAGAGACAGTCATAAAACATTCAAATTTCTTTAGCCTTACATTTATACCAATATTTCTTATCGTGGCCTCTTTGACCAGTATCCGTAAAACTGTATATGTCCCGATACTGTTCTCCATAGTAGTAACTAAATTTAGAACATTACATAATGAATTTGTCCCCAAGTCTTACTAGCCTTTTGAGGATAGAGATAAACACTTTCCCTTTATGTTGCAATAATTTAAAAATGACACTTTTCAAACTGTGCAAAGTTTGGAGTATCACATGTCTGTGAAACTTCATTGGTACTTGTATTCACTCTCCTCTTTAGAATGCCAATTGTTCTCGCTGCAGAATCCTCACGGGACCCTCAAAGAATCTGCCTATTTCTGCCATGTGAGATTTTTTTCCCATCTATAGCTGCTTCCTTCCTCAACTCACCAGCCTGCTCTGACATGACATTGAATGTAGAAATATAAGACAGAAGCAATAGGCATGTTTCACGCTGATATGAGGAGTCCTTACTTGATCCACGATGCTGTCTTTTTGCAACTGTGAATTTTAAACTCTAAGTCTTGGATAAGGTACATATGTAACTCTGTCTTCATTACTAGATTTTAATAGTTTAGGACAGAGCTGATAATAACTAAAACAAAATATATTTTATAATGGATAAATGCAATAATTTGAAATGTATTTAGGAGGAATATAGTAAGAATTATTGACAGATTCACGGTGGAGCTTGTGAAAGATGATCAAATCACGATCGGATTGTGTAATGGGACAGGAGAGGTAATAAAGAAGAAATGCCTTTCTCATGATTTCAAGAAAATACAAATCTTCCATTGTAGTGAATGAAGCCTAGTACTATTGCTGTTTATACCTAGCACTCTAAGCTGATTAAGAGCTGGAAGGAAATTCAGGATTTCTTCCCAGCAGTTTGAAAGCCCACATAGTGTTATCGGAGTAATTCTTGCTAAAATGGATGGGTTGTAATATGCTGCTTCAGATTAATATAGCTGTCTAAGAGTCAGTCTAACAGGGCTGCTTGCTTGTATGGATATAAAACACAACAGTGACAATAAATGGAACAGCCACAAAACCTGTAAAAAGAGTCTGTCACTCTAGTCTTTAAAGTGGCTGTACAGATTTTCATTTAATTTAGAGGGCTGGTACATATAAATCTCTTTGGTAGACCTCAGGGATGTGCTCCAATGTGTAAGGCTGTATTTTTCAAAAGAGCTAACAAACCAGTTTGACTAAGTCTTGTATCCATTTCCTCAGAGCCTCTTCCAAACTGGCATCTTAGGCAAGAAACTTTTCTTCTTATCTTACTTTGAAATATGAAACTTTTATTAGTGTTTTTTTTCCTTAATTCTTTCCTTTAAACCCTTCATAGCCTCATTAGATGTGCTTCGCTCCATGTTTTATTTGTCACTCTATCTCAGTGCAAAACTGAGTACCTCATACTCAGGAGGCATGTGGTAACCATCATCTGAGGAAGGGACACAGATGAAGGAGTGCTCTGTGCTGGACTGTGCCACAGTGATCAACTTGTGTCTGCCATTTAGCCTTCATGTCAACCCTAGGCTTTTGAATAAGACATAGGGCAAAATCAAATTTAATATCATCTCTGCTACTTTTTTAAATTTTTTTTTATGTTTTTACAGTCAAGCCTTTGCCCTCTTCCCAGTCGCCCCACCCAGTTTTTCATCCCATTCCTCCTCTCCCCTGTACCCAAGAGGATGCTCCCCTCAACCCCCATCCAGGCCTCCCCACTCCCTGGGTCCTCAAATCTCTGGAGGGTTAGTTGTCTTCTTCCACTGAGGCAAGACCAGGCAGCCCTCTGCTGTATATGTGTTTGGGGGCTCAGACCAGCTAGTGTAGGCTGCCTGGTTGGTGGCTCAGTGTCTAAGAGATTTCAGGGGTCCAGGTTAGTTGAGATTGCTGGTCTTCCTATGGGGTTGTCCTCCTCCTCCTCAGCTTCTTCCAGGCTTTCCCTAGTTCCCTAATTCAACCACAGTGTTCCCTGATTTCAGTACAATGGTTGGGTGTAAGTATCTGCATCTGTCTCAGTCAACTGCTTGTTGGGCTTCTCAGAGGACAGCCATGCTAGGCTCCTCTCTGTAAGCACACCATATCATCAGTAATAGTGTCAGGCCTTGGAGCCTCCCCTTGAGATAGATCCCAATTTGGGCCTGTTCCTGGACTGCCTTTCCCTCAGTGTCTTTTCCGTTTTTGTCCCTGCAGTTCTTTTAGTTGGAATTTTTGACTGTGGGATGGCAACCCCATCCTTCCAGTTGATTCCCTGTCTTTTTACTGGAGGTGGACTCTACACGTTCCCTCCCTCCACTGTGGGCATTTCATCTAAGGTCACTCACTTTGAGTCCTGAGAGTCTCTCACCTCCAATGTCTCTGGTATTTTCTAGAGGGTCCCCCTACCTCTGATACCCAGAGGTTATATATTTTCGTTCATTCTGCTGGACCTCAGGGCTCTGTCCTGTCATACCTGATCATGTTCCCCTTTCCTCTCTACCTGTCATACCTAATCATGTTCCCCTTTTCCTTCCCCCTGTCCTCTCTTACCCAGGGACCTCCTTCCCTCTGATTCCCAAGTGATATTGAAGCAACATCACCTGGGCCCTTCTGCTTGTTAGCCTTCTTGTGTTCTGTGGATTGTATCCTTCCTAGTATGTACTTAACTACTTCATATTACAACCATGTTAACATACCACTACCAACTTCTATTATCAATAAAATTTCAGTAGTTTGAACATGCTTAAATAAAAAAATACTAATTCAGAAAATAATAATTATAGATGCAGTGACAAATAACCTCACACACTTTAAGTTTTTAAATTAGACAATTGAAATAAAAGATCACATTCTAAGTAAAACAAATATGATATTTATCCTTAGCTTTAAAAGTCACTAATGAGTAGCAGAGTTTAGTAAAGTACACGTTGTGTAGGCATTTCTATCTCAGTTCACATGTCCATAGCCCATGAAAAAAAGCCACATGTTTTGGTAACAGCACATGGAGTTTTACTTACTTAAAAATACTCTATAATTTTTTATTGTAACAAAAGGATGGGGGCTGAACACAGGCCTTCCCTTTATAATACAGCACTGATTGCCCTTCTGGAAGAATTACATTGACCCATATTGTGACCATGATAGGCAAACTCTTGCTACCTGGGCTATTTCTTATCATTGTTCTATGGCCTGGCCTTCCTAAATAGCAATGTTCCTTTGGAAGTAGTAAATGTTAGATGAAGCAGAACACTCCTGGACAAATCACACCAAGCCAGCACAGATCCACGTGAGAGGCTTTAATGACAGAGGCGCCTCTGAAGGGAGAGTGAAAGGAAGAAGTGAGGAAGGAAGAGAGCTAAGGGTCGGGGTCAATCCGGCTGTGAAGCAGAAAGGCATGTGCAGGGCGTGTGTGACAGGTGCCATGGCAACGGAAGCAGGCGGGTCCTTGTTACATAGGGATGACATCTCTCGGTTCAGAAGCTGGCTGTAACAGCTTCTGGCTGTCCCCAGACAGTTCTGATGTTAACAGTAAAGGTTTCCAAAGCTGCAGTATTCAGTTCATCTTATTTGTATTCATACTGTGATATTAGACAAATGTTACCACCTTAAAAAAACAGACATGAAGGATTTGAATGAAAAACTCCAAGATGAGTATTCTGCCAATTAGATACTGCTTAGACTTCTCTTGGTGACATGTTTTGCTAATTTTGACTTCAGTTTAAGTCACCTATTTGACAATTTTGTCATGAAAAGATGTTTAAAATAAAACTTCTCATTTGAAAGCATCTCTAAGATGATTGTATTTTTGTTGACTTTAACACAGTAAAGAATAAAAGATACTCAATATTACTTGTATTAAATAATATATACAAATAAATTAGAAAATACTATAAATGATAACATATTATTAATTATATTATATATGTATATAAATATAACATAAATATCTTAAATTTATGTCTATTGTATATACTTTTCTAGAAAATATCCAGGTATACTAAAAAATGACACTATTTAAAAATTACAAACAGTTTTACATGAGCATTTTAAAAATGTAATCAAATATGTATTTTAGTAAAAATAAAGATCAGTGCCTATATAAAATAAAAAGACATAGATTTGTTTTTTAACGATGGCATTTTGTCTTTTTAAACAAATGTGTGCACTTTCAGTTTAAGATTATTCAGAAAAAGAAAATTAAGCATCTTAATAATATTTTTAATTTCTTTCATCATTACAAATCAAAATCATATAAGCATACTTTTGAAAACTGATTTGTATCTTTTAGGCTCTCCCAGCCTGCACCATGTGGAAATAATAAAGGGTTTCCTGTGTGTGAGGAGTGTCCTTCTCTGACGTCTCTATCAGGCAGTGCTTGGTTGGAAAGTTTTGCACAATTAGTTGCAAGTCTGTGAGATAGGGGTGTTTCATGTTGGAGTCAGGCCTGCTTTCCACAGTGTAGAAGGAGTTGTCGTTTTGAAGTTATGGCTGCAGCTAAATATCAGGTGCAGTTACAGCCCCACTCCATTTCTACAGAATGATGGCCACAGATATGAGGAAAGGGACTGCTAAACCTACAGAAGGTAGGAATGTTGTGGAAGGCAGTCAGGTGAAATCATGCCCCATCAGCCTGTAAAGCCTGTTCTTGAGACCCTGCCTCTGCTTCTTCCAGTCTTGGCAATCTGGTGACTTCAATCCAGGGAGAACATGCTAGCAGAGAACATGCTAGGGAAGGAGTTCTGAAAATCATAGCATATAATTCTTTAAGAGTGTTATTGGTGCAAAATGGGCAAAATTAAATATAAAGACTAAAGTATTTGACAATATTTCAAAACCTTGAAATTAAAGGCTTAAATCGCCTGTATTGACTAGTCTGCACAGAACACTGAGGGTAGAAGGGAGAAGCTTTTGATTGTTTTAGTTTTAATTATGGCTTGCACTTGGAGTTGTTTCAGAATGTGTATGGATATTTTATCTGAATAACTAATACTATGTATTGACATGGAAAATTAGTAACTGTAAAATAAAAAAAAAACATGGTGTTCACTATATGTTCTATAGCTGCATGTCTGTATTTTTAACAACTTTATTATTATTTTTTGCTTTTATACCATTTTAATTACATGCAAGTACTAAGGTCAGTTATAAGTCAAGGAAATAGCAATATGATAGATGCAAATAGTCAAGGAACAAGCAAGACAATAAACACAAATAGTCTAAGAACAAACAAGGCAATAAACAAAGTTCTATGGAGTGAACAAAGTCTCTTAAACATGCTCAGTTTAGCACCGCCTAATCCCAGATCCTCACTCTGTTCTTGTAGCCCTTCGTTCCTCTGAATAATGCTAATTCACTTCCCTGGATATTCTTGACAAACATTATACAATCAATTACTTTTCTAAGAGAAGAATTCAATTTAGGAAATGGAAACACAAGTGCAGAGGAGCTGACCATTCATGAGCGTCTATTTCCTCTAGTTGACAATGTTAAGACTTCAAAGTTCTTTCAACTGCTCTGAATATCAGAATGATTTCTATTTTTGTATAAATTAGGCATTTAAAAAATAATCACATGGTAGTATGGTACCATGTCTCTCTCTCTCTCTCTCTCTCTCTCTCTCTCTCTCTCTCCTCCCTCCCTCCCTACTTCCCTCCCTCCCTCCTTCTTTACCCCTCTCCTTCCTTCCTTCCTTCCTTCCTTCCTTCCTTCCTTCCTTCCTTCCTTCCTTCCCTTTCCTTCCTCTTCCTTCTCCTCCCCTTCCTTCCTCTTCTCCTTATTTTGGGCGTGTATATATTTGTCTAATAAAGAATGTACCTACCAAAGTGTTAGATTTCAGGGTTGAGGGGGAATAACTCAGGAAAGAGTTTGCCTTTCATGCACCAGGTCCTGGATTTGATCCCAAGAATGTATGTAAAATTGCTGAGCATGGTGGCTTGTTCTTTTAATCCCAGTCTTAAAATGGTGGAATTGAGAAGAGCCTTGTGGCTTACTAGCCAGTCAGTCTGGCTAAATTGATGAGCTACAGGACAATGAGAGACCCTTTCTCAAAGTAAATGATACACACATACTCACCTACATGTACACATGCACCCATATGCAAATATCAACACACATATATGCAAAAAGAAAGTGACAGTTCTAACCTTGTCATTTATCAACATAATAACGTAGTTAAGTGTGTAAAGATCATGGCCAAGAAGAGGAAACACCGGCTTTAAAATCTCCCTTAGCATAGCATCAAAGTCTTTATAGCCTGCTTCTAAGGCCATAACAAATCAGTGTTTTCAAATTAGCTTTCGAGTCCATGAAAAAATATTGTAATGACCTCTGTGACTAAAATTGTACTGTACCTTATGAAAGACCATCTATGTGTTGAGGACATTGTTAATGGACCTATGTTTCTAATAGTTGCCCATGTTAAAATATTCACTGTCTCAGAACTCTAGAAAACATCTATTCAAAAACAGATCTAGTCAAAATGAAAAAGAAAACATATGAGATAGAATCCTCTCCATATATAATTAGTACATTTACATAATTGAGTCATCCAAGCCTAGATTTACATTTCTCCTTGAGGCTCATTCCAGAAAGGAAAAAAAAAGCCTCAGGGGAAATAGATATAAATAGGCCTTTTTTCTGGACCTGTTTTATTTTGCTGAAGAGAAACTGTTTGTTTCTGTAATTGCTTTTACTGGACCCAGAGAATGTTCTTTGTCTTCATGAGTAGTGTGAGTCCAGTTAAACTTAAGGAATATTTTTTTAAGCATTAATTATATTGGAGCTTTATATTCACTGTTTCAAATTGAAAAGACACAAAATAAAACAAAACAAAGACCAACCAGTATTTGTTTTTCTTAATGCTTCACAAGATTTCGAGTGAGCTGTTTTCAAACAATACCATGGCAGCGCTTCTCTTAGCACAAAATTGAAAGGTGAGAGACTGACTCATCTTGTCAGTGGGGAGGAGGAAAGCAAGTTGAGGCTAGATGAGAATTAGGTCTCGTGTTAGTTCTGTTTCCGATCAAATATATGACTATGAACGTGCCATTTAATTGCTTTGGGCTTTTGTTCCTCATGTGTTTACTTATAAGAATGACCAGATGATCCTTCTCAGTGTAATATTTACAATTCTGTCATTTTGTGTCATTTATAGAATCAACTCTATTTGAACAAAGATAGTTTCAGAAAAATGATTCTTCAAGGTATAGAAGATGAAAGGTTTGCAGTGGCCATACCTAGTATAGCCTTGAAGAATACAAGAGAAGACTTTTTGTCCTAGATATTTTTAGCCAAGAGTAACTAAGAACTAAGAGGTTCATGATAACTCCCTCTGAAACCCTTCTGTATACCTGAGAATGTCCTATAATACTGTCAACTAATTAGAAAAGGAGACCTAACTAATCAGCTTGGCATTTAATGATGTTCTTCCCCATACTCACTGTAATTATAGAAATCAGGGAGTAGAATTGTATATACACATGTGTATCATGAAGCTGACTTTCCAAGTAGTAGTCACAAGGAGCAATTTTTGAGCCTCTGTACAATTTACTTAAAACCCTCTATTCTTATTAGTATATTAAAACAGATCTTCGTGGGATTCCCAAAGATCTTATATCACTCCATCCCAGAAAAACCTTTCAAAGCTGTTTAAATAGTAAGCTTGAAAAATAGATTCTTCCTATAAAAATAAGTCTTCTGTACATCTAGGTCAACTGTTTACTTCTCAGCATGTGATTTGTTCGGAGGTAAAGTCTTGGGCAGGTATGATTGTAGTTCCCTTTGCTAAAGTTTTCTGAACCTTAGTGTTGGTTCATTTCTTGACACAAACTTGCTGAACACATAGCACACACTTGGCCAGCCCTGTGCCTTCTCTTGCAATGGAAACTGGGTAGGTAGAAATCAGGAGAGCTGTCATGAATTGACAGGCTGTGTTGGTATTGTAACGCTCGTAATGGAATGTTATGTAATCAATATTTGTGCTAACGAATTAACTAGAAATGAGCTAAAAATTTCAACTGTTTACTACCTTTGACAGTGTAAAATGAATCAAATGATATCTATCTAGTCATAACTTTAATAAAGATAGAGCTATAGAAATCATATCATAAATTTTCTAAAACAAAAACAAGCAAAACAACCAGCATCTCTTGACACTATGTATCTGTTATAAAATTTTAAAACACTTATTAAATAAAGGAAATCAGTTAATTGTTTCTCCAATGTTTCTTTCACTTGCAAGACTTCTGTTTATCAGTTGTACACATATCCTATGCAAAGGGTTTTCAGAACTCACAAGCAATCTCATTGACACAAAGTGCATTTCCATTATTTCCATATGAAAAACTCTCACTTAAAACTTAAGATTTCCATTTGAAACTGTTCCATTATTTAGCAGTTTTCTAGACTTAAGGAGTGTGCTTAACCTCTGTAACGAGCACTTATCTCAGGTCAAACAGCAAATGGAAGTGTACATTCGTGCAGCTGAATCCAATTTCTTTTACAAGAAACATTCAGAAGAGTGCCAACAAACATAACATAAAAATGTTAATTTTGAATCTTTGCTACCATTTTTATGCACAAATCTTCATTAAGTAATGTTTAAAATGACACACTTATGAAGATATGGCCTTAACTCTCTTAGCTAAAGATACCAAAGAAACAAGATAGATGTTATCTGGTGATGAATTAATATTTCCTTCTCATTAATGATTGCACTTCTGAGGGAAGGTGTAAGTCTTTGGTAAAAACATTGCACAGATATCAATAGAAAACATTACTCAAACAAAAACAAGGAGAAAACAAATCAGAAATTCACAACTGCCAAACTGATTAAGAACATGTGGGGTTTTTTGTTCCATTATGGGTTTAGTTGGCATATTATGTTGTCTCTTCGTGACTTCTTCATAAGAAGTCAGGGTAACAAATGAAACATATTATCCAATATGGACAAGAGATGAAGAATATTAAAACTCAAACAAGATGTGACAGGACAACTGGACACCATGGAAGAACAACAAGTTAATTCAAAGAGGATAGAAATGTCTTCAACTCCAAATGAAGCTCCAGGGTCTCCCGTAGCTGCCATCACAAGCAATAACAGGAAGACCTGATGACAACAGACCAATGGTCCTAGAAGCAGAGAAACCTGAAGTTACTGCGAGGCTTAAACCCTTTTAAGGTTTAAACTCCAATGAAGAGTTGAAACAATAGTAAACTCTGATGTGTCAAGTGACATTGGTAGGTATTGTATGACATTATATCTAAGCAGGCAAGACCAAACATTCAGTCACCACAGCTAGAGATCCAAAGATAGACCTAAAGTGTAGGTTCCACCAAAGTTCAATGTGGTGAGCCAATGAGTTTTATTGGGATTATTAATGAGAATACAAGTGAGAGGCTACTTGGCAGAGCATAAAAGACACACAGACAGCTCTATTATCAAAGCCTACTCTCCAATGAGTGATAGCTTACAAAAACTGTTAACCTGAGGTGAACTGTACAAGCTTCCGGCAGCTCAAAACTTTGTAGAGTGTTCTTTCCTGCCAATTCCATTTGTCTTTGCTTCTCAAAGGAAGCTTAGCAAGTTTGGGAGTTTTCTAGGAAGTTCATCTGGCTTTTATATTTTTCAGGTGGCTTGTCTTGTCTGAAGGTGTCTCCCAGTGCTTCTTACTAATTATACATGCTTGAGGATTGAAGGACCTAGTGAATTTGGTCAGTTTCAGGGACTTTCTGAAGCTTGTGAGATTAAGTGTTTTCCTTATAGTACAGGATACTTTTCATCCATTTAGGACATTATTTGTCTTAAGGAGCTTTCTTGAAGAATTGAATTCTTTATTTCTGGTGTCTTTACTGACTAGTTTACTTCAGACTAAATTTTTACCCAATGGCACATTAGAGAAGAAAGGCACTAAACTGTCACCTATGTCTTAAGACTTAAGACTATATTTAGCTACCATTTTCATTGACACCCATTGTTTGAGACTGAGATATTCTAGAGTCTTGAGAATGATTCTAGTATCTTATCAGACCACAATGGAAACTTATCAGGAATTAATAAGAAAAACTGAAGGAATTGTATGAGTCTAGGAACACTGAAGAGTAAACTTTTAAATATAGAATACTATATGTAGATGATGAAAGTTCATTCAGCTGTGTAAAAGGCAAAATGATGCAATTTGCAGGCAAGTTAATGAAATTGGAAAAAACTATATTGAATGAGGTAATCCTGGCCTCAAAAGACAAACGCAGCATTTTCTCTTTTGTACGTGGGTACTAGCTTGGAATCTTTATGTGTGTTTAAGTCAGAGTACATATAGAAGTCTAGAAACTAGTAAAAGGCCATTTGGAAAAGGATAACTTAAGGAAGTGTGTTGGTAAAACACAAGAAAAATTAAACTATGGGAATCCTGAGGGTGAATAGATTGAATGGGGAGGGGTCCAGGGAGATGAAGGGTAGAATTAACAATAACAAATAGTTTACAAAAGCCACATATATTCATTGTTTTGTAACCCAATTGAAATATTTGTTATAAAAGGAATAAGAAGGGAACTATCCCTAATGTCTGGATAATGCTGTTCATAAAAATTTGGTTCACTAAGCAAAAATTCCAGTGTCAGTTATGGAATACTATCATTTGGGTTGTTGATCAAAGAAGCCTGAAAGGTCTCAAAGCAATGTAGACTTTTATCATTCATTTTGGTTGTCCACTAGATCCAGACATTGGTGACCACCTGATGGATATAATACACCATTGGTGGAGCCATCCCTTAGTAACAAAATACAAATAAAATGAGCTGAAACTTGTTTCTTGCCTTAATTAGACAACAGAGTCTGCAGGGGAATAAAAGCTACAATGATCTTACTCAATTTTGACCTCCAAGCATCTCAATACCAACCAACCAGGCAAAATGTGCATTTTTTAATTAACTTAATAATGTGCATTATTTATTTAACTTTACTCCAGCTACTGTGAAAATAAGCAAAATGGTTCTTTTCTTTTCTTTTTAAGATTTATTTAGTTCATGTATGTGAGTATACTGTTACTGTCTTCAGACACACCAGAAGAGGGCATTGGATCTCATTATAGATGATTGTGGGCCACTATGTGGTCACTGGAAACTGAATTCAGGACCTCTGAAAAAGCAGTCAGTGCTCTTAACCACTGAGCCATCTCTGGTTATCTTCTTTTTCAATTGAGGTCCACTCTACCTGAGGGAACCAATGTATGCTACTGTAAACCCTGTCTAAAACAAAGATGTGGAACTCATTGTTCCTAGAGGAAATCTTACTATTTTTGTTTAATTTGACATAACAGTAAATTTTGTTCTAAATATCTATGGTCATATGCTGGACCACTGCTACTCTCAGTCTTTGCAGTGAGTGGTGACTAATGCAGAGGACCTTATATCATTATTGGATATTCTATTTACATTTCAGGTGTTACCCCCTTTCCCCATCCCCCCTAGAAACTCCCTATCCCATCTCCAATCCTCTTGCTTTTATGGGGGTGTGTCCCCACCCACCCACTCATTCCCACCTCTCCGCCCTCAAATTCCTATATGCTGGGGCATCCAGCCTTCAAGGGACTAAGGGCCTCCTCGCTCACCGATGCCCTACAAGGCCATCCTCCCCTACATATACAGCTGGAGGCATGGGTCCCTCCCTATGTGCTCCCAGGGTGGTGATTTAGGCACTGGGAGCTCTGGTTGGTTGGTATTGCTGCTCTCTCCATGGGGCCGCAAACCCCTTCATCTCCTTCAGTCTTCTCTCTAACTCCTCCATTGGGACCTCCACTTCTTAAGGTGCTGAAAGTAAATGTTGCTTGAGGCTGATCCCTTAGACATTTATACCATCCTCCTTAGTGTTTCATGAACGTTATGAAAGAGGGACCAGAAAGAATGTAAAACGTAAAAGTTTAGGATAACGGATTCAAAATGTCATCTTCTAGTCAAAGAACAACTACCGCGACCCTGAACTCACAGTTGCTGTAGTTAACTGTGCCAGGTCTGAGCCAGACTGGCCCTATCAAAGTCAGTTTAAGGTAGGGAAGGGATCATAGGACTCTGTCTTCCCATGCTGTACTATATGGGCTACTGTAAGGTTATGAGAAACTCAGAGCCATTTTCTTCTGTTGTAAATCCACTAGTAAGCTGGACCAGAATCCAATACAAACTCCTAGTCTCATGGAGAAACTTGAGTAAACCTAGTGGGTCTCAAAACAAAACATAAATTTATGAATGTCGGGAAGAGATTTATAGGAAGGAGGAGGATTTGAGCCGAGGAGAAAAAACCAATTAGAATGCAATTTATTCATACTTGAAAATGTAAATATCAAATTTAATAAAAACACAAATGAAAAAAATCAGTAAGTGTCTTAGTTACTTTCCTATTGCTGTGCAGAGAGAATATGACCAATGTAATTTATAAAAGAAGGCATTTAATTAGAACTTGCTTGCAGTGGCACCAGACAGGCACTGCATTGGAGTAGTAGCTGACAGCTTACCTCCTATATGCAAGTTGGAGGTATAGCTCAAGGGGGAGGACTTTGGAAATCTCAAAGCCCATCTCAGATAAGATACCTCCTCTAATAAGGCTCTAATCCTTCCTAAACATTCCACCGTTAAGAGATCAGGCATTTAAATATATGAACCCATGATGACATTCTTTTATAAATTACCATAGTAGATGTTTGAAGAACTTTTTTAAAATTAAAAATATTCTACACTGCAGTAAAAATGAAAACATGGTACAACACATCATTTAAGGTTAGTGTGATAGTTTGTATATGCTCGTCCCAGGGAGTGGCACTTTTTGATGGTGGGTGCAGCCCTGTTGGAATAGGTGTATTACTGTGGGTGTGGACTTTAAGACCCTCATCCCAGCTTCCTGGAAGCCAGTATCCTGCTAGCAGCCTTCAGATGAAGATGTAGAACTCTCAGCTCCTCCTGCTAGATTCCTGCCTGAACACTGCCATGTTCCTGCCTTGATGATAATGGACTGAATCTCTGATCCTGTATGCCAGCCCCAATTAAATGTTGTTCTTATAAGAGTTGCCTTGGTCATGGTGTCTGTTCACAGCAGTAAACCCCTAACATAGACAATAAGTAACAATAGCATATTAATCAAAAAAGAATAGAAGAAAAAATTAAAAGAAGAAAATTCATATTCTGTGGATGTGTTGATACGGATTGGGATCTACAATTCTGTATTTTAGTGGATTGTATATAAAAATATGCAACAATAATGAATAAAAGGGGCAGCAGTTTTAAAACAAAAATCAAAAAGAGGGTTGTGAGGGATTGGAGGGAGCAAAAAGGTGGGAGAAGTGATACAATTATATTATAATTTTAAATTAAGAAAGCAACTGAGGAATTCCATGAACAATGAGGACTGAGAGACAGCAAAAGTTAGCTGGGGATCTGAGAAAGAAGGACTACTGTTCACTGTAAGTAGCAGGATAAACTGGCCCAACTGTTACAAAAGTAAGTATGCAAGCTTTCCAAATATCTAAAAATAAAACTACCCTACAACCCTGGGAATATACCCAAATGACTCTGCTGAGGTATCTGTACACCTTGTTAATTGCTCCTGTATTATCAATAACAAGAACTTGGAATAAGCTTAGATATGTTTATCCACAAATGAGCAGATGGTAAAAACATGGTATATACATATAAGGACATTGATTTAGTTATAAATAAAAGGAAATTATGGAATTGTAAGAAACTGTACATAAGACAGTTTTTGACTGACATTTGTGATGGTAGAAATAGAATGGCCCCCATATACTCAAGTGTTTAAATGCTTGACCCAAAAGAAATGACACTATTGGGAAGTGTGGCCTTGCTGGAGGAAGTGTGTCAATGTGGAGGTGGGCTTTGAAGTCTCACATGCTCAAGCTAGGCCTAGTAGAGTAGTCTCCTACACTGCCTGGGTATCAAGATGTAGTATTCTAAGCTCCTCCTCTGCCGGGTGACATATGTGGGGTGTGTGTGTGTGTGTGTGTGTGTGTGTGTCTGTGTGTGTGTATGGGGAGACAGAGGTGTGGGAGCAGTGTGGATATAGTGCTCATGTAAGACACTATCAAAAAGAATTGGATAGAAAAACATAAGTACTCAGTAATGTTACATGTTCTGATGTATGATTTGTGCTTCTTGAGGTAAAGGAAACACAGAAAAGTTGGTTCAAAATAAAATGTAAAACAGTCATTTGCATACTATTTTCAAATATATTGACTATGCCTGAGTGAGTAGGATACTCAGGGAGTTCCCCACCTACTCAGAGGAGAAGAGTAGTGTGTGTGTGTGTGTGTGGGGGGGCAGATTGTGGGAGAGGGTGACATGGAGGGAGTCTGTGAGTGGGATGTAAAGTGAACAAGGAAAAAAATTAAATTAAATTTAAAAGAAAATGTACTAACTTGATTAAATGAGCTACCAAATGAGAATACTGAGCGGTTTTTTTCTTCCTTAAGGACAAGTTGAGTCAATAGACTACTTTATTTCCAATTGCCCTGCTATTCAATGATCTAGACCAGCGATTCTCAACCTTCCTAATGCTGTGAACGTTTAATATAGTTCCTCGTGTTGTGGTGGCCCCAAACCATAAAATTATTTTTGTTGCTGTTTCATAACTGTGATTGTGTTATTGTTATGAACCATGATGTAAGTGTCTGATGTGCAAATAGTTTTAGGCAATGTCCGTGAAGGGTTGTTTGGTCCCCACAAATGGTTACAACTCACAAGTTGAGAACCGCTGATTTCGACTGAAATCTCTAGTTAATGAGAACTTTCCTATCCTGCTGGTAATGATAAAAGGCTCAGTACCTGTCAATCCATGTGTTCCAATTTAAAGATTCTTGGATCTTCCTCCCGTGCAAACTTTTCTATGTGCAGAAAGAGCAAGTAGCTCCCGATACATCAGGCGTCTCTAAACAGAACTCCCTCCAGACTCCCCTCTTATCCACTTCATTTTCTGTCTTATTTTTCAGTTAACTTTTTCTTCCTTATCTTTTCTAATTAGATTTGAAACAGAATGATCTCATGCATCCTTTGTGCTGAGTCTGAGCTACTGCAGGGACGGCAAGACAGGTAACCGTCTATTTGGGGTTGGGCGAAACGAATATTCGTGTGAGATAAACAAATGAAATTTAAATGTGCACATCTGGTCAGAAATGGTCAAAAAAGAACAAAAGAAACGGTTTTCATTTATCTTCCTTTTAATCAAAGCTCGCATTTGGGGAAATGAGTTTGTTCTTCCAAGGCAGAAGGTCATGGGTTCTGTATTCATCATATAAAATCCTTGATGGGACCGACTCCAGGCTTTACCTCTTTGCTAAATGTAAGAAATTAATTCGTCATTTAAAGGAAGATACATTTTTAGTTTACTATCCTGACAGGGAAAAATTTATGCCTAGAAACTTAGATGATCTTATGTCTTACCAGTTTTTTTCCAATATTTATTTGTGTCTTTGTATAAAAATGTCAGTAAATAATCAGTCATGAATTTATAATATAATTTGGATAAAAAAGAGAGCACAGACCCCAGAATGATATGTATAGTGTTTTATATATACTAATATGAATATATCTTTCAGTCTAATGTTAGGATACAGAAAGTTAAGTTACTTTCTTGAATTTTAATGTTTGAGAGAACTTCAGTCATTTAAAAGCAATGGAAAGTGGTCTAAGTATTATTCTCAAATACAACTTTAGCCAAGCATCATAGCATAGCATAATTCCAACATTCAGGAGAGAAAGCCAGGAGGATGAAAGTCAAATTCACCCCCCAACTACGTAGTGTGTTCAAGACCAGCTTGAAATACATGGTTCTGATTCCTTGTCTCTATCAAAACAAACACATAATTAAAAAATAAATGTGTATTGTGTGTAAATATATATATGTATATATATATACATATATATACGTATATTATATACACATTTCAACATTTCAGCTTACAAAGAGGGGAATCTTGAAGATATTATATATATTATACA
This sequence comes from Grammomys surdaster, assembly GCF_004785775.1. Taxonomy (NCBI): domain Eukaryota; kingdom Metazoa; phylum Chordata; class Mammalia; order Rodentia; family Muridae; genus Grammomys; species Grammomys surdaster. The sequence goes on along the minus strand of NW_021604567.1, from coordinate 12,362,177 downwards.
TACAATTATATGGATGACGCCACTTTAAATGTTTAAATTTAATCAGTAGTAGTACCAGTATCAGAAGAGTATCCAAAATTGTGTTGGAAAACATTGTAAAATATGAACTCACTTGCTAGAAAAGTAATTATTATATTGTGAACTTTAATAGAAAAATTGCTGAGACCTATAACCTAGTGTTCAAAGCTTATGATTTTTTTCATGTAAATGAGACAGAGTGTAGCAAATGCCAAGGGTATTATTTGGTTGATTTTGTTGAATGACTGGGTTGTTTCAGACTGTACTTCATGGTCATGTCACATGAATCCTACTGCTTTGAATACTACAACATGAGAAGAAGAGAGGTCTTCCCTGGCCCTGAGACAGCCTCTACTTGTGCTTCTGAGGTCCTGTGCTTTGCTATGACATAACCACCTACAAGGTGAATTCTGCTCTCCTAGAATCATCCATGCACTTCAGTCTTTCTTCTTTCTCTTTTTCTTCGATGTTGACAAATGCCTTAGTTTCAAGAAGGTGGAGAGTTGAATATGTACAATGATCAATTTCTTTGGATAAGAGGATGCTGTGCTTTTGTTTTCTTCTGTAGTTTTGTGTCTACAATTCAAGGCTTGGTCCTTGCTATGGAAGTAGTCTATGGAAAAGCAACAACTTCAGTCCTTGGTTCTATGAGGCAGTGTTTTCTTATATGCGCTTCATGTTCACATTCAACATGTGATTCCCCTATTGTCTTCTATATATGCTTTGATTATTGGTATGCCTCAGTATACACTTTTTCTTCCTGATATTTGCCACTGTCCCACATACAAAAATAACTATTTGTTCAAGGCATTCATTACCTCGCAAATAAACCTTTTAGCCTTTTGTATATCTCTTAATTTTGAAATGACACTTTCTAACAAGCAAGTATCTAAAGGAATGCTACGAAGAAGGATTCAAAGTAATTTTTTTATAATTTATTTTTTTCAAATCATAATTCATTCACACAGGGGTTATAAACACAGAAAGGCAGGATGTGGGGAAGTGAATGACACTAGAGTGTGGGTGTTGAGGGGGAATACAGATATCTTCAGAACCGGGTATCCTCTGGGTGAAGGTTCAGGGGACAAGTCACTATGACTCTGCCTATGACTCACTTGTCCTTATCTAAGTCGGTATTGTCTGCCAAGGCTACCTATTTACAAGGTCTATGACTACTCAGGCTTGGAAATTTCCACAAAAGCTGCCTGTTTACATTACATATAAGATAGCTTATAGCCATCTGTTTCAATGTTTTTCCACTGAGACCCAAGACTTCCAGGGAAGAGAAATCTCCCGGAGAATCCCCTTCTTTTTCCTTTCCAGGTAAAAATGAATCACCCGTGATGTCTGCTGTTAGAAGTTCTAATCCAGATGCTGGCTTCTGAACTTATACTACTCAGACCTTTGAAGGGCCACTGACAAGAACATCAAACAGCTAGAGATTCGATGTTGACAAATGCCTTAGTTTCAAGAAGGTGGAGAGTTGAATATGTACAGTGATCAATTTCTTTGGATAAGAAGATGCTGTGCTTTTGTTTTCTTCTGTAGTTTTGTGTCTACAATTCAAGGCTTGGTCCTTGCTATGGAAGTAGTCTAAATTCTTGCTTAGGCTGCGAGGCTAAGCACTGCAAGGGAATATAAATAAAAGATAAAAATATCTATCTGGGTTTCCTGTGGGACAAGCCTGACTGTATAGGGGTTGATGTCAAAAGTATCCCCTCTCCAGGAAAAAGACATCGGGACTGGTATGGCCCTCATGCCTCACTGGACAACGACAGGGGGACTGGAGCCATTACAAGGTCCCCTTCAAATACTGGAGGTCAGGCCTCTATCCCTGCCTTCGCAAGTTTAGAATTGCCGTAGCCCTTCTATACTTAGAGAAGGGAGGAGATGTTAGGGGCAGCCCTGCTTACACACTGAAGGCCTAAAATCAGCCATAGGCCTAAAATCAGCAATAGGCCTGCCATACATGTATACAAAGTAATTTTAGAACCATGCTGTGACACTTGCTTTGGGGTTAGATAACATTCAGTAGAAAAGTCCAAAATGTGCTGTGTTTTTGCAAAGGCTAACAGGAAAAATAATTAAGCACTTTGCATTTTTAAAGGCATGCAACCTTGAAAATAATTGTTTCTGTAAGAAAAAATTCTGTAAGGAAGGTTTTCAATGATAAAGAATCACTGCTACTAGAAGCTGGTTAGCCACTTTTAAAATTAAAAATTTTGTATCTTAGTTTTTAAAGTTTATATTTCATAACTTACATGTTAAAATAATCTTCTATAAGTAATTAAATAATGCTGCACATTTTGCATGTTCTCTCATATTTTCATGGATTGAATTTGTAAATATTAATTATTTTTATGTGATGTTATTAAATATGTTATTAAGGTAGTCTACACAAAATGTCCAAAGAGATAAACAATAACTATACATCCACAATTACAAGAAAAGAAACCATAAATTTGAGAGAGATTAAGGGGGCTTTGTGAGAATGGATACAGAAAAGGAAGGGAAAAAAATGACATAATTGTAGTTTAATTCCAATACATATGCATACGTATATTTTTAAAAAAAAAATCTGTTAAATATTGTAAGAACTGGACTTTTCTTTGACAGTACAGTCTTTTAAAGATTGATGGGTATATCCTATATGAATAATGCATTTGTCATATGGAACATTTTAAATGTTATTCAATGAATAAACACTCAGAGGAATATAGGAATATTGTGTTAGGAAGTGAAAGTCAAAACAACTTAATGAGACAAAGTCTAAAGTTACCTAGCTGACAGCAAATGCCAAACTTGAATATTGACTGATGGCCTCATGCCTAGCAGAAGATTTGTCAGTTTTCTTCCAGACTTTTATTTATTTATTTATTTATTTATTTATTTATTTATTTATTTATTTCTACCTAGGTGCTGAATGGTAGACGGAGCGACTAGAAACCTCACTGTGACATCTATACATTATTGAATGATAGCAATTCTTTTGTTTCCACTGTGTTGATTGTTAAGTGCACTCATTACGCAAAACCTCAGGCCCAGTGCTTCACTGTATGAAGCTGTGGAGTTCCTTCTAGTGTAATTTGTTGCATTTCAACCTTTCCTTTGAGATGTTGAATACCGAGTAAAATTGGGACACAATTTCAATCTATAATCCAAAAACATTTCACAAAGAGTGAAAGGGCATTTGTCATGTGACAAGACAGTTATAAGTGACTATCTAGTCCAGGTCCCCAGAGTGGTGAAAATTCAAAGCAGGTTAACATTTTATTTTATTTTAAATTATCCTCTTCAGTTTCACTTTAAGAGGGCCTTACAATATTTTGTATTCAACATTATTTTGCTGGAGCAAAAGGGCAATAGTTATTGGTTATGTGCTAAAATTCACTTGGGAGAGAAGATCTACAAAGAAATTCTTTTTAAATAAAAAAGAATAATAGATATTGTGAAAACCACATTTTAAACCTCCTTTCTTTGTCCTAGGAAGAATTTTAAGTAAAAAGAAATATCTTTGATACCATTTGCTATTCTTCTAAGTCCTATGATAGGATTAACTGTGGGAAATCTCAGGGACAACTTCAATATGATATACCCAGGGGAGAAAAGCATATCAAATTCAAACTCCATGGAGTTCTTTGGCACATTAGTGCCTGAGCAGCTGCAAGAATTTCCAGTGTCTCTCTGTCATTAAATATTCTGCACATTTTGTCCTTGAATATGCCTATTGTCTTTTATGCCTAGCTATAACCCTTGGATTTTGTAAGGCTTTCTGGACTACTAGAATACATTTAAAATTTATCAACTGTACTGTGATCACAGGTAATGATTTTATGATTCCCACAATTCTGAAGCTGAGAAATAGAAAGTCTGTGATTTGTGTTTGATATTTTAAAGGCAGCCATGAAAGTATTACTGGAGTCATTGATAATCCTACTGTTTCAAGGTCACAAGACACATGACCTACACAAACCAAACACACCTCCAGTTTCACCAGTGGTTACAATTGTGTCTTCTATCTCTACACCAAAACAATGTCCTGAAAATAACCTTTAATCTGCACTTACTTGTTTTTTTCTTTTATATACCTTTCATACTTACAGACTTGTTCTGCGTTTATCACCTGTGATTTTCATCCTTTGGAGGAAAGTAGGCAAATTAGAAAGATTTTTATATTGCTTAACCTTCCCTCATAATTTCCCTTAAGGATTTGTTAGCCATTTACTATTGCCAGACACCAGGGATCCAGTGAAACAACATGGGGACAGTCTATTCCTTATGGTATTTGCAATTAATTTTGAAAAGTAGACATTGAACAAGTAATTATAGAGGTTCCAAAAGTGCTGTGGGAACATGTAATTCAACAGCTTAACCTAGATTTGAATAGAAAATGTCTCTTGGTAAATCCAGTTTTTCTGGTGAGGTTTAAGTGTAAGGAGAGCAGCCTTGCCTTGTGACATGGAGGGTAAACAAGGATTTCCTAAACCAACAGAAGAGCCTGTTCATATCTTCAGCTTTATTCAATGAGCAATTACTCTTTCACCATGAAAAATATATCAAATATGGATGAGCTATAATGAAGAATTAGAGGTAAAAGAATGAAAACATTAACTTTTATCAGGAATGTGGATTCTTAATAAGATGGTGTTCAAGTGAATGTGACATGAGGAAGGTAAAGAAATGCAAACACTCCAGACTCTCTCACTGACTGGTAGGCAGTATTCTTTTTGACACTTGTTCCACCAGAAGATTAGAACTGTGGAATGTTTATAAGCATGGTTCTGTGTTTGTCAGTAATAATACATGCTCAGTAATAATACATGTTGATCTACACAGTGGATCCCTAGATCCTATGGAAAAGGCAGATGTGGTAGAACAATTGTGTAACCCACTGCTGAAAACGTGGGGAGAGGAGCTTCCTGAAGGCTTGCTGCCTACAGTCTAGCAAAACAGCAAATCAGGGTTCAGATAGAGAACCTTTCTCAAAACATACTGTGGGCAACAGTAAAGAAAGGTACGAGAGAAAGAGAGAGAGAGAGAGAGAGAGAGAGAGAGAGAGAGAGAGAGAGAGAGAGCGCTAATCTTTCAAGAACATTTATATTGGTTGCCAACAGGGGGCCACTCAAAATCAGAACATCTGTTTTTGATTTCTTCTTCTTACTTATATTAAATTCTCATGGTTTTAAAATCTTTATTTATTATTCACTTACTGACTTGCGCATTATGTTTTTCAGTCTTGAGATCACACTCATCATGCTAAGAATGCATGTATTCTATCACAGAGCTACAATTAAGCCCATTTATAGCTCTTTTCACCTCAACTTTACTAGTTAAATTATTCCTCATTTCTCATACTTTCTTCTAACATATATGTGTACATATATATATATATATATATATATGACTTCACTTTTAATTATTTCCTTTCATGCCTATATGGGATGATCAATATAGGTTTTAACGTATTATTTTCATCATGGAAACAACATAGATGAATACAACACAAGAATAACAGTGTGTCCTACAGAGAACTACTGCCTGATTTCACATCCTAGATCCAACCTCTACCTACAAAGTGACATGGGACAATTTACATACTCTGCCAGCATCTCACTATAATTATTTCTAAAGTGGGTACAATTTTTAGTGACTATTTCATAGTTTTGTTCTGAAATTGATTAGATAATAAAGAATTTTGTTGTTTTCTAGAATATTTCTAATGGTATTTGAAAGAAAACACTATAAATTATTATTTTTCATTAACAACAAAAATACTAAAGAAAGGGCAGATGCATTGAATATTAACTAAAATAAATATATTATATTATTTTTAATATATTATTTTAGTCAAGTGTTTGTGAGTACTTTCACTTCAGACATGGCTCTACTAGTTGTTAGATAAAACCAAAAAAAAATTCTTTTATCATAAAACTTAACACCTCCAGCAGGAAATATGCTTTATGAGTATCTGTGGGGAACAGTATGCTCATTCACACAAACTAAATGTTTAATATTTTTGAAAGAACATTTGAGTTTTCCTTACATTTCTCACTTGCTTTATTCACATCTGGGCATTGTCTTCCTCTCTTTCGTTCTTTCTGCCTCTCAACAGTTTATTAAGTAATACTAAACTGTTTATTAAGTATACTTCTAGTGCATAGAATTATCATAACAGGTACAATGCCTTTCTCTCATAATCTATATGATGCTACTGTAAATATCTTATACTTCGTAGTTAATTTATTCCAAGATATATGGATAAAAGCTATAAATTTACTAGAAATGTAGATCAATTGGATGAGTGCATACCAAATATTCACAAAGTCTTGGGTTTGGTCCCCAAACACTTCATCAAGCCAACTATAATTGTGCATGCTTGTAATATTAGCAATCAGGGAGGCAGAAGCATAAATAGGCAAAGGGCAGATAGCCTCCGTTCCATGAGCTCCTGTCTTCATAGAAAAATGAAGAGTTTCTAAAAGGTATCATGACTCCTATTAAAGAAATGGAAGAATATAAAGATACACGGGGACATTTGGGTCAGAAATAGCTACTGAAACTGATGTTTATTACACTTGTAAGATGATCCTTTGACCATCTGTGATCGTTTGACTGATAATGATATCCATACCTTATACTTGAATGCTTGGTCCCCTGCTGGAGAAACTGTTTGGGAAGAATTGGCAGCTGCTGTCTTGTTGGAAAAGGTGTGGTATTGTTTCAAAGCCCATGGCATTCATAGTTAGTCCCCTGACTCATGCTTGTAGATTAGAAGCAAGCTTACAGCTACTGTTCCAATGTCACACCTACCTGCCTACTGTCATGATGGTCATGGACTCAACCTCTGAAACCATTGGCTCCATTAAACTCTTTCTTCTTTAAATTGCTTTTGTTGTGTCTCTTCACAACAATGAGAAAGTAACTAAGACAGCTTCTTACTTTATATTACAGATAGTAGACTCAAGTTAGTCTTGAAACTTAAGAAGCTGTTAAGTGTTTCCTGGTGAGTTCATGAGGTATGCTTTCACTCATGCTAACCCAACTCTAGTTCTTCCCATGTGATTTTGAGTTATTCACAATATCTATTTTGTTTTTTGGCACAATTTCTGAAGATACCTGGCCTCAAAAATAGATTTCAAATTATTTTTAAAGTCACAAAAAAAAAATAAATTTAGGGACAGTTTGTCTTGAATTAAGACCACTGGGAGAAACCTGAGGTCCGTAAGAGAAAAGGAAGATGAGAAACCTATTTCCAATCTTCCTCTGTCTGGCTTCCCACGACACGCCATCCAACTTGACTTTTGCTGTATACTGCTTCTCTGTTCCTAGTCTTGTTCCTGTGTTATCTCTTCACTGCCTTTATGTATTCTTCTTGTAGAGTCCTTGGCTGTAGCTCCACCCACAAACTTACTTCAGAATATCTTGATCATTTGTCAAAGTTCTTTCTGCTCTCTGACCCTGGCTTTGAAGATGGACTTTGAGTTTCTCATTAACATAAATCCTTTCACTGATACACAGTCATTTAATAAAAAAAAGAATATCTTAATTAAGGTATATGATTAGCTTTGTCAATTCAAGTGAAAATGACTCTCTAATTTAGACACAGACATAGAATTTTAAAGTTTAGGAGAGACCTTAGAGATCACATAGTAAATGAATGGTTTTTGTAATTGTTCTCCCCTGCTGTGCACATTAGCATCTGTGCTGCATTCAGTGCTGTCAAACATAGACTTTTAAGAGAAAGATCCTGACCTTAGAAACACAGACAGTGTCTGATAGTAAGACTTCTTAGCAATCTTGCTGAAGTCCTCTGACCTTATAGTTCATGACATAATTATTTGTTAGGCTTTAGATAGAATCATCTATGGCTTAGAGTAGATAATAAAAGGGATTACTACCCAGGCAGTTTCTCTCTCAAACTCAGTTTTCCTAATCTTTTCCCCTTTGGCAACAGAGCAATTACTTTCCAGCATGTTGATTCCTTTGTATTTTAAATATAGATAAACGCAATCACACTGAAAACCTGAGGGTTGATGTGCTCCTACACTGAATTCCCTTTTCCCAGAGTGGCTTTGCTTCACACCTTAGTTCTCTGAAAATCGTGGTTGTAACAGCCTGTGAAGAACCAAATGGATTTCAAGTAAATCCTTAAGTACTAAATTGACAAAGGAAGAAGTCTGATACACCTACGTTTTCCAGAAGCTATTGTTTTCAGAAAACAGGTTGAATTCTCTTTACTGAGTACTGGTTTGCCAGTTTGTTTTAAGAAATTATAGGTTGTTAAATATAAAAAAAGTGTTTCATATGTTTTATTATATTTTATTTATAATAAATATAAATATATATATATATTTATTTATATTTTATTATAGAGTTAGAACAGGAAAGGAAGCTGCAGAGTTTCACATTATATTTTTAATTTCATTATGAAATATATTTTACACTCATCCAACACCAAAACTCAAAATGCCTTGTGTTGTACAGTAGGTTCCTTCAATATAGAAACATTTCAACCTGCAGTAAGCTCAGTAAGACAGAATGTAAACAACTCAAAATGGCTTCAAGAACTTTCTGAAACTGACCGGATTCACTTGGTCTTCTCATTTCCAAGAGTATAAAAATGATAAAGACTGTTGAGAGTTACACAAGCCAAGCTATGAAGAAGACTAAGTACAGAAGACTCTCTAAGTACAGATGTCTGAAAGAATCAGAGAGCATTCCAGTACCCTGAAAAGAGAAGAGATTAGTCCAGATACCTAGGAGAGACAGAAAGTAGCTGAGCTGTAGAAGAGGCTCAGACAAATGGATGCACCAGGAAAAAAACAAAAAACAAAAAATCAAAACAAAACAAAAAAAACAACATTCTCCAGGCTGCCCATAAATTATGTGGTGTGCTCAAGTTTCTAGCATTTGGGAGTGGTCACTCATGCTGGCTTTGGTTATGTGGCTGCTTTTGAGTAATTTCTGGTGCTTTAGTTACTCCTTACCCACATTTTTTTTAAGCAACCTAAATAAAACTCATTGGTTGACCAAGGTGAGCTTTGGTCTATCATGGACCACTTATTAGGAGTGAGTACATGTATGTGTGCTGCCTCTCTTCAGGAAAAACCTATCACAAAACACCATGACACAACACCATGACAGAATTAAAATCAGGAAAAAATAATTGAATTATATCTATCTTCTTTTAGACCTCATTATGTTATAAAATTAACTGTTTTCATTCCTGTTCCATTCTGTTCTATTTAGCCTTTCCTATTGGAGATGAAAGGAGAGCGCAGGCCACCATGGAGCAAAATGTCTGAAAGGATGTGTTCAAATAGTACCTCAACCAAACCAAGTATACAGGGAAACCAATGTTAGCACGCCTGACAGTCAGCTTAGAAACAGTACCAAATGAGGTTAGAGAAGTTAAACTCAGCTATTCCAATGTTCTATCTCAATGTTTCAAATTGCCCTGATAAGGAATTATTTTTACCAGCCCTTTTGTAAACTTGTCCAAAACGATATTCCTTCTCTTTAAAAATGAAAACTGTCTTAAAGCCTCAGGAGAACTGGTATGCGTCAGATGTATTGTTGTACTTTTACCATCTCCTAAGGAGCTTAGAAAATAATGTAACACATATATTAACACTAGTTACAACTATGTGTAAGTAGTTTATAATTACTGTTATTATCAAAATGAACCCTGGGTTTATATCAATTGAGTTAGGAAGACTGAAAAGCCAGTACTTAAAGTATTTGAAAAATTTCTTCCTTTCTTTTCAAAACTAATAATTAGCATTGTGTTGGGAATTGCTATGATCATCAGTTGTTTCTTATAAGTGCTAGAGTATGTGACGGGGTAGACAGTGCTGTGTGCTCTCCGGGTTAAAGTCTGAAAAGTAAGCCAGTGCTTCTGTCAGAAAGGACAACGTGCAGCCCCATGAGTGTTCTACCTCAGTGAGGGTAGTTGTGACGCTTTGAGATGCTTTAATGATTGTTGTCCGATTCTAAAACTACAAAACACAATTTCATGATGACAAAGATAGTCCATTTGACAATGAAAGTTATTCGATGTTGCCTAAATTTGTATATTTTATTTCTTATGGTTAATTGCATTAGAGTTAAACCCATAATTATTGTTTTCCATTGAATTTTTAGTTGTTTAGTAAATAAACACCTAAATATCATGAGGATTTGCATATAATTATAGTAGATATTAATTTGAGTACTAATGACAACAAGCGATAAAAACTGACTAATCAGTTTAGACTCTGAAAAGTGAAGAGATATTTCCTTAACTATCAATGACAGCTAAATTATTAAAAGGTATTTCCTGAGCATCAATGCCTTGACTTTCGATGTCTTGTTCAGACCCATAAATGTAGGGAGCTCTGGCTTCTGGCTTCTCTTAACTTCCATCTAGAAGCTACACAGGAGTTTTGTTGAAATGCCAGCCCAGATTCAAACTGGACCATTGGATGTTCATGGTGGAAATCCTTTAAGTCTACTGTGTGCTTTCATCCTATCTTCTCTATAAGGGGAGACTTTCACAGCTGCTCTGACTGGTCAGGGCTATGTTGAAGCCAATTAAGGCCTCATTCCTATCTTGAAAGACTAGAATTTACCCCTGGCTGTGGGTGAAGACCTACCATTCTAAAATATCAAAAATTTAGAAAAATTCAGGCCTTTAATCCCAGCATTTGGGAGGCAGCAGCAGGTGGATCTCTGTGAGTTCAAGGCCAGTCTGGTTTACATATTAAGTTCCAGAATAGCAGGACTACTTAGTGAGAGCATGTGGTAAAAAAAAAAAAAGATAGAAAGAAAAGCAAAAAAAGAAAGGAAGAAAGAAAAAAAACAATAAGAAATTCCACTACCTCCACCAACAACAAATCCAAATAAAAAAAACAACCAACCAACCAACCAACCAACCAACCAACCAACTAACTAACCTACTCACACAAGAAACCAAATTCATAAAGTAAAAGTATAAATTTTGTTAGCTCTGTCAATCACTTGCCCAGTCCATGTCAGAGAAAGAAGACTTACTTTATGTGGTGCTAAAATGGGGTGGGTGAGTGGGGGTATTCAACCCTTTAAGAGGATCAGGGAAGCAGGTCTCCAGAGATACTTTAAATTGAAATACGATTTTTATATGATTTCTCTACTGTCTTGACCAATTGTTTAAAATATTGCTTTATATTTTCACTCTTTGAAAAAAGGTCCATTTTAATATTACTTTAGAGGTTTACAATCTTAAAAGGTTAAAGATCACTGACTTAAAATATGCTTAGCTTTGTTTTTGCTAATATTATTAAGCTATAGATTTTTACAATTATATACCATATAAAAATAAAAAAGTTTCCAGTCTCCTTATGAACTATGTTTGTAGATTAAAAAGGTTTGTTCTAATGCTAAAAGCCTTCCAACTAAAAATCATGATTTTGTTGAAACCTAACAGGGTCCAATCTCAAAAGCTATTAAAACAGTTCTAATCTCATAAAAGCTACTGTAATTAAGAAATACATGCTGATAGCCAATAACTATATGAATGATCATATCCTTTAATATGCTCAAAATTGTATTTAAATTCATGATAAGAACGGATGCAGTTAATTATTAATGTTTACTTAGCCTCCTGTTTTATGTGTGCTAGGTGTGGTTTAGCTCAGGTAACTAAAAGCAGACATAGATTGTTTAGTATAGACTTGCTTTGTAGCTACTGGCTCACAATCCTGTCAGATATCTGCTGATTGCAATAGAGATCACAGAAACCTGGGAGAACTGTTTAGGTAGTAGACTATAAACTAACCTCTGTCATTTTTTAAATCAATCAATTATTAATTGAGTTTATTAATTAATGTATAGCATCTAGATTATACTTTTTCCTTCTCAGGTCTCTTTTCACATTGACGGCTAAGCTAACTGTAGCTTGGCAGCTAGAGAACAGACAACTTGCTTTTTACCCCAAGGTAATCCAGCACCACGTTAGTTCAGTAGCCAATTCATTAGCTAGTTAAAACTACCAGATCTCTTATTAAACAGGCAAACGTGTTTGTCTTGCTCATAGGTTAAAAGATAAACAGGTTTCAGAAGAAGCCTTTTGCTATTCCTTCATTTAAAGGAACTCACTTTACAATGCCTGTTTCCAATGATCAACCACCTGTATCTCATGGATGAATAGAAAAAAAAAATGTAAAGTTTATGTAAAGTTTGAGGATATGAACGTTTAAGTTATTCGAATCTAAGAAAATATTTGAGGGTCTGGGAAGACATTTTGAAGTTGACCAACATGGGTGGTGATAGGAAAATGAGTTATGGTATGTAAAAGGAATAAAAATGCTTCAGATTTGTTTTTAGCATTGTTATATTAGAACTTCAAAAGTTCAGTTTTCTAACACTAGTCAACGAAGTTCTGATAAGTTACTAGCCTAACTGATAAAACTATACAATCAACTAGCATAATCACAAGTTTAGGATTTTAATTTCTCTTTTAGCTACAGATTTTAAGATGTTTCTCACTACTAAATTTATACAACTGTCAGACACAAGTTCAACATTTTAAGTTTCGTTTTGTCTTTTAACTATAGACCTAAAAGTATTCTCATTTTGGAAAAATTATGTAACTCGGTCCCTGGATAGAGGGACAAAGCCCCTCTTGCCCCTTCTCCACAGAAGGTTTCCCTCTTCCCTGAGCTCATCATAACGAGTGCTCACATTTTTAACAACGCCTCTACTGTGACACAAATATGGTATCTGTCTCTATAAACCTGTCTCTATAATCCAATACAATTTAATATATCTAATATTTATCTCTTTTTGTAAAGTTAAAAAGATTCTTATAAGCTTCAGAAACCCACTCCATTCTCCTTGTCATGGGTCAAATGAAATGCCTCTGGATAAGAATCCTGTCAATCAATAGCCTTAGTAACCTCCCTGTTGTGGGATTCTTTCCCTGTTCCCTGGTTTGGGGACTCCCCTCCCCCAACTACCATAGGCCTAAAGGTTTCAACAGTGCACTTAGGAAAAAGTTTTTCTCCCTATCTGACTTTACTTTCTGCCTCCAATATGTATATGTGTTTCAGAATCCTGCCAAATCTAGGTGTTTACTCAAAATCTGCATCTAGGACAGCTCCAGAGAAGCTACCCACAGGTGCTCTGGTCTATCCTCACTGATGCTTCTACTGGACTTGCACTTTCCTAGCAGCAGATGGTACCACCTATCCTAGACAACAATCAAACAACCAGCTCTCCCAGAACTTGACCAGCATTGCAATGTTCTTAAGTTTCTTGAGAAAAGGATGTTGCATCAAACTCAGCAGAAAGTAGTTTAAAGAATACGATGACCTCAGTTCTGCCCCACCATCACCCCTTTCTAGTTCCTCATTTTTTAATTACACAAAAATGGAGTAATGTTGGCTTACAGACAATTCTGCTAGGCTCCTCCCAACAGTAACCTAGCAACAGCTTACATCATCACCTGCCTCCATCTCTGTTCCTTGCTGGCCTCTCTTCATCTTCTCTCCTTTCCTTTCTGTCCTTTGCTCCTCTGAGCCCTTCTCTGCCTCTTACCCCTATTCCAGGTCTTTGTTCCCTTCCTTTCCCTCACAATAAACTTTCTTAAATCAGGTCTGTCACATAACATGCTTTCTCAGGAGGACACCTTGGCATGGGCTCTCCAAGTATTCAAATGCAGCATTTGTATTTCATAAAGCTTATCAAGTTGTCTTTGAACTTCTTCTTCTGGGTCACTTCTTAATTTATTTTTTAAACACAACTAAGGTCTGCCAAATGGGAACCCCAATTTTCCTGGTAACACTACTGACCAAAGAATAGAGAAATATTTTAAACAATGGGAAAGATCATTAAAAATCCTTATTGCGTGGATACATTTCTATTTTATTTTCACTTATTTGTTGCTGATCATATAGATCTTTCTTAAGCTTTGAATGTAAAATGTCCCCCATGGGCTCAGATATTTGAACACATGGTTTCTTACCACCTGTGGAGCTATTTGGGAAGGTTATATCTTTAGGAGTTAAAGTCTTATTGGAGAAAGCAGGCCATGGGGAGCAAGCCTTAAGGTTTTATTAAACTTCTTGTTTATTCTTAACTTCCTGACTGCAAATTCAATGTGACTAGCTGGCTGCTTGCTCCAGCCGTTATGGAATATAATTCCTTTAACTGTAAATCAGGACATACTCTTCCTTCTTTAAATGCCTAAATCACATATTCCCTCTGCAGTGAGCACCTATTATAGCCTTGTGAAAGGGGAATGATGGAGAGATGGAAACACTTAGCATAAACATCACATGAAGGCTTGGAAGCAGGTGAGCAGTTATTTCATCTTCTACAGAAGAGAATTCCAGGACCAAACAATATTTGAGGAAAAAAGATTGTGAATTGTGTTTTATTTTTCTTTTATTGGATATTTTCTTTATTGACATTTCAAATGTTATCCACTTTCAAAGTTCCCCCTCTGGAAATCCCCTATCCTGTTCCCCCTCCCCCTGCTTCTATGAGGGTGTTCCCCCACCCGCCCATTCCTACCTTTCCGCCCTAGCATTACCCTACACTGGGGCATCGAATTGACTTTAAGGTATATTGAACTAGAGATAAGTTGAAAAAGTAATGGATATGGTGATGAAAGCCAGGAGACTGAGCATGGAGATATCTGGAAATCTCAGAAACTCTGCTTTTAGGTGAGAACTATGATCTTATGTATGCATGGTAGAAACTGGGGTGGGAGAGAGAGAGAGAGAGAGAGAGAGAGAGAGAGAGAGAGAGAGAGAGAGAGAGAGGATGACATTTGATTTGTGAATTGAAATATTGAAATATTGTTAGTGTTCCTAGTACAATTATTTTTTATTTGTGTTTGTATAAGTGCTTGTGTGTATGTACATGCATGTATATTTTCATGGGTGTATGTGTATGTTTGTGTGTGTGTGCCACTATTCTCAAGTGGAGATCAGAGGATAGCATGTAGCAGTTGCTTCTCTTTCTTTTTTAAAATTTATATTTATTTATTTATTTATTTATTTATTTACTTATCTACATTCTTATTTACCATGAAGTCATAGAGAATTAACTCAGATTATCAGGCTTTACTGCAAGAACATTTATCTGCTCAATCACCTCACTAGGCCTGATATTATTGTTATTAGGGAGATTAAATTAGACTGGAAATACCATATTAAAGGTTAATAATCCAAAATGTAAAGTTTAATAGGCTTCATATTTTATGACTAAAGAGTTAGTAATTAAAAAATATTTCACAGACCATAGAAGTAAAGCTAACTTTTTAAAATATTATGTTGTCACTATTCTACTAAGTAAATGTAATTATTATAAACCACATAACTAAACACTTTAAATATTTATTTCCATGATTTTTAAATTATATGTCCATATATGCACCTGTCTGTGGGTATGGTCATATGGGTGCAGATCCCTGCAGAGGCAAGGGGCATCAGATACCCTTGGACATGTGTCTTTGAAGCACCCAATATGAATGCCTGGGAATGAAATTCGGTCAAGAACAACAAGCACTCATAGCAAAGGAGTCTTTAAAGCACTGAATAGGGCAGAAATAAATAAAATGTATTAAAATAATTAATTTACCATTGATGTTATGATGTTGCATGTTGATTCTCTAAAAAGAAAGAAAGAAATATGGAATGGGAAAAAGAAATCCCAGTCTTCAACCGCCCTCTCAGATGGTCTACAAATGTTCAGTTGGCAAAGCATTACCAAGACATTTAGTAAATTGTGTTTCCTTCAAAAGATAGCTCAAAGTTTGCTAGGCATCTCTGGGTAATTTTGAAGAATTTTATTCTGAATGACAAAAGAGTCAGTAATTTAATTCAAAAGGAAGGAAACCACATGAAGTAGATGTTATTTATATTTTGATCAAACTATCTACTACTGTTTATTATTTTAAAAAGAATCTACTAATGTATATTTCACGACAGGTAAGGAAGGCATTCTTGTCAGAACGACCTAAAACAGGCTCAGTCTTGTTTAGGAAATATAAAAAGGGGAATGGCAGAGAGCTTTTAGGACTGCTTGGCAAGAATCTGACATGGGCCAAGGACAAGGAAGTGGGCTTCAGGCAAGAATCTGACATTAGGCTAGAACTAAGAAGTTATTTCAGGCAGGAATCTAAATTTTAGGCTAGAACAAAGAAGTAATTTCAGGTAGGAATTTAAATTTTAGGCTAGAACAAGGAAGTAGGCTTCAGACATGAAAATGACTTTGGGCTAGGACAGGGAATTAGGCTCAGATATTTTGGCCTCCAGAAAAGCCCTTAGAAACAGTGATCACAGGAGTGATCATGGAACTTTATTGCCTTGCTTGTTCTTTGACTATTTATGTTATTGTCTTGCTTGTTCCTTGACTATTTGCATCTATTGCATTGCTAGTTCCTCAACCAAGAACTGACTTTAATATTTGCATGTAATTAAAATGGTATAAAAGGAGGAGGGAGGATGGGATAGGGGTTTTCTAGGGATGAGAAATGGTGAAAGGGGATGGCCTCTGAAATGTAAATAAATAAAATATCCAATAAAAAGAATCTACTAATTTCTAAGGTGAATTCTTAGCCTATGAGGAGAAAATCCCATTACAGTTATCTCACTGCTCCCCAGCTCATCCTCATGTCCCCAGGACAAAGAAATGAAAGCAATTTTAAAAGCTTTCAGAGGCTGATTGATCCCCTTGATGATCCAGGCATACATGAATGCTGTGAATTCTCTATACATCAACCACTTGCAGATAGCAGGGTGGTAGCTTCATTCAGACAATTTGTCCTTGGAATGAGTTTATCTTTGAATAGGTTACTAAACATTTTCAAAAATCGTGTTACTTTAAAAGATAGAGGTTGATTTTAATTTGTAGCATACAAGTATGGATTTTACCTGGGGTCTCATACCATTAATTTTTGTGGTCTCAGACCATGTAATTTTTACTACATAAAGCCATCCTTCATTGAATATTTACTACTGCACAATTATAAGAACACTTTGACTAATTTTTTCTTTCTTTTAAAGTACTTTGTAGTTCTCAGGAAGTGATGATTCTTCCTTAGTCATATTTATTTATTTTATCAATGTGTTTATTAGGTATTAATTTCACTGCTAGCAGATTCATGTATGTATCCTATCCATCATGTTTTAAATGGTATTTACATGGTATATATGAGTCTTTAAACAAACATAATTTAGCCTGGAAGAGAAAAGGGGAAAGCAAGCCATCATGAAATCTACCTGATATTATAATCCTTAGAAGGACTCTTTGCCTCCTTCACTGACCACTCAACCAGCCTCACCTTGGAAAGTAGAGCAAGCTTCACTGTCTTTTATTGAGATCTTAACGTGCAGTCTTGATGAACTGCTGATTAGAACCTATTCTGAAGAAACACATACTAGTTAGTAATCAAGCTCTGGGCAAGATTATGTTTTCTCCTCCACCCACCCTCACTGTGACCTTGAAGGAGTCACATAAACACCCACAGCTTCTGATTCTTCATCATACCAGGATAAATGCTAAATTGCCATGGATGGTGTTGCAGGTCCTTATGGACTTTCCTTCTAATTAGTTCAGCCTTATCTTTTTCTGCTGCCTCTTTTCATCCTCTTACCGTGTATCTTCACATTGTATGCCTTAGGAATACTCAATTGCTTACAGTTCACAGGAACTGTATCCCCATTTTTCTGAGCTTTAATTTCAGCTTCTCTATGGTGTCCTTTCAGACATAGAGCTGATTTGTTCCTATTCTGCAGAGCTCCCTTCTCTGGAAGCTGAGGTAGTCTCTGTCACACATAGGGCACTCTGATGGCAATGTCCATACCACAAATGTGACCCTATCTCAGTAACTTTAGTTTCTTGAACTTGGTCAGGAATATGCTCTCTGCAAAATGAACTACATTTTCCCATCTACATAGAATTTGCATAGTGTCTTTATTGGATGTGTTTACATCGATTTATAGAATATAATTTTCTAAAAATCAAAGTTATAAAATAAGCATATCATTCTATGTCAAATGTGAATACCAAACACACTTTAAAATGTTTCTCAAGCAATTACCCTGTACCAAGATAATTGGTACGTACTAAAAATGTGCAGATGATTAACGCCTAATCATAGTCTTTGTCCTTGTAAATGTTTAGTACAAAAGAAGGAGCAGAAGAGTGAATAAGCAGATAATAGGATGATCTGCTGAGTCTTGTTTAGGAATAAACAGTTTCCTGCATGAGAGCAGATTCTGTGTAGCTTTACTGTGTCTACAGGGCACAGCAATGCAGGTGGGATCCGAACAGCCTTGAGATTCTGGTAAGAAAAGGGAGCAAAGTTTATGCTAGCAGAGATGTACAGCTTGTGCAATGGAAAATGAAAATTGTTCTCAGAGACTAGGGAGACTATGACTGCAGTGAGATATGACATGTCTACAGAGGAGAGATCAGAGAGGTTTGCAGCTGTCAGCATTATATTCTGTTTTAAGTATCTGTCAGTCAGGAACTTTTTTTCTATCTGTGTAGTATGTATCTAATTTGTTTTGGTATAGATGGGTAGATCACAGAAGCGAGGGAAAGGCAAGGATGGGAATGGAGATTCCAGGTACAGAGAAAACTGTCAGCATACTGCAGGGAAAAGAGACAAAGGACCTTGGAATAAGAAGGCAGTACTGTTCTCTCAGCTTAACTTGACTTTAGAGGGTCTACTCAGAGCCTCTGAATATCCAATCTTCTTTTCTGAGGTAGTTAACTACACAAAACTTGTAACTGCAATCATTTTGATCATTTGAGATACAACCCTCTCCCAGTTTTATAGTCTAGAGCTGCTATCCTTATGGTTGTAGAGAACATTTGGTTGAAAGAAAATGGTAAAGGGAAACATAAAGACATTAGAAAATTCAGTTTATTTTTTATATATTACAAATAATCTTAACTTTATTATAAATGTGCTAAGTAAAGTTTTACTGAACTAGAGAGATGGCCCAGAGGAAAAAACGACTACCAACGAGCCCATCTACTACCCTTCAATCCATAAGACCTGAAAGGAGGGAGCCAACTCTTGAGGGTTGTTTTCTGACCTCTATCCCACACACTGCCTGTGCCCTATCACATATGTACACACACACACACACACACACAAAGAGAGAGAGAGAGAGAGAGAGAGAGAGAGAGAGAGAGAGAGAGAGAGAGGGAGAGGGAGAGAGGGAGAGAGAGAGAGAGACAGAAAGACAGACAGAGAGAGAGAGAGAGAGAGAGAGAGAGAGAGGAGAGTCTTCTTGCATTATGGCATACTTTTCTTCTAACACTTGAGACAGAAAGAAAAAGCCAATTCTGTGATTGGATTCTCTCTCTCTCTCTTTCTCAGATGCTTAGGATGTAATTACACATAACAAACTAAGAAATCACCAGAAGACTGGTCATAATCTTGGGTCAATAGCTGCATAGGTACTCGCATCAAGATGGTGGAGATGGTTAAAAGGAAAACCAATGATTTCAGGACTTGGTACTTGGCAGAGTTTTATAGTATATACAGTTGTTTTAACTTTAACTAAAACTATGAGTCAAGAATGAAAAATATACATGTGACTATATGAACGCGATCCTAAGCAGTAAATATACATTATTGAGATAAACACACATTTATGATCAAATTATGATGAAAAGAGCATCATGTTTTGAATTTAAAAATATTTATTGGAGTCCTGTTCTGCATCCAAATCACATGGTGACTTTTGAATACAATATCATGTTATCACATTTTTTGCTTTATTTGTCAGACATTGGCAAAAGCAGACTCATGGTAGTAGTTTCAAGCATTCTTCCCTGCATTCTGCCTTCCTGTAAATATCAGAAATTGATATTTGTGTTGGGCTAGTCATGTCTGTGACATAATAAGTGAGACTGGGGCTCATGGTTTCTGTATGCTAATTCCTTATGGTGGAAGGGTATGATGTCACATTATTCTTAGATAAGCATCAGCAAAGAAGAGAGACAGATGCTGGGGAATAAGATACAACTCTCAGTGCCATACTTCTCTCCAAATAGTGCTACTAATGGAGACCAGGCCATCAATATGTGACTATTTAGAGTGGATAATTTATATCCACTCCATAAAAAAATTGCATCTTTGTTCTCTTATGATTGAACAAGTTTTGTCCAGTCAGGTATGATAACTGAAGAGGTGCTCATTGGGCTGGTGAATGTGTCAGACCCTGGCCTCTTGGAGAACAATCTCTGTCAGAATTCTCTTCACTTCTGTAGGACAGCCCAGCTTCAGTAAGAACCAAGCCTCTGTTCCAAGTCAGATTTCTCTAGTGTAATTTCAAAGAATTGTCTTGTTTATCTTTAATCATTAGTGCCTGCTTGTAAAAAAATTATCCAAACAAAGTCTAAGAAAAACAATTTTTTTCAGAAACTACTATATATTTTGTCCTCTTAATTTTGGTCAAGTTTCAGTACTTTGAGTATTAAATATATTAAGGGACTAAAAGAATATTTTAAGTTGTGTTTTAAATGTGAGATGTCTCCCATAGGCTTGTGTGTTTGAACACTTACTTGTCCAAAAAATCTTTAGATTAAAACCTTTAGGAGGCAGAGCCTTCATGGAGGGAAAGAGTCATTGGCATTAGCTAATCTGGCTGGATTTTCTGTCTATTCTGACTGTGAATACTGTATGATCAGTAACTAAGGCTCCTGTTACCACGTGTTCTCTGCTTTTATGGACTGTATCTCCCAAACTGTGAGTCAAAACACACCCTTCCTGCATTAACTTGTCATTAGTTAGGCATTTTGTCATAGCAAAAAGAAAAGAAACATATACTTTCAAAACTTAAAACTGCCCCCAAGCCATCAGAAAATAATTTAAACTTGTTCTAGCATAATATTTGTTCAAAGATCTATTGAACACTCTCTTAAAGATTGTTTTTAGGATTCAACCTTGCTATATTTCAAACATATTCCAAGTCTTATCAATTTGAGTCCGGTATTAAAACTTTTCATGCTTTACTGATTTCTAAGTATATTATTTTTATCAAAGTAAATCAGTAAAAATCAAACCTTCTTGCTATCAAAACCTATTCAAAAATTATCATTACTTCTTGGCATATTTATAGTTTTAGTATTCAATAATACCTTATAATCAGCCTTACTGACACTTGATTATACACTCGTACACACACACACACACACACACACACACAGAACAGTTGAAGAATGGCTTTTATTAAGTGTAAGGAAATACATACATAGAGCAAGAGGGGGATAAAGACTTTCAGCAAAGCAGGGGGACAAGTCTTTGCCTGTCTTTGAGGGTTGGGTTTCTAAAGCCTTTGAAGGATCTTTCTCCCCTACTATTGGTAGTTTAAGGATGATTGGATAACAACTGTTATGTAAACATGTCCTGATCCAGTCCTGAATTTGTTAATGTTGTCCATTATCAAGGTCATTCTCTCAGGAAAGGAAGCCCACCAGGCTTAGGAAGAAGCCAATTAACTTGGAAGTTCTCTACCATTTATGTTCTTGTCATGACCCCTTTCATATCCATCTGCCTCTCAGGGAGTCTAACTCTGCTGCAGCTTTCCATAGTCTTCATATCTGTTCCCATCTGTTATGGGAAGAGGCTTCTCTGATGATGGTTGGACACTTATCTATGAGTACAGTATGATATTTTGAACACAGAATATCATTAGGGGCCTTTTTAAAAATTTTGACAAGTATTGTATGGTTTTACCTAGGTCTCTGGCATATTTAGTCTCTGATTCTTGGTCACTCAAGAGTGTCAGGTATGGAGTCCATACTATGGGGTATATCTTAAACCACATCTCATTTGGATCAAATTAATAGGTTTCTAGAAAAGGACATACTCAGAAACTGGTTTATGTGGAAATCAATGGTTTTCCAATTTACAATCACTTTTGGAAATATAGGAGATGATTAATATCTATCGGGACCTTCAGAACAAAGAATGTTAGAAGTATAAACACTTTAGCAAATCAGGGGTTTGTTTACATGTGTGTGAAATCCATCACATAAGTGTCTAAACAAAGGGTGGCTAGCATTCCTTCACATCGTGATTTTTCCTCTTTCTGTTTGAACATCATTATTTTAATTCACTTTCAGGGCCACCATATTTTAAAATTGAGTAGGAGGGAAAGAATTCACTCCCCCAGCCAGGTAACAAATTAGCATCTTGCATTGTTTAATAACTGCATCCAATTGCAAATGTCACCAAACAGCAATTACACAGAAATTCCCGTACAGAAAGTTCAATGGTGCATGACACCACTGATTATATGCAGTTCTTTTTGAAGGGGTGATTATTCTCAGGAAGAATATTTCATTACCCTTAATCTGGGTCCAGTTTATGCATATACAACGTAAAGCCTCATAAAGTCTGCCACCAAAGTTCAGTATAAATATGTCAGTATTTGGAGGTTATTTTTGTGAGCCTTCTGCATGATTGAAATGTACTATTTTAAGTTATATGTCAAAGCTTATTAAAACTGCCATCAATCGCACTGTTGAAATTTTAAAAAGGTTCTACTAGTTTAATGCATGATTTGTAATACCCGTCACTTGAAACAAAGCTGGGTTCTATGCAGTTTCCAAGCAACAGATCATTTGCAATTACTGTTTAGCATTGAATTCTGTCCCTATATTCCCAACGCTCTCCACTTCTTAACCATCAATATATTTAGAAACATGCAGACGAATAAACTATTGCATTATTTTGACCAAATCTGATGTATGTCATGAGTAAAATGTGTGTAAACAATATAATTGTATTAGGGCATTCAAAATTGAATTTCATGAGTTTAACTTAATGCCCATAGAGGAAGAATTCAATTTATTTAAAGCTCATTTCAAAGAGGTATTATTAGTGATTAGATTTCCTCATTTTATTTAGGGGGAAAATACATTATAAATTCAGGATTTAGAATCCATAGTCCCCTCTACTTTGTGTGTGTGTGTGCACGCACATGTGTGTTAAAGATTATAATGCCTACATAGAAATGATAAATTTAATTAAAGTGGATTCATACTTTCCATGGTAATAATGACAACTATAAATACACTTATGCATGTTTATCATACACTTGGACTGGAAGGAAGCCCATGACATGTAGTAGCCTTATTAATGCTTACATTAAGAGATAAGTCAGTTACATATAAGTCGTTGATTTTAATGTACACATGAATGAAAATACATAGCAGAAATTTTATATTATACTATTATTTAATAAGTAGCAAAACTAGTGTTGGTCCTTATATATTCTGGGTTGGACAAATAAATAATCAATTGATATTCTAAAAACAATTGAATTGTCATTGCTTCTTGTTTTAGTTCAATTAAACAATATCTTGAAAAAGCTAAGGAATTTTATATTATCCAAAACAAGTTTCAAATTCTGTGATAAAGAAAATTAAATACATAGCACTTACACTTTGTCCAGACGTGTTAAATTTCCTGATAGGTTTTGCTTTGAATCATATTACTACAGGTAATACAAAGATATGATGATGGGTATATATCATTCCCACATGACTTCGAGTTAAACTTTTCTTCTAGAGAATTCACTTATGTTTCATGTTGCATTTAGAGATTTTCCCCTAAAATAATACAAAGTCATAAGGAAGACTTTAGAAATGTGTACCTCAGGCAAGAATTCTTCTGCTGATCAATTCAAGCTTCCTAACTTGGCTTCCTTTCTTGTTTTGCTTCTTTGGGTCTCTGAAATATATCATCACTATCTTGTATTTTATGGTTAATATCTACTTATAAATGAGCACATAACATGAGTGTCTTGTTGGGTTACCTCACTCAAGATGATACTGTCTAGTGCCTGTCATTTGCCTGAAAAAAAAATCATGATGTGCTTGTTTTTAATAGCTGAAATATTCCATTGTATAAATGAACCACATTTATTGTATCCATTCCTCAGTTGAGGGACATCTGGGTTGTTTCCAGTTTCTGAATATTAAGAATAAAACTTATATGAACATAGCGGATCACAATTTCTTGTGGCATGGAGGAGCATCTTTTGGGTATATGTCCAGGAGTGGTATAGCTATTTCCAATTCTCTGAGCAACCACCAAATTGATTTCCTGAGTGGTTGTACAAGTTTGTAATCCTACCAGCAATTGAGGCATGTCCCTCTTGCTCTGCATCATAGCCAGCAAGTACTGTCACTTGATTTTTTTTCTTAGTTACTCTGATGGAGGTAAGATCACACATATTTAGAAACCTTGAAAGAGTAATTCTCACCTTTGTATGGAAAAGCAAAAATCCCAGGAGAGCTAAAAGATTCCTTCACAATAAAAGAAGTTCTGGAGGTAACTGTATGGTATTGGTAAATAAACAGACAGGCTGATCAGTGGAATGGAATCGAAGAATCAGAAATAAAATCACATACCTATGGATGCTTAATTTTTGACAAAGATGCCAAAAACATACAATGGAAAAAGAAAGCATCTTGAACAAATAAATGGGTGTCTACATGTAGAAGAATACAAATAGATCCCTGTACAAAACTCAAGTCCAAGTAGGTCAACGACCTCAAAATACAACTATATACACTAAATCTAATAAGACAAAAAGTTGGAAATAGCCTTGAATGCACTGGTACAGGAGACAATTTCTTGAACAGAACATCAATGGCTCAGGCTCTATGATCAACAATAAATGGGACCTTGTGAAACTGAAAAGGTTTATGTCAGGCAAAGTACACTGTCATTAGGACAAAACAACAGTCTACAGATTGAGCAAATAACTTCATTAACCCTACATCCAACAGTTGGCTAATATACAAAATATATAAAGAACACAAGTAATTAGATACCAAGGAACCAAACAACCAAATGTAAAAATGGGGTATAATCACAGGAAGCAGAGGCAGGGAAGGACCTGAGTGGGAGAGAGAAGAAAGAGGGGGAAAGGGGAACATGATCAGGTATTGGGAGGGGGAACAGGAGAGAAGCCCTAAGGGCCAGCAGAATGAATGGAAATATGCAATCTTTGCGGGAGTGGTAGGTGGGGGGACCCTCTAAAATGTATCAGAGACCTAGGAGTCAGATACTCTCAGGACTCAAAAGGAGGGATCTTAGATGAAATGCCTGACAGTGGGGAGAGAGAACTTAGAAAGGCCATCTCCAGCAGATGACTGTTGCCATCCCACAGTCAAAAACTCTGATCTAAAATTGTTCCTGTCTGAAAGAACTGCAAGGACCAAAATGGAAAAGGGCTTGAGGAAGAGAAAAGGAGATCCAGTGACAGGCCCAAATTGGGATCCAATCCAAGGAGAGGCCCCAAGGCCTGACACTATTACTGATGCTATGGTGTGTTTACAGTCAGGCGCGTTCCATGATTGCCTTCTGAGAGACCCATACTTACACCCAACCAATGGA
The DNA here is from genome assembly GCF_004785775.1 of Grammomys surdaster. Taxonomy (NCBI): domain Eukaryota; kingdom Metazoa; phylum Chordata; class Mammalia; order Rodentia; family Muridae; genus Grammomys; species Grammomys surdaster. Next base: position 12,336,760 of record NW_021604567.1, on the reverse strand, counting down.
CTGAAGTTGAGGACACCTGTGGTTGAATTAGGGAAAGGCTGAAAGAAGCTGAAGAGTAGGGAGACCACATGGGAAGACAAGCAGTCTCAAGTAACCTGGACCTCAGAGATCTCTCAGACACTGACTCACCAACCAGGTAGCACACATGATACATATACAGCAGAGGAGTGCCGGTCTGGCCTCAGTAAAAGATGTGCCTAACCCTCTGGAGGCTTGAGGCTCCAAACAGTAGTGAGGCCTGGTGGGGGTGTTGGTGTGGGAACATGTTCTTGGAGATAAAGGCAAGAGGAATGGGATGAGGTACTGTAGGAGGGCAGACTGGGAAAGGGGTAATAACTAGACTATTTAAAAATAAAACTAATAAAAGATAAAATAAAACAAAACACAAGAAAAAAATGGGGTATAAAATGAAACAGAGAATTCTCAACAAAGGATTCTCACATGGCTGCGAAACACTTAAAGAAATGTTCAGTGTTCAGGAGAAAAATGCAATCAAAACAACTCTGAGATTCTATTTTACACCCATCAGGATATTAATCTTTTCATTCCCTGATTCAGAACTGATCTCAAGAAATGTGGATAAGTTTTAGCAGATAATTTTTGCTTTATTGCTTATGGGTTAATTTTCACACAATTCAGGGGAAGCTATAAATTTCCTTGCTGTCTCTATCACATGTCCCTGAACACATTTTCATTAAATTTGTTCATCCAGAACACCATAATTGACTTTGAACAGGTAATTTTAGCATTTTTGTTAGTTTTCTTTCAGTAACCAGATAGAACTTGTATATAGTGAAATGATAATCTGCTACCGATTCAGCAGTTTTATTATAATCATTCAGTACAGTAAAGTAAACTGCTTGGCAGCATACACTTAGAAACCAAAGGAAAAAAAAGGAATAAAAGAAAAATAGGTTACCATGGATATGTAAAAATAGCCCTGCATACCTAGGATTTTTATGTATATTGCTGTTCGACGAGGTGTTCTATATTCTACTTTTGCGAAGTTGGAAATAAATGGCACATATCTGAACTTTTCTCTTTGGTTTTCTTAAAGCAAAGGTATCGAAGAACTCAGATGCTCCTTTATTTGCATATGCATTGCTACATTTTATTCCATTCTATTTAATTCTGAGTTCTGTATCATAGACATATAACATCAATACATCACCCTGGATTGGGAGGAACTGATTTCAGTGGTTAGGATTGTCTTTTTTGTCTCTTTAGGTAGTAATTATATCTACATCTGGAAGAAAAGATGGGTTAGAATCAACTGTGCATTGTTCTTCATCACTCTTCATCCAGGATCATCTTAATGTGACACCTGACTTAATACTAAACAACCTGCATTAACACTGATCAATGTGTAAAAAAAACTCCTAATGCTCTAACTATCCATCCTTGTTTGTATAACAGCATCATGAAGGCATAGACACCACAATAACCATAGTAAAGAACACTGTGACTCAAACACAATAGGATGGTTTATGGCAACTAAGCTTTGTGTGATTTATTCTTTCAAGGTTGAATCTCTAAATACAGGGTGGTGGCTATCAAGCTCCAGTGATTGTCCTGTCTTGACCCCTTACATCGTTGTGGTCGTAGGTATGGTATACACATATCGAACCTTTTAAGTGTTTTCTGGCTTCCAAACTCATGACCTAATTCTTGTTCAAGAAGTATTCTGGACCATTTGTATGGCCCCAAGAACACTTATTTTCTTCAAAGAAGTATTTTCAGGTTAGTTACTTCTTGATTTCTATGTCAAATCAGTTCTGTTGTAGACAAGAGAATCTTTCTGAAATGTAATGTTCACTACATTCTTTGCATGCATAATTTGCTCTTGATACATTCTCATATTTGTGTCCTTTAAGCACTATCTTTCTTGTTACTTCTACCTACATTAATGGAAAGTTAAGGATGTGATGTGAACATGGAAAATGCATTCTTAGAAAATCCTTAAATGTCAAGTATTTAGATCTACCATCATTAGTCTCCCCTGTTATCAATTCCACCCTACTTGTCTGCTCATTGGCCACATGCTTTTTTCCTCGTCTATTCATAATTTTATCCCTTCTTTTCCTTCTTTCTTCCTGTATATGCCTTGTAATGTGGGCTACACTTCCTTGATTCTGAAAGCGTTTTCCCTGTGGTGCTTCCTGCCAAGTATCACTTAGTCAAAAGGCTCTAAATCCCATAAAATGATCACCCAGAATCTATGCTCTTCTCTTCTTTTAGCTCTTACTCATCAGTTCTTACCCTGCGCATTCCACTACTCTGCCTAAGACTGTGGGAATAAAACCAGTGTCATTGATTTTGCTGTTATTTGTAATGAGTTGGATCACTCTAGGTCTTGCTACACCATATTACTGCTTGATTTCTGGTTCAGAATGCATTGTTTACATATTCCCTTCTTTCCTTTCCTTTTGGTCAGTCTTATTGCTTCTCTACTAAAATGTTGGGAATAAAAATCTTCAGGACTGTGATATCTTTTATCACTAAATTATACAGTACAAGATCACATCTTTTTCTGTACAATAATTGAATATATATACACACATATTTATCTCTACAGATTCTTATTTGATACCATAGGCTGATACTTCATTACTGAGTTTGTACACACATGACTGTCTAGTCAGCACCTTCAATCTGATACCTTCATGTAATCACATATATGTTTGTCTAGTTAGAATCTTCATTCTATTAACTCTCTCATGTAATCAATTAAAATTTAATACTTTGTCATCTTATTTACCTCTCTAATGACATCTTGATCTATATACTTTATATGTATTAATAGAATCATTACTGGAGTTATCTTCAACAACTGAGTTTCTCCCATATTAAACCAATGAGTGATTTTTCACTCATTCTATGTTTGATTATGTCTCAAATCCTTCTCTTGACTTTGCATTGTTCTGACTCAAGGTTAAGCTAACTTTTCCTACTTGATTACTATGACCTCAGACTTGGTCTTCTCATGTCTTTCATCTAGCTATAATGCTATCCATGGAGATGCTTAGGTGATATAGAAGAACACATTTTACAGCTTTGTGTATTCCACCTCTCTCCTCAAGATGCTTTAACTTTTCATTGCACTTAAGACCCAGAATCTTTAACTTCAGAGAAAGACACTGGTATTCATCACTGTCTACATGGTAAATTTGATATTGGTCAAGTTACCCAGTTACGTTTCAACACAAATTTCCATTTCATTGTGTAACATGGACATCTGTCTACCTTTCGTTCTCAGAGTATAGCTCCACATCCCTCTAACAAAGGGCCATCCTCATGATAAAATTTACCGTTATAGAAATATATTTGAATACTCTAGCTATGCTATTGGGAGGAGGCAATGCATTTACTTTTTAAATCTCTCACAATATATTATTTTATATACATTTATTAGACCAATTGGAAGACAAAATTATTGTCATCTTATATATATTTTCATCCATAGCATACTGACTCTTAATTCCATGAATCCAAAAACTGGTCCCCTCTCTTTCCCCAAAATATTTTCTATCATTTAACAAATACCAAATAAAAATCAACAAGATGACAGTTTGATAAATCACACAATGCTGTTACTGAAATGTGGTTTTGCCTTAGGATAATTTGAAGATGTTTGCAGAATTAGAGTATTAAGCCAACAACAGCATTTAGAGGAATTTTCTTGTGACTTATTTCCTTGGCCTTTAACATCCTATGTTTTAAGATTTAACTGAGTGAATTTCTAGCATCTTTGATCTTCATCCTGTTTTCTACATTGTAGATGTGTAACATGTTGTAACATCAGAATTTGAACAATACATGAACAAAGATACTTCTGTGAAAACCCTGTTTTATATGGATTTTATATAGTATTGTGTATGAACTTTATTATTTTAAATAAACCTCTTGAAATTTGTCAGAAACAAAATGAATGAACTTACTGAAATCTTTATTAAAATTATAAAATCACATCTAAAATAAAAAATTAAAACATTTTTTCAGAAGACTGTTTATCACTTAACTTTAAATTTCTCTCTTACTGTTTGTGAATGATTTTAAATGTCCTTTCATAATTTAACTTCAATTTAAATCCATACTTCACTTGTAGTTCTATTCAATGAAATATCTGATTATTCCATTCAATGTTGTAGTCATGTTTCAAATGTGATGTTCTGCCTGGCACAGAAGTAAATGTCAATGATCCTGGGACTCTGGACTCTGAAGTAGGAGGACTGTAAAATTGAGCACAGTCTGAAGTATAAAATGAGATTCTATTTTTATAGTCAAATGTACAATTGTATTATTATTTTGGACTACAAACATGAAAAATTAAAATGAATAAGTCAAATCTTTCAAAAGATCAAATAACTTTATAAAATCAAATCAGAACTTATTAGAAATACAAGGCAGTGCTGAGATGGCTCAGCATTTAAGAGTGTTTCCTTTGCAAGGACAAGATTCTGATTTTACATCCCCAGAGCATATTTTCTCTGACATAGGACCTTCATCCTCACATACAGGTTTCATATGCCACATACTCATACATGTAAAAACTGAAGCTAACAAGTTTTACTTTTATTTTCATTTGTTCTTTTCTCATGCAATACTCCCTGTCACAGCCTCCTCTTCCTTTGCTCCTCCCAATCTGTCCTCAAATCCTCCTCTCTCGTAGATCCATTGCTCCTCTATCTCTGTTCAGAAAAGATCAAGCCATGCAGAGTTATCAATGGAACCTGGCATAACAAGATTCAAGAAGACTACTCACAATTCTCATGGGACAAAGCAACACAGGAAGAGAATAAAATATCTCAAGAGGAGTCAAGAGAGATAGAGACAGCACCATTCCCACTGTTAGAATCCCTAAGCTAAACAACTACAATGTACATGTTGAGGACCTAGTTGTGACCCATACAGTCTCCATGATTGCTGCTTCAGTCTCTGTGAGCCCTGCGAACCATGCTTAGTTTATTCTGTGGTCTGTGTTCTTCTGATGTCTTAGAACCCTCTGGTTTTTACTGTCCTTTCTCACTATCGTCCAAGATGTGCTGGGGCAATGGTGAAGTTAGCATTTTTAATTGAAAGATAACCACATATAGATTTACCTTAAGGTAGTATTATATAATACTATAATATTATAGTGTATATTATAATCTACACAATATTATGATATAGACAATTAGAAACACAGGGTGATTTATGTGTCCATCAAGCTGTATTCATGCATTGGATCCCTTCATGAAGAATTTAATGAAACTATATTCAAGATCATCAATGGGAGCATGATCTAAAGAAGCAGAAGGGTAAGAGACAACAAACATCAGGGCAGGAAGACTTTCTGTAGAAGCATCTTTTCCTTTGCAATTCTTTTCAAGATTATTATGTTCACAAACTATAACATTCAGGTACAGAAAATACAAATGTATCAAAGCCACTTATATTGGATAACAGTTCTGCTGACATACATAGCGATAAGCCTGTTTGAAGATACTTATCAACTATAATTTTCTTAAAATTGTGGACTGAATGGCAGCTTGTAGTGAAAAATATTACTTTGTACTCAGAGAAACATGATATAATAGAACGAGAATCCAGTGGAGACATTAGAAGTCAATGTTTAAAAGGTCCTTTACCCATATAACTTTTTAAAAATTAATCTATTTTTTCAAAGATCGTACAGGAGAGATGAATTCAATATACTTCTGAATAATATCATCTGTTTATAAGGCAACTGTGATAGTACCCATTGACTTCTGTTAGATTGTTCAAATATCTAAAGAACTCAAAATCAATTCAAAATGAGAAAAAGTGGTCATACTGAAAATAGTATATCAAAAACTTAAAAACTTGGGCTTGAGAGCCAGTTCAGCAGTTTAAGAGTCTTTCTGTGGTTACCTGAAATCACATTCCATTCTCCACATCTACATATAATAAAAATAAAAATATATCTAAATGAACTCATACATTTTATTCCCATGTATAGTAAAGTATTTCAACACATATTTTCATTCTTCCTGACTTCATATGAGATGCTGTCTAATGGACATCTACACTGCAGTCAGAGATAGTAAAGCATGAAGAAACAAATGGAGAGCTCCTACACACTAATGCTGTTCACAGCTGAGAGCAGTCTCCATGGGACCACTCACATAACTTTTCTGATATGATTATAGCTAACATGAAGGGTTATGAAAGTTAGCAGTAGTAAATATAAGTTGTCCCACCAAACTTGACTCATCTTAATAAAAGTATATGTGTCTTATTAAATGGTCAAAAATAATCATCTGTGCATATTTCTTTATATTATTGTTCTTTGATGAGTTTTCTTTGTAAAGATGATATTTCTTCACCTAAGATGTCTACAGGAGCAGATAAATGTCTTTTTAAATGTTTTCTATGAAAGGTGCCAATGGATCACCCCTAAGAAAGAGCTTATATGAAGTGAACAGAGGACTTTCAATGTTTGGCACAAGGGCATGAACCACTGATTTGTCAGAATTCACACGTGTAAGTGCTACTACTCTAGTCAGAAGCATTTCTCCAAGCAGAAGCTACCATCAAGAGCAAAAAATCTTGGGTCCTTTAAAAAAAGTTCTAACATTGGTAATGGTAATAGTTCGTATTCATCACTTACTTTGAACTTCCAAGTAGGCAAAAATTGCCAGGCACTGAGAAAGTGACTCTTATAGGATCATGTATTGACTTCAAATGTTGAATAAAAAGTATTTCCAACACATAAAACTTAAACTAACATAGTAACACCAACTGTCAGGCTTATGTCTGAGGTATGGAACACTATTTACTTCATTGCTAAACATTCCCTAAGTGGAAATCATAAATACATCTTATCATTCATATGGAGAATATTTATCATGAAGAGAGAAATCACACTCAAACAATAATGAGACAACTTACAAATGAATAATTCAATTTTTTTTTGTCCTATTGACTTTCATGGACAAAGCATAGAAGAATGTGTAGCAAAGATTGAAAGAGTTTAGATTCTAATATGAAGATGACAAGAAACCCTGACTTAAGAATGATGTGACATCTATCCCCACTACTATCATGAGAATTTGTATAAAACAATATTAAGTAATATCTAGAAAATCAACCGAATCACCCATCGATGTGCTTAATACAATGTGTATTAAAAAAGCACCATGAAGAAATGGATTTGAATGTATCCATTTCTTCACAACTGTCATAATTCTTGGCTGTATATGAATTAGTTATCAGTGACCTTCGACTTTGTGTGATGATGTGACAAATTAGTGCTAGTACATGGTGGATGGATAAGAAGCAGTTGAACACTGCCACTCTTAAGAAAATATCCCTGTAAGATGACTGGGAATTATGTAAGAAAAGAAGTACTTGGAAGTATGATGAAAAAGCGGCTTCTTTCGTGATATATATATGTTGTTACAGCTCCAAGGGCTTCATCCAATTTTATTGCTGGCTTTGCTCCAGGATATGTCCATGAGTATCTAAATTATCCATACTTTTAGAAGATTTTCAGAGGAAAGCAGAGATCTGACTTTGGGTAGGGTCTCTGGCAGAACAGACCATAATCTAATATGGATCAGGGCTTATTGACAGATTAGTGGAAATGGAAAACCTATGGCATCCATGGTCTCCAAACTGTTGCTGCTGCAGCAACTTGCTATTGTTCTTTTAATTTTTAACATGGACAGTTTCTGGAGATAATTCACAGATATTGCACTGGTCAGTATGCATTTAGTTTATGTATGCATAAATCCACACCCATACATAGATATTTAAATATCTTCTTTCACTGTAGCCATATCCTTACAAGGGGAAGTTTATCAGTGCCTAGTTAATGCTTGAAATGAATTTGAGTTTCTCCTGAAGATAAACTAATTTTAGCCACAGTTACATGAAGCAGGAAAGCAGTAATGTCTCTACATGGATATAGAAGTCAAGGATGTGCTCACACCTCAAGACACTTGCTTGATGATTTCTGGAATGACATGAAGAGATCAAGGTCTTCTCATGGCAAAGATTGTGAGTGGAGTGGAATGATTTACTAAAAATATGTGACGTTTTTGTCATTCTTATGGAAGACAATAGTAATGGTCACATTGTGTGTTAATATTAGGTATAAAACAACTTTTTACAGCAATGCAAGGTAGTGTTCTGGATTAGATTACTTAAAGAGATCTGACTATAAAAAAGGGTTTTGAATTTGTTGTTTTTCTACCGTTTGTACAATACACTTTTTAACATATGCTCTTAAGCAACAAAATTGTCATTTGGAAAGCTTATGGTGTCACTGGTATTGGCGAAACAAAGGGATATTTTTCAGGTAGAAATTATACCTGTTGAAGGTTTTTATTTGATTTTCTAAATAATGAAATAAGAACAGAAAGCTTCACGTGAACTCAAGATCCCTCATCTATGATGAACTATCAGTTGGGAGAAAGCAGCAATGTGATTACTAATGTTTGGATGGCTCTGATTATTTGCAAAACTCGCTCTGATTTATGGTAGTTGTTCTCAAGTTGTCATCCTCTAACCAGAAGTCTCAGTATCACCTGGGAGCTTGTTAGAAATGAAAATCCTTGGTTCTTACCACAGACTTACTAAATCAGACGTCTTGGAAGAGATCCAGTACTCTGCTTTATAAGCCTTCTAGCTAATCCTGAACGATATTAGTTTTGAAAACAATCACAAATTCCTACTTTTATCTTCCTGCTAATTATGATCTTCTTAAAAGGGAACCCCATAATCATGGTTATCATACTGTGAAATTATCTATCTATCTATCTATCTATCTATCTATCTATCTATCTATCTATCTGCCAATTTGAGAACTTCCATGATCTGTTATATGCAAGATGCTCTAGAGACCCAAGAAGTAGGGGCTAGAAACTGTTGATATCCCAACTGGAACAATTAGCTGAACAATTTTCTCCACCACTCTATTCTATTTAAACCCACAAGGTATTAGATAATGCCACCTGCACTGAAGCTGGATTCTGTCTTATTCTACCATTTCAAATACCAATGTCTTTGAGAAAAATGTTATGGAACAATTAAGAAATAATGACTAGTAAGAAATTGGCCTCTCTCTTTAATGACTCGAAAATAACCACTACATTTTAATGCATAGGGTAGTAGATTAGCTGCTGTCAGCATTTCTGCTTGTGTAACTCAGAAAGTGCAACAGTGCTCACATTCCCATCATACCTTTAGGGATTACTTCCAGTTATCCAACCTTTGGCCATAAAATTTCCATCTTCAGTCTGCTTCACTGTGGTAACTCCATGGGATCCGCATGGTACATGATGGTTTATGGCCTTAATTTACAGAATTGTTTATTCATCAATGTCTGCTATTCTGAATCAATTGTCATTAGGAATGTGTTTTCATCCCTATTTTGTTCAGCTTTACATTTCAACAAATAAAAAAAGATTACTTGGGACATAAAATTCATGAACCATTGAGTAATTTCTAACATACTGAATGAAGTGATTATTATGCTTATTATGCTTATTATTATTATTGTTATTATTATCGTCAACTGACTCAACATCTTTGGTTCATTTTCAAGGTGTTTATGTTTTATAAAACTGATTCCCCACCATTAAAATTTGGTTTTGAATGTTCTTCACTTTATTTTATTTCCACATGTGTCTTTGTCTTCCTTTTCATCCTATTTGTAACTGACTCACTTCTCCTTTGTTTCTGGGTAATTTTCACCAAACTTGGTGTATTCTACACTATAAAAACCAAATGGTAAGAATTCAACTTTGCTTTAAAAAAATGTTAGGTCAGTCATGTTAGTGATAATTTCTGAGTGTAGCATCTGACATTACTAGGAAATATAATCTCATAGCAAATTCCAAACCTTATGGCTTCATATCATATGGATCTTTAAAAATTTATTTTAGGCCATTTCATTTATTTCTTCTCTTCATTATTATTTATTTCAATTAGTTATGGGTTTATTTTGTATTTCCCTTCCTTAAAGTGAAGGAATGACCTGAAAAGTAAATGATAATAATAATAATAAATAATAATAATAATAATAAAATGTTGAAGTCACAATTTTAAATATAAGTATTTATTGAAATAAACCTCATCCTCAGAACTGCTTTGGTATATATCATAGGGGTTGATAGGCTGGGTTTTGATGTCATTGTGGCCAGGAAAGATCAAACAAACATTTGAAATGATTTTAAATTTTCAAATTTGTTAAATTTTATTTTGTGATCTAACATATAATCTATCATAATTAATCTATCATATCTATTTATTTCTCAGGTTCCTGGAGAAATTGGATCTTTCCAGCCACTGGGTGCATTGTTCTCTGCTCATCTATTTATGTTTAACTGTTAAATGATGTAGTTTAAATCCTATCTATCATTCGTGATTTTTTTTCCAGATGTGGATTCATCAGTGAAAATGGCATTCTGAATTATTATTCTTTTATTATTGAATATATTAATGCTCTGATAGCTAACACAGCTTCAATATATTTATGTGATTTAATGACGGGGTAGATATAGTTGTACTTGGTATACATACTTGCTTTATTGAGCCATTTATTATTTTATAATTACTCTCTTGTCTACTTCTACTTTTGACATCAAGTCTATTTTATCTAATACAGAGACAGCTGCTTTTCTTCGTTTCTACTACATAACATATTTTTCTTTCCCTGCATTACCTGTGTCCATGTATCCTGTCATTGCAAGACAAAGTTGGTTTCTTAGGCAGTACGTATTTCTGTTAATTTTCTGTAGTTCATCACTAATGTCTTTCAATTGGAGGATTTAAATCTTATGTCATACTGAAATTAAGAAGTTGCTAGAGATATTTTGTTAGTAATTTTTAATAATTATCTTGTATATCCTTTATTCATCTCTTGCTATCTTCTTCTGTGGTTGTATGTTATCCTATAAATAAGTCCTGAGTGGAAAGCAAGTAATGAGTGCAATAAAACATGACAATCAAACATCCAGAAAGACTGAGATGATGCACCTTCTCATCATGAATTCTAGCCTCCTAAACCAACAATTTTACTTGTTGTATTCTCTGTAAATTACTAATAATGTTTAATTCACTTAGGAGCTGATGTTTTTTTATTCAGAAATTTTTATTGTATTCTGAATGGACTCTAGACTCAGGTATGTTAAATAAGCATCCAACAGTTAAGCTGTACTAACATGCCAGTGCAACTTACTGTATTACAACTAACGTAATTAATGTGATTAGGGTCAAAGGACAGGTTGATTTATATAGATGATTAATTTAGAGAAGGAGTCTGAGGCAGAACAAATTGAATTTATAACTTTATTTGTTAAAACAATAACATTAAAATAAGTAAAATGTAAATTTTCATTACTAAGGACACTGAATATGGTGGATAAATTAAAAGGATTCCTGCACTATTTGACCCAAATACTAGACACATATATAAAAAACTTAAATACTTCAGCTACAAAGGTGAAGGTACCTCCAAGGAAACCTGTGTCCTTGGGAAGCTGAGTTCATCATGAAAAACAAGAACATTATTATGAGGTACAAAATGTAAACTGCCAAAGTTAATAAACAAAAAGAAAGTCTATGGCACTTTCTAAGAAGAAAAGAGATTAATTTTTTGCAGAAATGCCTGGGGCCACTTAATAACACAAGTGACCTTTGCCCTAAGTCAAAGTAAAAAGAAGATTTCATTAGCCAGAATTGGGAAAGGAAATCGCTTCTGGCTAGGGGTGACATATGGGACAAAGCCCAGAGTCACACAAGTGCAGGATTTTGAAGAAAGACAGCTTTGTCGACCAACAAACTCATAGTATGAATTTAGGCTTAAAGGATGGGGTGAAGCCAGATGGCAATGTCAGAGTGCAATGCAAGGAAACACAGTGTGGCAAGCAGCAGAGGGCCTTACTCATGCTGCATCCTGTAATTTCTTCATTCTTCATGATGCTGTTATAATACTGGCCACATTTTTACTAAGGTGTCTACTTTGCATCATATTCTGTCTCTCTCTCTGTCTCTGTCTGTCTCTGTCTGTCTCTGTCTGTCTCTGTCTCTGTCTCTCTCTCTCTCTCTCTTTCTCTCTCTCTCCATTCTAACTCCATTTCTTCTTTTGTACATTGGGAATATGTATATGTAACTATGTTACAATTAAGTTTTAAATATTTACTGCAATCTGTCTATTCTATAACTGATGACATGGTAATAAAAAGAAGAAAAATGCATGCTCATATTAATATTATATCTGAGGGAAAATACAATGTAAATCACCATAGATATAATATATAATGTAGAGATAAACTTTAAAAGTAACTTTAGTGAGGTAATAGAAAATGGGAAAGAAGTCTTTTTCGTAAGTATTTAAATTAGTCCTCTTTAAAGAGGAAACTATTCTTCACTTTCCATGTGACTTCACCACATTTATAATACAGCCATACAAGATGCAAAGTACTCTATAAGCACACAGTTCTGAATGAATCAATTCTCAAGTGATCTGGGAAGGTAAGCAAGGCCAGGCCAGGCTAGTACTAGGATAGGAGAAGATACTGACAGCCTAGTGTAGAAGAGATAGGCAAGCATGTCATCGACATAAGAGTGCAATATTACTGACAGAAGGCCTTGAATGAGAAAGGAAATATCAACACGGATTAAAGGATAGTCTTGTTGGATAATGGGGTGACTTTATTCTGAATAGCAACAATAATAATAATGCTTTGACTGTTTGCATAAAAATGTAGTAAAGTCTTAACTTCATGTTAGCAAGATTATACTTGCTGCTCCATGGATGTGGATGGACTTTGTGAAACAAATATGGTGATATCATTTGAAGAACTCTATATGAAGTATAGGAAAGTAAAATATTAGATTACCACAGTGGAGAAAGTGCTATGCTCTAGTTATCTGAGACATAGCAGTAGTATTTTAATTGCAGAGACTCTGAATGGCCCCTTGTGAAGAAAAAAGGAACATTATATAGTTGTAAAATATGAGAAATTACAGCAGGTCAATTATAAGAATATACCTTGTTTCACTTGATAAAACTTACTACCAAACACTATTAGTTGTAAGTGCTAATATTTTTCCACAGGGGGAAAAACTCAATGATAAAAATATTTTTTTAAAAAAGTTTTTAAAAGTTTTTAAAAGTCTTACTATAAAAAGTGTCATATCCCATTTGTGGTTCACTGTACTCCTGAGCTATCAGTCTTATGAAGTAATATATTTCTGTTGTGTATTCCACAAGCTCCTGTGATAACATTTTATATTGCTTGTCTGCTGCCTGAAGAAGAAGGGTAGAGCACACTTTTAATATGAATTTTGCATCTGAGGAGACCATCCTGTTTATTGCAATAGTCCCATTCTTACTCTAGGGCAATGTTGATCAGATATGAAAAAGAAAGTGAGGAGAATTTGTTTTTCTTCCCAATGGTAGAGAGAAGAGATACAGAGAGGAAAGGAAAATAGGCAGAGTAAGGAAGGGCAAAGGAGTCTTGTAGGATGAATTCTAAGACAATGGTTGACTACAGAGACAAGCAATTCTCAGTGCAGATATTGGCTCTTTTAGGAATGAGACCATCAAAGTAACAGTGTTAAAATATTAATGTCTTACTATGATGAGGATGATCTAAAGAAAGGCTCCCTGAATATTAATTAGTTACCAGCTAGCTAATACTAAAATAAGGTAGGCTTCTGTATGAGTAGTGTCTTTATGTTAAAAACTTTATGTAAACAGAGGGACATGTGTCTAAGGACACATGTAGAAAGGAAAAAAATGGATTTTCATCATCTCTTTACCCTGTATTCTCCTGCAGATAGTTTGTCTGTTAATGGCTACCTCTGAGACATAGTACATTTTAGCTTATGCCATCTTGTCTCTGATGCTAGACCACAAGACCCCTAGGGAAGTAGCATCCTTCAACTTGATGAAGAAGAGAAATGTTTCAAGCAAAATCTTTCTGTTAGAGGCAGAATCTTGTGATGAGCACGTACATATTTACTAGGAGCAATCTTGATGAAAGACAAAGGGAATGGCATGCAGGGTTTGCACATTACAGTATAAACCTGGTACCTGGAGGAGGAGGATGAGAAGAGATGGAGAGCAGCATCCCCTCAGGTGACATCATAGTGACCACATGCACATATGCTAGTATTGAGGCAGGGGAGCTTAGTGAGAGTCAGCGTGATCTATGTTGTTCGACTGAGGCTAATGAACTACAGATTGGGAATTTGTTATAAAAATCTGCATAAAAATCTGCATTGTATAAGATGTTTGTAAAAATGATACATAAATGAGCTCAGGCTCTGGCCTATTTTTTAATAACTTATAGAGTAATATTTACTCATGTTGTTTTTTTTTCTCCTTTTAGAACAGGATCTCACTAATAGTCCTTTGAACTCTCTTCTCAAGTTCTGAGATGGTAGGCTTGTGCCATCATGAATAGTGGTTTATTCTGACAATTTTGAATTCTAGATATGTTCTCAAGATGAATACAACAGGATGTGATCATATGTTAAATTTAGAAGAATAACCTGGAGTGAGCAATGCTGTAAAGATCCATGCAACTGGGGAAGATGATTTTTGTTTAACTGTAAGAAAGGGAGAGAAAAGGTCCAGTAGTATAAAAAGCACAAGTACTTCAAGTGCATGTTGATTAGCTGACTGTGTATTTGTAGGAAGAAAAATTTATCGATAAGTAAATTTTGAAGGCATATAAGATGTTATTTCAAGCTACATGAGTGTGATGTACAGGGAATTAAAGGGGCTTAAGGCTTGTGATATACCAACACAATGAGAACTAAAACTTGATAATACCGCATTGGACAGTTTATTTTATTTTATTTTTATTTCTGTTTTAAAGAAAGCATCTTGCTATGTATCCTTGACTCACTAAGCACCCTTACTACGCTGATCTCGAATTACTGAAAATCACCGCTATTGACCTGCCTTACTGAGATTAAAGACACAGGCCTCTACACCCACCCTGCTTGGAAGATTTTAATGATAGCAGTATCTAATACATTTTCCACTAAGAGGATTGACTTTCTGGCAGGACCTACTTCATTGCCTTCATCCTGGCTGAGGCTACCAGGATCATGCCACAGGTAGCAGAAACCAGGGCCTCAGTTCCCTCTGGAATTCCAGCTCCCTTGAGCTGGGAACTCAGGCTCCTGAAAAACCCTTGTACCCAGATTAGGTAGTGGAGGCCCAACTGCTGGCCCATTGACTGAGCTTTTGAGGCAAAATAGGGATCACCATGGGGAAACCAGGAGAGGCTGGAACTCTTGTGCCTCTCCAGAACCCTCAACCATTGCCACATGACTTCTGTGTCTCCAGTGGATCAGATTTAGACTCCTCCTTTTTTTTGTAAATAAAAAATACCAAATTCCATTTTTTTAAAAAAGGAAATGAGTTCATAATGAGAGAAGTTGAAGTTTCCATTTGATAATTCCTGAGACAAGGGTCAAATAGCAGTCTATCTGATGCACATGGTTAATAAGACATAAAATGGTAGTGAGGGTTGTGACAAAGAGAGTTAGGTCATGAAGTGTGGGGAGACATGAAGGGATTTGTACAGCCTTGATCTAAGATAACAAATATTTTATAAGCCCGTCCCCAGTAGTGGGTACAAAAGAAGAACAAAAATGACAAATACTCTGGCAGAACAGGCTGTTTGTTGTGGAAATGTGTGCAGTTCTCTGTTGACAGTTTCACTGTGTCAGTAAAAGAGTAATTGAGGGATAGCTGTGTGAACTGAACTGGCTCCTGCTTATCAAGCACATAATCTTAAAGCAGTACCAAATGTTAATCTGGTAGTTAACATTATAAGAGGGGCAACTATTGAAAAAATTAATTTCTTGAGTCAGATCTAGATTGACAAATGGTGTGTAGATTCTAACCTTGGTTTAATTGTCTAAGCCATTCATGTAAAGGTGAACACTATTTGTGACACTCGAATATTGTGTTGAGTGTGAGCCCAGGATTCATGGCTAAAGAAAGCAGAGGACACTGTGACTCTCAAGTGCAAGATTAATTAAGGTGAAATCCAAAGGTCAGGATATGTGCCAAACTGGAACACATGAGATATAAATTTGGATGCAAGGTTAGTATGAAATATTGAGAGGAACCCAAAGAAAAGAAATGTATGCTCACTTGATCTTTACACTGCCCTTAAGAAGTTGGGTGGAATACTGTACAGGAAATTCTTTAAGGGGCAAGTATTGATCAAAGACTTCTCATTACTGTTCTATTTGTTCTTGTAGTATGGATTATGCAACACTGGAGTCTGTGTGTTGTTTCATTTAATGTTTTGTTGAAATTTATGTGTAAGTCATGTTTGCTTTTGTGTATGTGGGCTTGGTTGTATATGTGAGTGCAGGTGTCATGGCATTCTGGTAGGCAAGAATATATTTACACATATTTCTGTTCATATGTAGTAATGAAGAACTAATACTTTAGCACCAGTTGGGTACTTACTGGTCTGAATATTGACCCGGTATTTAAGCATTGTCTGTCAAAGTGTGAACTTAGTACACGTTGACAGATAATGCCCTTGGGTGTCAGTCCTGGTCTTCCAATTTGTTCAAGACATTGCCTCTTTTATGTTCTACATTTCATTATGCCAGGCTAGTTTCCCTCCAAATGCCTAAGATTCTTCTTTCTCTGTCTTCTGTCTCACTAGTAGACTGCTGGAGTTAGATGTATTTGTATCTGGTTTTATGTTGGTACAGGGATCTGAACACATATCCTCAGGCTTGTGGCCAACAAGTATTCTCACTGCCAACTGTGCCATCTTCCTAACCTCCTTATATTTTTAATCAATTCTTGAACAGTCATTATTTACATGCCAGAAATGTTCTGAAAAGATCTAACATAATGTTACTCTGTAAACCTTATCAAGTTCTTAACTGAATATGAGTTGTTCAGAGACAAAGAACCAGGATGTTTATAAAATTTTAAGGTAATTTCATAAGTCAATGGATGTAGTTTATGAAAGGAAATTATTTTATAATTATAGTTAATTGAAATCAAAGAATTTTACGAAGCAGAAAAATCATTTTGTAAACAGTTGAAATGTCATCCAGGTTAAAATGAGTGTTTTCTAGACTAATGTTTTCTACTGTTTTTATCCTGGACAGATCTCTTGAACACAGTTATTTTCTTTTTTGTCAGGATCTTGACCCATGCCTATTTAAGAATAATTTGTGTTTTAAACTTTCTATTCTCCTTCCTAAGTGGCTTTGGGTGTTTTACTATGTGTGCTGGTGTGTTTCCATTAGCAGTTTAACATTCCTAATTGTAAAAATCCAAGCTATGCAGCAATGGGACCTTGAAAATTTGTGATTCTTATATCAAAGCTTTCATGTTAAATGTGCCTTCAATCCTCCCCTTTCTTTTCTTTTATGGGCACATTGTCACCACAATTACATCACTTCTCACTTCAGAGATGTCAGTTCCTTGTTTGGAGATGCAGTATGACAGAATTAATGATATTTTCTCCCTGCAATGTTTCTTTTCTATTTTTTTTTTTCATGAGTACTTGTTTCTCACACTCCTGAAACTTAGGAAAAATAAATACTGAATATTTTCCAGGTCCTGCTAAGTTCACACTTTGACAGATAATGCTTAAATACTGGGTCAATATTCAGGCCAATAAGTACCAAACTGATGTTAAAGTATTAGATCTTCATTGCTACATATGAACAGAAATATATGTAAAATTCACTTTCCGTTAAGATCAGTGTTTTGATTTTGATTTGAACAATTTAGGTCTTTGACTAATTGAATAAGTCCCACTCTTACATTATAGGGTAATTTGCTTTATTCAAATTCAACTTATGTAAATATTAATCTAAAAAGACACTCAGAGAAGCATCTATAATAGTGTTTGAACCAGTACATAGACATTCATAAACATTCATAGATTTCATGGTGACATATTAAATTAATCAATAAATCTTCAACTTGATATTATTTATATGGTGACCTTCATGAACACTAATCTCATTGTGTAGAATGCATCACATTAAAACAGGTGAGAAAGAATACATAAAGACATGATATATTATAAATAATATACAAATACATTAATAACAAAATGATCGGTGTGGGGAAGAGCTTCTAAGCTATTTCTGAACACCTGTCTTCAGATATTAACATAAGTGGACCATGAGGCTGTGAAGACTCAGTTTATAATTCATCACAATTTTGTCTACTAGAATTATAGTTAAGTGTTATTTAATGTATAACAATAGTTTATATATATTCCACAAGCAAGGATAATTGTTAAAGTTATAACATGGTCACCTGCTTGTATAACACAGTAAATCATAAAATGATTATGAAAATGATCAGAATTCTGTATTGAAAATGCACTTATATTCAGTTCTGGTTGCTATCTTCAACACTATAGAATCACTACTCTAAAATTAAAGGAGTACTTTAAGCACTAGTACTTTATATGATTAATTTTCACTAGAAAACTCCTTGATATATGAAGTTCAATTTGTTACATTAACATTAATAGAAATGGATTCACATCCTTCTAACACTGGGATATAGTTACATTATTAACAGAAGGAAAATATTTCAAAGAAAATATCATTTAATTATCCAGGCCTAGAGGTTACAACTAGGAAATGTTCTAGTAGGGCTGGGTATGCTGGTGTTTTCATGTGCTAATTTAACAACTTTATGTAATTAACAGGCTGTTGTACCTGCATTCATTACCCAGCAAGTGACAGGCATAAGTGAAACTGTATGTGTGTTGAGAATGGTTTCCATACAATTAAATGGAAGAGTACCTTCTGATTCCAGGCTTGTGTTGGTAGACCCCAATCAGGAAGCAACTTTAAATTACTCTCATTTCATGCTAGAACAAACACTGATGCTGAAGAAGGGGTTTGAAAATAGAAACAAACTAAAGAATGAAGAGCCATATCACACAAATCCAGGGAAACATTGGGTTTTCTATGTCCCAACAATTAGTAAAAAGCCCAAGATCTTTTCAAAAATGATGACAGTATCCCCTCCTTTCCTTCTCAAGAAAAATCAGAAGAAGTTACTACAGGATAAAACAAGTGATGTAATAAAGAGTAACATGGGGTCCTGTGGATAGGGAAGGAAGAGAATTTACTAAGTAGTAACAGTAGTAGGAAGGCTATACTCACGAGCTAATCAAGTCTCATCCAAACAGATACGCTGACACCCTAACCATACCTCAGACTCGATTTTAGTATAGATCTTTTTAAAATGTAAGTAACATAAATGTTACAATGAAGTCACTAAATATGGCTGTTGCTCTGATCAAAGAAAGATATTAAGACATCAGTGTCTTGAGATTGATGTGCTCGAGCATAGCAAAAAGTGTATTTGGTCACACTGATCAAATCATCATTTTGCAAGTCAATAAGAAAACATCTACTTAAAACTTTGTAGCACTTGGGTCTAGGACTTGAGAAGTATTTTATATAATTATACCAGATAATATTATGGACAGAGGATAGGAAATTAATAGGGAAGATATGCTACTTTGGATAAAAGATCAACTAATCTTCTCAGAAAGATTTTATATAGTACACAAAAAATCCAGTCTGTGTCCATTATGAAAATCATAAACATTTTGGCAGTTTGAATATTGCAAAATGTCACTATATATTTGTTGGGGGGGGGGTTATGTGAGAGCCCTAAATGAAGATAAAATACTAATATTAAAATTTAGCAAATTTAGCTTCCAAAATGGTAGCATTAATATAGTGAAAATTAAACAATTCAAAAGAAGAAAATTTTATATATAACTCATAAATGGCCTATATCCAACAATCACACTCTGAATAATAGTTTCAATTGATGTAAGCGAAATTGAAGACACACTTAAACCAGGAGTTAAAGAATACTACCATCTAAATATTGACTAAACATGAACTTGTAATTAAATGTATAATGATGAAATGTGATTTGGTAATGCATTAAGATAGCCTACATGCATCAGTGTGACTATGATAAACACATCAGCATAGGAACCACTGGAGGATAATTCAGCAGTAGACAGCAATTTTATAAAACTAAATTTAAGTTCAACAGACACACAACTTTGTCTAACAGCTAATCAAACAGCCCAACTGCTGTTTGTTTTAAAGGTTGATGTAAAGGGCACAATTTGGGAAATTGAAGAATATACAGCCAAGAAACAGACACAAATGGCAGAAATCTTGTATTCTGACAAATCTTTTGCAAACTTGAATATCATGTATTAGTGGGAAATGTGGTCAACATCTAACTTTAGGGACAACTAGTAAACAGTATGCTTGTAGATTTATACACTGGAGATTTACGGACTTTCCCACTTGCCTAATAAGTTTCAATAGATTAGATTCCTTCAATTATCTTAGAGCCTAGGGGTATGTTTATATCTGTCAGCCTATATTCAGAAAGAGGAGCCTAGAATCACTGTCCTTTCAGAGGCTCCAGCCAGCATTGGACTGGAATAGATGCAGGGACCCACTGCCAATCATAAGATGGAGCATGGGAAGTCTTGTGGAAGAGTTAGGGGAAGGATCAAGAAACCTGGAGGGGATAGGGACTGAACAAGAAGACCAACAGAGTCACCTAATCTGTTCATTTCAAGGCTCCCAGAGACTGAACTACCAACCAAAGAATATACAAGATCTATACCTAGGTCCTCAACAACCTGTAGCAGATGTGCAGCTTGGTCTTCATGGCAGTTCCCACAATTGGAATGAGAATTTACTCTGACTCTGTTGCATGCCTGTGGATCCTGCTCCCCTAACTGGCTGCCTTGTCTAGCCTCAGTGGGAGAGGATGTTCCTAGTCCTGCAGTGACTTGAGGTGGCAGGGTGACTTGGTTAACTAGAAGAGACCTTCCTTTTCTTAGAAGTGAAGGGGAGGGGGAAGAGTATGTGAGGGGAAGACTGAGAGGAGAGGAAGGCTGAAATGAGGTTGTAGAGTGAATAAATAAATAAATAAATTAGTAAAAAGACAGGAGGAGGTGAAAATGGGAAAAAACAACAAAACTTTCAATAATAACATAATGAATTTAAATTGATAAATGTATAAAAAGTGATACAATAGAAGTTGAAAGAACCAAATACACCTTTTTAATCCAATAAGAAGTTTTTTTATAGACTTCATGTTTAAAAAGAAAACACTGGTCAAACTGTAATGAAATACAAATAAAAACCTTTATTTTTATTAATAGCTTTATATTATAGATGATAAATTCAGAATACTTCAAATTTCTAAGAGAAAATGATATTCAACGCAGAATCACACTGTCCATAAATTAAAAAAAAATAAATGTATTTTTATAAGTAATATATTGCAAATTTATCTTGCATGAATGCTTTCAAAAATCAGTTAATAATGAGATTTGAGCCAAACAATAAAATTAGAGAGGGAGAGATAAAGAAAAAGACAAAGAGACAAGAGACAGACAGAGACAGAGAGACAGAACAGAGGCAGAGCCAGAAATACAACCAGACGGTGAATTTGCAAAAATATTGTCTTGAATAAAGGAAATGAATTCCTGTGGGGCTGGCTTTGCAGGAGCCTCCAAAGTGGTTGTGTTATGTTGGAAGGACACTGCCACCAAATCAATTATTTTAAGATTCATGGGACAATGACCAGGAAGTGCTTGAAAGCATCAAACACTAGCTGACACTAAAAATTATTTTTCCTTGCAATATGGAGTAGTTGAAAATGAGAAAATTTATAGAAACAACACAAAATCAAAGCACTCTCATGTATAGTGAAGCAGTGGAAAAGTGAAGGTCTAGGTGAACTGTAACGTAAATGATGGCATTACTTGCAAGAGCTAATGGAACATAGGAAAATAGAATCTGTCCTTGATGTTGGCAACATTCCTCTGTGAACAGCATTCTTGTCCTGACATTGGACCTTGCAGAAGCTGGCAAATTAGAGAATTAAACGCCCTTTAGATCTGGTGTGTATTTTTCAGTGAAAAACATTTACATAGTCAGATTCATGTAAGTGCTTATTATTGTTCAACCTTCAGAAAGTATCTTTTGATAAATCACAAAGAATACAATGACCTTTTTCCAAGATGAAGGGCAGAACAATTATTAGCAAATATAGTGTGTGACAAAGAAGAAATCAAGAAGCCAGTGTGAGTGTGAATATAGGATGTATACGTTTATATACACATATATATTGGGTATGTGTATATGGGAATATATGTGTATACATATACCTATATTCACAGATTGGCAAAAGTTAAGATAATAATTAAATAAGATTATACAGAAAGTAGAAAGCATGCCTCAAGGTTATAAAATATTTAAAATACTTAAAAACCTTCTTTGCTTTACTGTGCATGAAGGGATATCAGACAAGTTGTGAGGTAACTTAGTTAGACATTAAGTCTTGTTGCAAGAAACAAAATAAAAAATTACTAATATGGAGGCAGGTACATATTAACAAATTTTCAACTCTTGATTGCTGGTTTTGAAGTTAAAAATCTCTAGTTCCATAAGAGTCCCATTGTATTCTCGTAAATGCTACATTTATTATCCATTTATTTGCATTCTCTTTGGTGCAAACTATTTAATAATGTGTTCTTAAATCCTTGTGGTGTTCATGCTGCTGTCTTTGGAGCAAACCATCTTTACTGTGAGAGTAGGAATAGGTGGCATTTCTTTGACTGTTGAAACAAGGCAAAGACTACGTAAGTCCATCTTCAGTTCCTCCTCTTCTATACCTACCCAAAGAAGGTGTATGGATTAAGCAGTCAAATTCATGTGAGTCATGGCACTTTGCCAATTCTTCTTTCAAACAAATGTTTATGATTTTGTTGTATTTCTGTGTCTGGGAGCTGTGATGGCCCTTTGTACTGGAGTTGATCACCCAACCCTGAGAGTCGGCCTCAGGCAATATAATAAAATGGAAATCAAAGAGAATGTGGTATTTATAACACAACAACAACAACAACAACAACAACAACAAAAAAATAAACTTCTACTCATCATGCACAGCTTCCCCCAATTAATCTGGGAATACGATACATAAAACGTTAATGACCTCCATTCTTCCTTCTGTATTTCACCTATCAAATCATGAGATAATTTCTGAATAAATGTCTATTACCTAAGTTGCTATTTAGAGAAAAACAAATATAACTTATAGCTGCAAGAATAAAATAATATATACATAAGTTTCCCAAATGAATGCCTGGCATATTCAAGGTATGAGACAACATAATTGGCCAAAATAGATGTCTCCTTTAGTGACACTTTATTGGTGTATTGCCTGAAAGAGACATTGACAGTTTCTGTATGAAAAACGGTTGGTTTTGTTTCCACATGGATTTTACTTGAAGTTTCCTTCATGTGTCATCTGTCTCACATATCTTAGAGGTAGCTGCTGGGGTCAAATACAGTGCAATACCGATCAATCAATGACATTTTCAACTAATGTGGTAAAGTAGCGTTTTCAACTAATGTCGTAAGTGCATTTCTGACACATTTCCAGTTGTTTCCATTTTATATAAAACGTCAGGCACTGGAGAACAGATTGTTCATTAAGTCTGCTATCAGTCTTGGGTTTGGTACATTTAAAAGATGTTGAGAAAATTGCATTTATAATGATGAAATCTCCCAATTTTTAGTTTTCTTCTTCCCTGGGGCACCGTGGCACTGATATCTAAGCAGGGAGTAAAGCTAGCATTGTCAATTGATGTCTCACATAATAAGATTCTTAAGACAAAAGAAATAAGGTATTGTCTGTGAATTTTCTAGACTGGTACAGGACTAAATGAAAGATTTCAGCATTCATAATTAAAGAATATTTTATCAAAATTCCATTAAGCAGTCACAAAGTGAAACATGATGGTAAAATTTCTTATATCTAAAGGCTTTATTAAAAATAAAGGATGGGCATCTTAAGAAACGGTGTAGTCCCAATTATTCATGACTGAGCTTAATTCATTCACAACACAGTAGTTAATAAGAATCTCTTCTGTCAGGATGCTTAGATTTGAATATTTACTTGGGGAATTACCAACAATATAACATCGAGTTACATTTAATTTGTTGCCTGGAGATTAAAAAATGTGCCTAGAAAATAAGTGTTAAAAGTACTAAATAAGTAATATGTGACTTTATAAATCAATAAACCATGTGGTGTAAGTTGTATAGATGTATATGCTTATTATTTTTTTCAGTAACTCATCCAGAAACTGGTCATCAAGTTGTACACCAATAGAAAAATATTGTTATTGTTTAGATATTTCAAGAACCCCAGACACATTACTTGAGGAAAACATGATTGACTTTTCAAGTAAATACTATTTGTTAAGGGATAATTATGTGTGTGTGTGTGTGCATAAGTTTGTAAAGGGCTTTCAGTATTGGAAATATCTTCAAGATACATTATAGCTAATGAGAAAACAGTACCATCTATCATATTAGGTATACAAAGAGAGATATCATACCAAAAGCCAAAAGATAAACGCATGAGCGTCTTAAGTAATGCAACTCTTACTTTGATTTCCTACTGTTGTTTCTCTATCTTATTTCAATCTTTCTCACATTATTTTATGCATGATGTTAAAATTAGCAGGCAGCAAAGCTATGCAGTTAATTTTGTTGTGAAATTTCTTTGTATGTATTGACATTTAATAAAAAAAAAAAACCCTACAATTTTCTATCACATAACAGTAAATAATGGTTTATTGTTTAGTGTTGTTAAGAATATACATTTTTCCAGGTAATAGTCTATCCTGACATAGGGAGTTACTAGTAGGAATCCAGAGCCTCCTTAGACTTGTGCAATAATACTCTCAAGACACACTGTCATTGCATGTCATCAGGAGGAACTTTGTTAGGGAATTTTACCATGTTTCTTATTCTTACTAATTAACAGCTACTTAGTTTTCCGTAACAAACACTTAATGGTTCCTTGCCAAGCCTTAGAGTTAACTAGAATCTAAATGTAATCGCTTCCTTGTCATCTGTACATCTATATGGGAATAGCTTTAGGGAAATATCAGCATTAAGAGATGCCATAGCATAGAATGAATGTAGCGTGAAAGAATGAAGGACTATTTGGAGGCAGTGGGAGGGTACCAGGAAGGAGAGGTAAAGGAAGGATGAGGGGATGTGGAAAGAACAGTCAAAGAAAAGGTGTTGTGGTTACTTTATAATTGCTCTCAAGAGGCAGCTTGATCAAAGCTACTTCTAAATGAAAGCATTTAATTTGGGGCTTGTTTACATTTTCTACTGGTTAGTCCATGGTCATCATAGTGGGAAGCATGGTGGCTTGCAGGCCAGCAGTTTACATCTGATCCACGAGAAGGAGATAGAATGAGAAGAGACTGGGCAGAAATGGGACCCTGTGTGAGCCCTTGGAAACCCAAAGCCCACTCTGAGTGATCCAGCTCTTTCTAACAAGTCCATGCCTTCTAATGCTTCCTAACCAGTCCACCAACTGGAAGCCAAGTATTCAAATATATGAACTTCTGGGAAACATTTTAATACCAACAGCTATGGAGGAGGATGAAAAGGAAAAAAGTATAAATACACAGGTGGCAAAAATATCCTAATAAAAATCTATCATTTTGCATACTAACTTATAAACAATTTTAAAGAGTGGTAGGTAACTTTCCATAGAGGAAAAATCTTGACTCCAAAGAAAGCTCGTGTTCATAAGAATTTTAAAAAGTCATGTAATCATTTGAGGTCAAAGTTTTCAGTAACTTGCTAGCTGCTCAGCCTGACGTCCACTGCTCTCCATGTAGTGACGCTTATTTTGGTTCTGAGGATAGCCATGTTTTGGCACATCACTTTTCTCTAGTGAAAACTCATAAATCTGTTAAATGTTTGTGTGTGTTACTGTCAATGTTTGCTGAGTCTGTTGGGTTTTTGTTGTTGTTTGCTTGTTTGACAATGTTTACAAATGATTCAGCATCAATTGTATTACTTTCATCTAATCCAAAAAACTCATCTATTCTTCAAAAAGACTATAATCCAAGGCATTCAAAAAATAACTTTGCTTGAAGAGTTTATATGTTTCTAAAATCGTTGTTACTATAATAATATAGATTATTATTAATATTGATTTCTAACTCACTTGGACTATTGTTATGGTACTTTTTAATCACTTCTATTATAGATTAAATGTTCCTCAGACATATGTTTATTGGAGTCTTGATCTCTTTTGTGTCTCTGTTGGAAAAGAAAGGAAACCAATTATAGATATAAGGCAGTTAGGCACTGATGAAATTCTAGTGGTGCAGCTCAGTGAATCCCCACAAAAGAGTATTTTAATAGAAAAGTCAAACCTGGCCACTCAATCTCTATCTGTGTCATCATGTGATCTATCTGTGTTGCATGTATTTCCACTGCAAATCTCCCATTTGTAACTCACCTAAAGGAGATAAGTCAATGTAAATTCTTGAATCTCCCAGGAGTGTGAACTAAATACAACTTCCTTCTTCATACATTACTCTGACTCAACTATTTTGTTGTATGTCACAAATGAGACTAAGTAAGGCATCTTCTTATTTATCAGTAAGGACAATGTGTCTAAACATACCAGGAAACTTTAAGAAGCAGAGATGTGCCCCAACTTACCAAGGGACCATTTGGATATGACTCAATTTCTTAGAATCACAGTGCTCTTATTTACATAAGTGAACAGGACTCCTAAGTTTACATTAGCAGACCTTTCATAGTCCAGATGCTGAGAACTCAAAGTTTATGAATCTCCTCAGTTCTTTGATGCTGCAGATCTTGCCTTTTGTCTTTCATCCTCTCCACTGTATTTAGTCTTTACTGTTGATTTTGAAACTCAAAACACATGGAATGGAGTTTGTTCAATAAAGCAAATGGAAGCACTGCTCAGTAAAGTATGAAAAAGGAGCTCTGAATATTTTGATGTATGATTGAAGCATTGTCTCACTGCTATCCGTCTCAGGAAGGCAGCGCTCAGCAGCCAGCTAGTGATAGCATCCATCAATCAGAAATGTTCTGCCCTGAATTGATCAGAAACATTAGGCGACCAATGAGGAAAGAGGCAGAGCATTAAACAAATTTAGTTTTCCTAGCATTTTTTTTTTCTGCCTCCGACTGAAGGACAAATTGCAAACATTCTGAGTCGAGAGAGGACATTAAGTCATATAGTTTCCCTTTAAGCCTCATTTATTCATAACAGTCACAAGAGAAGTGTAGATCTTCAAATGTGAACTCAAGTGCTGCTGTCTCAGAAGACCTGCTCTCTTCTTCCGCATGTTCCTCTCTGTTTCCACTTTCCATTCTATTTTATTTTATTTTTGTGCTTGAGGTATTCAACTGAAAGAAAATACATTTTTTAAATGCAAAATACACTAAAAACTAATATAATTAGGATATATCAGTAAGTGGTTTCGTTTTGAGTTTCAGTTGCCCTGGATGTGAACACACGTGTTTTGTTTTTGTTTTTGTTTTTTTTTTCCCCTCAGTATCCGTTATGATGCCTGGAAAGAATATATTGTTTTACAATTAAAACTGAATCCCATAGCTCTTTAAGTGGTCATAACTAGACACCCAATTACATCTGGTTTTCTTCTGTTTCTCCTTCTTGCACTGTTTTTAACAGAAATTAATTTAGAATATTTGTAATATAGAACACCATGTTACATTGAAAAACAAACTCGATATATTATCTTATATTTATATTTTGAACCACATTTTTTAAAGAGCTATGACCTAAGCTCTTATGCACTCTGTAATTACCTCATATTTTTACTCATTCCTAATGTAAAATAACTGTACTATATTCCATATTGAGGATTCTGTTTTCTAATCAAAACTAAATTATTCTATGCACTATAAATTCCTCTGAACTATATGTTTGTCCTTAAGATCAATAGGAACAAACATTGTGATGAGACTGCTCAAAGGTTAACATGTCTAGGACTGGAGAATGCCGTGGCAGATTGATGGTGGATGAACTAGAAGACCTCTGGGGTGCTATGATTTCATGGATGCAGGAGGGTGAAACTGACATCATTGTTATTAATAGAAACAATGGCTAAAAACACCACTCTTCTTTAAGTAGAACACTCTGAGGGATTTCTTTGTTCAACAAAACTGTTGTGTGCCATGAGGAACAGTTAAAAAGCATTGCAGTGAGAGTTTGAAAATCTAGCTTCCATTCTTGCTGGTTCTCTAACTGGCAAAGCGACCTTAGCCAGCTCAATTAACCTCTCAGCATTTCTTTTCTTGCATATAAACAAGAGAACAATACCTACCTATTCTAACTTTCAGGATTGTTTTCCAATTCAACTGAGATAAAACATTGTGGAAATGTTTTGGAATGAGTTGTGCGGCATACAAATGGAAGTTAATAATCACTGCTAGGTCTGTTTATGACTCCTTTGCTTTCAGAGGCTGTCCTTGTTTAAAATGAGTCATTCCTCTTACTGCGATTACTGCAAACTGATTGTGTTCATCTTTTTTCCTGGCATTCAGCAGTCACACCTCAGCCACAGTTGATGTCTTGTTTATGCCTTTACAGTTCTTCTTTTGTTTACTGCCTATATGTCTGCTCATTCACTCCTTCTCTTGCCTTTTGTTTAGCAGACATATGGGGACTTAAAAAACTCTCTCTCTCTCTCTCTCTCTCTCTCTCTCTCTCTCTCTCTCTCTTTCTCTCTCTCTCTCAACATATAGCTGTGTGTGTGTTCCATGGGATATGTTTCCTATATCAGAAGGATTAGGATTTAGTAAATGATGTGTCTTCAAGTACCCTTGCATTACGCTCTCAAGCAATATGCTTCTTGGCCATGTGGAGTTGTAATTTACAAAGTTCCATATGATTCATAAGTTCCAGTAATGAAATTATTAATGGAATTTAATATGATTGCTATAGAAATTCTACTTTTAAGAGTGTTTTCCCCACTATGATGATTTTATATTGCTTATCCTTGAGAAAGAGACTGAGAAGCATGCCTCATTTTTCATATATATTTGTAAAGCCTCAAACCTGTCTCCTTATCCATTTCTGTATCTCTAACTCCTGTTCTGAATCATATTGTTCATGGAACCAGAGCACCAGAATTTGAACATGTATCTTAGAGTATGAAAATAATATATCATTTATTGACAGAAATATATGGGATCTGCCAAGAGAACAAAAGCCTAGCAGGACATTGATAAACATTGCTGACATGAAGCAAACTCTTTTAGAGTTTACTTTACATCCTGGCATCCTGGCATCCTGTCTATCCCAACAAGGACCAATTGTCTTTTTCTCCAAGACAAAATTATCTGGCTCCATCTAGGATTTCAGTCCATGAAGGATAATGTATCAGTACCTATGCGCAATGCTGTGATGAAAATATCTGGCAAAAACAACCAAGGTAAAATGGTTTATTTTTGATTTACAGTTCAAGATTGTCATGGTAGGGAAGTCCTAGCAACAGGAATGCGAGGCTGCTGGTCACATTTCATCCACAGTTAGGAAGCAGAGAGATGAATGGTGACTACCAGCTCACTTTCTGCTTGCTTAGTCCAGGATCTCAATCCATAGAACGGTGCTGGCCAAACTTAGCGTTGGTCTCTGTATTGCAGTTAATCTAATCTGGAAGCCCTTTTCTCAGAACACCCATAGGTTCCATGACTAGGTGATGGTAGATTCTGTCATCCTGGTGATCACTAATACCCATCACAGCAATGACTGAGCTGGCTAGAACAAAGCATGACTAATACAAGGTGACCACGTAAGAGAAAACAAACTGGCCATTGCTATTTATCATTAGCTTGTTTTCCTACCTAGATCCTATATTTCCCAACAATTAAACATTGGCTCTTCCATCTAAGCCTTTACTCTACTTGGTCAATTACCCAACTGACTAGGAGCAATAGATGACATGTCTGTTGTGTGCTAAGGCTGGGCCAGTACAATGGAGCTGATGCTGGGCTCAGTGGAATTCTTAGTTTCCATCTTCATTTCCAGGACCTAGAAAATATTAGAACAGGGAAGTTACCTTGGGTAAAAATGACTTTTATTCACCTGATGTATTTGTCATCGTGGAGGTTTATTGTCTCAATCTGTTACTCTAGGCCTAGTTCTAAAAGCCTCTAGCCTCTGCTCAATCTAATCTAGGCCTAGAATAATTTCAGCCTCTGAGACTTAACAGCTGAGTACATTCATCCTTTCTAGTTCTTTCTAAACTCTGTTGGCTGGTTTAGCACAGCTGTTCTGGCTGAAACTCCTGTCCAATCTAAATGATTCAATCTGGCTTCTCTTGGCCTCTGACTAGATTTTTCTGCTTATCTCATTCTTATTTTGGCAGTACGAGTTCTAAGCTTTTGGCTCATTTTCTGTATTTTTCTGTCTTCACACATGTCTAGCTTGATCTCTTTGTTCAACCTTCCTCTCTATAAGTGTCCTGGTAAACCTGCCTCTTCTCTCTTTCTCTTCACTGCTCCTCAAGTAGCTTCCATTTCTTCTTGTGTCTCATGAGTGTTGGGCATGAGCCTAGTCTGTCAAATCTTTCTATGATTTATCACATTGTCTGCCACACAGTTAGATACCACTTTCAAACATGGATGCTTTCTTCTACAAACTTTACTTGCATTAATTTGGACTAAAGGTAAATACTAAGGGAATGTCTGTAGACTACTCAGAGTAGCCGTATTGCTGGACTTCTCTACAACCTTGTATTGAGGTATTTGTCATAGATCAAATTGATGACTCATATTTTACTGCCTGTGATTTCATAGAAAATTTTCTATGCAGCTTTAGAGACATTTTGATGGAAGAAAATAGACACATATCATAGTACTTTTCAATGTATGTTTTACATTTTATTTTTAATTTTTGCTGTTGCTATGTGAATGGAGTAGACTTTAATATGATTTTTATGTTCTTTTGATAAGAGGTAGAATGCCAACAGTTTTACTGACAGAAACCTTTTCTTCCAACTTGCATTATTATTCTATAACAAGGGTTCTAATAATAATCAGATGTTCTTAAAACAGACCCCTTAAGTGGGAGCTGAACACTTTTTTCAAAAGAGATTATTATAATTATAACAGGTGGTCATGATGTAAGCAAAAAATATTGTTTTAAAAAATAGTTTTAATCAAGTTTATAGCATGGAGCGACCTTAAGAGAGCCTTATCACAGTGATACAATAATAAAGACACTATTGCCAGCTACATTACATTTGTCACTTCGAACTTGGATACACAGGTGCCCTGTATAAGACAGTGACTTAGTTGAGGTTTCCATTACTGTGAAGAGGCACCATGACCAAGGCAAGTCTTTTGAAGGATAGCATTCATTTAGAGCTAGCTTACAGGTTCAGAGGTTTCAGTCCATTATCATCAAGGCAGGAAGCATGGCAGCATTCAGGCAGGCATGGCACAGGAGGAGCTGAGAGTTCTACATCTCCACCCGAAGAAAGCCAGGAGCAGAACTGTTTTCAGGCAGCTAGCAGGAGGATCTCACAGCTCACTCCTATAGTGAAACACTTCCTCCAACAAGGCCACACCTACCCCAACAAGATCATATCTCTTAATAAAACCACTGCTAGAGACGAGCATATTCAAACTACCACAGACAGACAGAAATTAATGCAGTAGCAATGCCTGCCAATTTTGGAAGGAAATGTACCGAGTTGTTTTCACCGGATAAATAAGGACACATTATAGGCTTGCTTCCTACTTTGACTACCTAAGAGCCTCAGGCTATGTGTATATATTTTAGTCTGGATTCACACACATGAGCCTGGCATAACTGTCCTCTGAGAGGCTCCACCTAATAGCTGACTAAAACAGATGCAGGGAACCAAACATTAGACCAAGCTTGGTAAGTCTTAGGGAAGACTTGGGTGAAGGATTGATGAGCCCAGATGGGATAGGAACTCCATGAAGACCATGAGATTTAACTAACCTGTCCTCTTGAGGGTCCCAGAGACTGAACCACCAAGGAAAATGTATACAATGGCTTGATCTATGCCCATCCCACATATGTAGCAGATGTTCAGATTGGTCTTCCAGTCCAACAACTAGAGCTGGGGCTTACTTTGGCTCTGTTGCCTGCCTGTGGATCCTGCTGCCCAAACTTGTTTGCCTTGTCTGGCCTTAGTGTAAGGGGATGTGCCCAATGCTGAAATGACTTGAGCCACCAGGACAGGGTTGGTACCCATGTGGAACCCCTGCTTCTCAAAGGTGAAGAGGAATGAATGGTAAGAAGAGGTGCTATGGCAGGGAGACGTAGGAGATGGATGACTGTTATCAGGATGTAAAGTGAATAAACAAACTAATGAAAAAGGAAAAGGAGATAAAAGAGAGTGACATCTCAAAATCAAGACATTGTAAAAGTGTCTCTTTTGGGGGATTTTTCTTTTTTAGGGGTAGTTACAGTAGGAAGCAAGCCTATAATGTGTCCTTATCAATCCACTGAGGACAGCTCAGTATATCAGCTCCTAACCCCAAATTTGCAAGGATGGATACTGCATTCATTTATGTCTGTCTGTTGTAGTTTGAATATGCTTGGCCCAGGGATGGTTCTATTAGGAGGTGTGACCTTGTTGGAGTAGGAGTGACTTCACTGGAGGAAGTATGTCATTTTGGGAGTGGGCTTTAAGACCCTCCTTCAGGCTGTGTGAAAACAGTTCTGCTCCTGGCTTCCTTTGGGTGAAAATGTAGAACTCTCAGCTCCTCCAGTGCCATGCATGCCTGGCTACTGCCATGCTTCCTGCCTTAATGATACTGGACTGAACCTCTGAACCTATAAGCTAGCTCTAATTGAACACTGTCCTTGGCACAGCAGCTTAGAGGACATCTAGACCAGGCTCCTGTCTGCAAGCACTTCTTGGAATCAGCAAGTGCCTGGATTTAGTGTCTGCAAATGGGATGGATCCCTAGGTGGGGCAGTCTTTAGATGGCTTTTCTTTCAGTCTCTGCTTCACACTTTGCCCCTGCATTTCCTTTTGATAGAAGGAATTCTGGATTAATATTTTTGAGATGGGTGAGTGACCTTATTCCTCAACCTGGGGCCCTTGCCTATCCATTAGATATGGCATCTGCAGGTTCTTTGTTGGTAATGAGGCTTGATGACCCAGGGTAAGGGAATGCTAGGGCACTGAGGCAGGATCATAGGTTGGCTTGGTTGGGTAGCACCCTCATAGAAGTAGGGGGGGGATAGAGGATGAGATATGGTGTTTGTGGAGGGGAAACAAGGAACAGAGATAATATTTGAAATGTAAATAATTAATGTAACCAATAATAATAATAATAATAATAAAAAGAGTTGCCTTGGTCATGGTGTCTCTTCATAGTAATAATAACTTCAAGTAAGACACTATCTTATACAGGGCACCTGTGTATCCAGGTTTGAAGTGACAAATGTAGCTGTCAACAGTGTCTTCACTGTTGTATCACTGTGACAAGGCTCTTTGTTTGCCTTTTAGTATCCAGTCATCTCTATTGTATATGACAAATGTGTTTCCTGAAATGAGAAGTAACTGCACTCTCAAGGCTGACTCCTCCAATGTGGTTTTGCTCCTTTAATACTCTCACTTTGAAACACAACAAAGATAATTATATTTTAAAGTTAGAACTCTGGATGCTTTTGATTTCTTTCTCCCGTGGTCCCCTACTTTGTATAACTCTACAATTTCATTTCATTCCTCATCTTTACTAACTGTCAAGTAGGTCATCGTTTTACATTTATACTTCATTAATGATTTGATATTATAGTGATAATGTTACGAGCAGAGCCATTTACCAGTGCCACAACAAAATTACTTACTGTATCCCATGTGCCTACAATACTAAAGGGCTTATAGCCCACTCAGTGAACCCTGTTGTGTCTTTACCATAAATATTTAAAAACTTTCTATTTACTTCCCCTTGCTCTGAGTGAATTCATCCCTTCCAATGGCTAGAAACAATAAAATCATTCCTAAAATTTCAACTCAGAAATCCATTCTCCAAGAGAAACCAAAGAAATCAAAAAATGTTCCAGAAAATTCCACTGAAAACATTTGCTTTGTTCTACATTATTCAGCAAAGTCCTCAGAGGCTGCCATTTCTCCAGACTTCCCCACATCTTCTATGTTCTGTTTGGTTCTTTCTCCCATTTCCCATTCATACATTGTGGAAAACTAAGTAGCATGGGCGATAGTAGTACAGTTTTAATGTATAAATTTGCTTATTTTTTATATGTTTTGTTTGATATAACAACTCATATTGTATATCTGGGCCTTGCAGCTGATTTCCCCAATGGGAGCCACAAGTTTCCCATTTGTAGCTTAAAATATGCCACAGTGGTCAAACATACAGTCTGGGTCAAGTCACCGTATCCAACAAATCAGATACTTTTTTTCAAACCTCAGAGACAGGTATATAAAATTTACTAACACTTTGGCAAGCACTTTAGGCATCTATAGACATATATTATTTACTGCTGATAAGAAATATGATTTTCATCCAAAACACATAATATTAATATGTTTCTTCCAGTTTATATGCAAGCCTTTAGAATTTAGTTTGAAGCTGTGCCATCATAGATCTAAATTGCTATAGCTTGATGAGGATTTTAATTTTTATGAGTCATAATCTCATTCTTTATCTCTGCTCATAGGGTTTGTCCTAAAGTTTGTTTTATAGCCATGTAGGGATTTTATTGTTTGATGATTCATGGAACAAAATATTTCATCTTATTTTCTTAAAAAGTGAACGTAGAACTACAAGATGATACAGTATTTCAAATGCTATGTATATATAATGAAAAGAGTAGAAACTAGGTTCTCAAATTGGTAACTGCAATCTCTTTTTATTGGAATATTGTTCATAACAACCACATATGGAAACAAAATAAATTTCATTGAAAGCTGGAAGAATGAAAAATTTATATACATACATACATACATACATATATATATGTAGGAAGAAGAAATAAGTTCTTGAGATTTGCTTTTCAACAACATAGAGCATATACTTAATCTGAAATACATATATGATTCTATATAATCTATATTATGTAATATAATCTATATAGCTAATATAATTCAGTCTTTAAAAATAAGAAAATGCTACCATATATGGCAACTATGTGAATTTACAAATGCAATGAAAAGTGAAATAAACCATTTACAGAAGGACAAATGCTGCCTGTGTTCGTTTACATGAGTTTTGTAAAATGCATTCATAAAAGCAGATTAGAATCGTGGTTGCCAAGGGTTACAGGAAGCAGGCAATAGTGAAAAGGTATGAAGTTTACTGTACACAGAAGAAATACGTTCTTGAGATTGGTTTTTCAACAACATAGAGCTTATATCTAATGTAATATTGCACATCCAATGTTTTTTACTGTACTATTTTTTGAGAATGTAATTTCTTTCTTCCCAAAATATTTAATGTGCTTATTCTTTGATAATTGTATGGATGCATAATGATCTGTGGTCATTTTAATGCCTTCTTTGCAACACCCATATTACTCCCGGTCTTTCCTAGATCCCTTTCTCACACTTACGATTACTGTTTTGGCCTATTGTCATTGACCATGGATTTAGACCTATCCATTGTAGCCTCATGGGCTCCTTAGTGGGTATACAACTGAATACCTTGACTGTCTTTCACCTAGAATCTATCAGTAGTAAATAATTTATCAGGCACTCAGCCTTCCCTTATTCATAATTGACCATTGATGCCTAGTCTTATTCAAGCCCATTGAAAGCAACTGTAGCTACTTTAAGATCATAACGACCCTGCCCAGAAATGCATTTCGTAGCCTTTTCTCCCTATACTCTGGTTCTTATACTTGTCTCCCCTGACTCTCCTGTGATGATGACCTTACAGGAAATATTTATGCTTGTGCCTATTGGTAAAAGCTTCTCCAGGCCTTAATAAGAGATGCTTCTCTTTATAATAAATGTTGGTAAGTGCAGGTAACATGCCTGCATAAGATGCTGTGGGGTTGAAATTATGTTAAATATTCTGAGGACAAACAAGTCTATTTGTATACAGTTAAAAGGGTGTAAGGAAACTTTATTTAGTACTGTGATTAAGATGGCGGTATTATGATATTCATATATCCATACCCTAAAATTGTAAAAATAAATCACATACAGGTAAAAAAAAAAAAAAGATGAATTTTGTCTTTAGTAAAAGTGACTCAAAGCCTGATGCTCTCTGAAGATTTTCATGTTCTTAAAATGTTGAAGTTACTCTTTGTCTTTGGAACTAACACAGAAATCCATGGTTGATCCACATTGTGTTTTCATTCACCTTGTGAATTCTTTGTGAAAACAAGGTGAGATTTGTTGGCGGCTTTTATTGATCTTTCCCCAGGCTTTGACCTTAAGAGCCCACCTATGGCTAAGTTGTTTGGTGTCAACAGAAACCAGAGAGAAAATGATGTCTCTTAAGTTCCTAAAATTCCCCAGGGTTCAGAGTCTATAGCAGACATCTCCTGAAAAGTCTCATAGCAAATTTGTGATGTCAAAGGTTTCCTTTTCATTTTGTAAACATGGAGCTTTGTAATTTGATAGATAATATTATTAACTTGAAAAAATGTATCTTTTCTAAGTGTCAGAAGTATAAAGTGGTGAGTGTTGTTAAACGTTAAAAATACTCCTAAACCTGCAGATACTTGATGCACTAGGGTGGGGGAATATAGGGAGCATCCTCTCAGAAGAGAAGTGGAGAGGGATGGAAGGGACTCTATGAAGGTGTACCTGAAGGGGGACAGTGAGCAGAATGTAAAATGAATCAATGAATGAATGAATGAATGTAAAAAACTTTCAGAACCAAATGTAAAATTTTTTAAAAATTGAAAATATTGTCTAGAATTTACTAATATGTATTAAAACTTGCAATATATTAGGCCAACAAATTTGTTTAAAAATAAATATGTATACACATACATTCACACAGTGACTGTTGTTGGTCCTACTTTGTGGAATCTATTGCATATTTCTCTGTACTTAATATTTTATGAGCATTTTCGGTAATTAGTGTCAAAAGTTTTTCCATTTATTTATTTGTTTGACACAAGGTCTTTTGTAGCTTAGGCTAGTCTCAGAATATATGTTGCTGATGATATCCTTGATTTCTTGGTGTTCCTACCCCCCACTTCTCAAGTGCTTTCTTAATTTGGGTTTTACTGGTATGAACAGACACCATGGCCAAGGCAACTCTTATAAGGAACAACATTTCATTGGGACTGGCTTATAGGTTCAAAGGTTCAGTTCATTATTATCATAGCAGGACGCATGACATTGTCCAGGCAAGCATGACACTGGAGAAAAAGCTGAGAGTTCTACATCTTCACGAAAAGGAAGTCAGGAGCAGACTGTCTCTCATGTGGCTAAGAGGAGGGTCTCAAAGTCCACCCCCACAATGACATACTTTCTTCAACAGGCCACACCTTCTAACAGTGCCATGCATACTCAAACCATCACAAGTGCTGAGATTGCAAGCATATGCATGCAAATTTCAAAAGCTTTTAAACTTTCTGTTAGCAAGGGGTATCTGAAAACTAAAGATACAAATTTCTCCATTCCTATACACAAGCTATGATAAATCTTCACATGGTGAATTTCTTAGTCGTTCAAGAAAAATGAGATTTGAGGCCTTAGAATGGTCTAGTATACTATAACCTCAAAGAGCAAAGCCTTAGAAAAATCTATTTTCATAATAAATTCATATAATTTTAATCTACTAAATTTCAGAGATTTATATTCTAGCATTGTGCTCTATAGTTTTCATAATCTTCTTTTGAATATATATAATTGGCAAGATATTTTCTGCTGATAGCAACATTGTCTTGTAAAACACACATTTTCTATATTAACATGTATGTTAGCTATTTCAATCATATTTTTATCATATACCAAAGATAACATAGATATTGTTTAAATCTATTTGCGCTGTTATATCAAGTATCCACCAATTGGATAATCTATAAACAG
Source organism: Grammomys surdaster (assembly GCF_004785775.1). NCBI lineage: Eukaryota > Metazoa > Chordata > Mammalia > Rodentia > Muridae > Grammomys > Grammomys surdaster. Next base: position 12,298,823 of record NW_021604567.1, on the reverse strand, counting down.
TGGAATTTTATTGCTTACAGATATGGGAGTTGGTAGGTCAAGTCTCAATGTGGGAACAGATTAAATGTCATAGATGACATACTGTTGTCGAATATCTACAAGAAGAATGTCTACATTGTAAAAGACAAATCCTCATGGAATCACTGACAGTATTTTCAGATATTTTGATTTCTTATTTTTCTAGGAGATAACAACCACAAATACAAAGCTTAAGGTTTCAAATGAATGTTGGAGATAGAAAATAATTACCGATTCTCTGTGAACACATTTTTTTTTAGGTATGAGCTTCTTAAGAAGAGCAGGATCTCCTTTTTTAGAACATGTTCACAGTGTTTGCCTCACCAGCTAAAATTTAATATTATTCTATGAACATAGATCTGTAAAGATACTACTTGGTCTTTTTAAAAAATATGTTCAGCTTTTGCAGATGATAGCATATTATTCTCCAAATAGAAATAACATACAGTATTAACTTAATAGATAAGTGTTTAATTATTAGAAGAATAATTTGGTAATTTGCATTTTAATGTCTGTCTTTTAAAAGGCCTTCCCTTTCTATTAAGGATTCCCTGAGCAATTTGCTTATAACTGTCACATGATACAGAACTGTAGTCTGGATTGACTCATATTAGTCTGCAGATTAAAATGTCTTTTAACAGCCTTATAAAAGATTTTGCTTTATCTATCCTTGAGGACTAACTAAAGGCTACAGGCCTTTGCATTATTTAAATTAGTCTCTCTAACTTAGACTCTTTGCCTAAGGATAGTTCACTGTTTCAGACACTAGGGAAGTAACTACTGTCTATATAATAAAAATCTTCATTCCTTTATTTGTTCATAGTTCCTTGTTTTTTTTTAGAATGCATGTTGAATTGTGCTGGGATACTGAGATTAGAAAAAATAATCCCCTCTGTGGCATGGAAGTCTCAAATCTGGCACTCTGGTGGTAGAGAGGACTGGGAACTTTCCAAATATTCATTATTCAGGTTTCTTTAGTGACACAATCTTGATTTTATTCAAGGCAATGGTGTTCTCAGGTGAAACAGTATAGTTGTCATCTTCTGTGTCCAACTTATGCAAGCAAAATTTATGGGATGATAATTCTAAGAAAAAGAAAGAAAAATATCATTAAGAATTGACTTATCAGAAAGGACATTTTCCTGTTCCTATTCTTCTTGTCTTGAATAGAGTACATGAAGATCAGTTCTACATCTGTCTTTTGACCTTCAGTATGGGCCACCGTGTAAGAACAACTGAATACAAAGATGAAAACAGATGAGACTTGTAAATACACATTGTGCCACTGTACAGGATTCTTGGAGATCATTAATTCACACATGATACCATATTTTTGTGATTGAAACCTGAGTCAATTCCTAAGGAATATAGTTACCTGAAATTGCATTAAATGTGCACTCAAATTAAGCATGCAGATTCTCAGCTTGGAAGAATGCAGAGTATATCCAGTTCATCACACCACCATAGTAACAATTACATCCACTAGTGTTCTGACTTCACATTTTACGTATGCCTCCTATGTGTCCTTCCATTCCTTACAATAAGTTTTGCAAGAAAGTATACACTGCATTTGTGTATTAATATGTCTATAGCGACTGAAATCATGATTTTCATAAAGTTTTAATATATGTTGAATTTAAGAAGGATTTAGGAGACAGTCACTGGTTGTAAGCAAAAGCCTATAATTTCAGCAATCTGGAAGCCGTGACAGGTAGATCTCTGAGTTCAGGGCCTATCTGGTCTACAGAGCAAGTTCCAGGACAGCCAGGATTACACAGAGAAATGTCTTTAAAAAAACAAAAATCAAAACAACAAGAACAACAAAAAATAAGAAAGATTTAATGGAAATGGGAAGTAAATGGAGAAGCAGATGGAACTTTCTTAGTAGAAATAGTAGTTTGTTTTGTGTGGCATGGTGTAACTACTAGCAGAAACAGTTATGTCTGCTTAGGTAGAGTAATTTAGAATATGGGATGTGCTTTCTGAGATGCTGTGTAAATTCTTTCTGGCTGAAAATCTAATAGTGATGCTTCATTTTAATATTTCATAAATCATCAGAAATTATAAGAATATAGCTGGGTCTTCAAGTAGAATGATTTCCAATTTTCTTAGGCACCAAGGAGTATACTTGGGCAGATCTATGGCTCCAGATACATAATGTAGCAGAGGTTGGCCTTGCCTGACAGCAATGGGAGGGGAGGCTCATTGTCCCAGAGAGGTTTGATGCTCCAGTGTAGAGGGATGCTGGAGCAGTGGGGCAGGAAAGGGAAAGTGTGGGTGGGTGGGTGGAGCAGCACCCTCATATAGGCAAAGGGGAGGAGAAAGGGCAGATGTGGGAAGGGGGTTGGTGGAGGGGTAAAAGGGAAAGTGGAATACCATTTAGATGTAAAAGAATGGATTAATTAATTTTAAAAAAGAAAAGAAAATAGCAGTGGAACTAGTAATCAGGAGTCAGGTTGGCAGTGCAAGTTAGTGCTATCACAGGAAGGCAGGCCTTAGCAACATTAACTTTACTGTACATAAAATCACATATGAGTCTATGTGTATACATACTTGTAAATTCTTTTATATGTACCTAGGCATAATTTATATTATATTATTCCACATATTTTACTGAAGAAAATCACATCTTTTATCTACGAGAGGTTGAATAGTGTTACTCATTCTCTAGGCAGTCTTCGATTTCTGCGGAGCTGTGTCCCCTGCAATGCTATTGGTACGTCACCTTTCACGTGTTGATATTTATTAAACCATCTTATTTTCAAAAAGAATATACATTTTGATGTATTGCCTTGAGTCTCATTTAAAAAAATTATCAACACCGCTATTCAGCCTTCTGTTATGCTGGCAAAATATCTGAGACAAACAACTTAAAATCGAGAAGATTTACTTAGCTTCATGTTCTCGGGAGCTTCAGGTGTGCTGGAGGCTTGGGCACATTGCTTAAATCCTGAGGGGAGGCACAGCATTGGGTGGGAACGTAGGGTAGAGTGAATTTGATCATTCATGGTTACCAGGAAGCTGCAAAAGAAAGGCAGAACAAGTGGAGTTACAGCATATATCACTTGATCAATACATTCAGTCACCTAACTCCCTTCCACTGCCATCTTTGTCTCAACGTTTCTCCAGTTTCTACCTCCTCCCAAAGCACCGCCAACCGGGCCCGGAGCTTCAGCGCATGGAGCTTTGGAGAGTACTAGGGAATAAAATGGCAAAATGATACTCAACACTGTCTTTCTTGTGACTCCTATTGTTATGACGACGCTTCTGCCATGCAGGCTATACCTGCCCAGATTTCTTCTCTCATATGTAGGAGGAACATAGAGTCTTTTCCTAAATCTATGACACCTTACACAACTGATCATAACTTGATGAAGGTTGAGGAAACAAAGAATGTCAAAAAGAGGTAACATTTTTTGCAAGAGTCACCTGGTTCCAATACATTCCAGAAACCGTGGTTCATATCGCCCTAATATCTCTGCATTAAAGAACTACTGTAATTATGAGACTGCTGACATCAAAAACATAGCAAAAGTAGCTGCCTTTCCCTTTACTCTCAGTGGGAGCATAGATCATGGATTTCCACATGCCCTCCAGCATCAGCACATGCAAGGGACCTCAGCATGGTCTCTTGTGGCAGTGCAGATCACATACAGACCGCACACATTAACGTGGCTTTCTTGTTCGGCAGAGACCATGGATACCCTTAGCCTTTGGTAGCAGCACAGACGAAAGACATCAACCGGTGGCAATGCAAGCCACTCGCATCAACATGTCTTCAGGTGTCAGCACAAAACTTGGACAGCCAAATGACTACAGGCCACAGATATCATCACAGCCACATAGAGACATAGAAGGCCTATATGATAACCCTTATACCAGTCCCACTCCATTCCCCAAAAGAAAGATAACCTAGACAGAAAGCCATTGAATAGAACTCTTAAAAATTATGATAAGGATGCTGAAGTGTAGTGCCACATATTTGATAGCATTGGCAGAGAAACAGGTGGGGAAGGACTCAGTTTTCTTTAATATGCTGGCCACAGGTTGTTTGAGTATGCTCCACTGAGTATATAGATAACACAAAATGGACTACTTTTTCCTTCTCCTCTTCCTCCTCCTCCTCCTCCTCCTCCTCCTCCTCCTCCTCCTCCTCCTCCTCCTCCTCTTCCCTTTGTAATGGTAGATCACAAGAGTGGAGGTGGACCTGAGAGAACTGTGAAGTAAGTGTGATTGGGGATCATGATGAGGAATTCCCTAATAATCAATACTACCATGAAAAGGAGATTTAAAAAAAATGAATCCTGTAGCAGAGGGAACAGAGTGTAAGAGTCTCTGGAAAATCTCCTTGGTTTTCCATATTAATTTTGATTTGCCAAATACTTAAACTTTGTAAAAGAACAATTATTAGTAAAAATCTATGAATATTTCAAAAACATTTTTTGAAAGAGACATATAGGTAGATGTTTTATCTGTATGTGAGAAAGTTTTATTTACATTGTTTTACTGCAAATATACATAACTTCAGAATGTGAATTCATGCAGACTAATTAGGACTGTAAGATATTTTGAAATTTATTATCCTTCTGTGGGTTTTATAATACTCTATTTACAATGAAAATTTATTTTTCCAGTGAATCACATATGCTTATAAAGTATCAATTTCCTGTTTGTTAGGAATCTCTATGTATTTGCTAAAATATGTAATTATACGATTCATCAAAACCAAATATGTTTATATGTTAGCACAGCGATTTCCAGGCAGCGATGCTTTGGCTCACTGGAGGATTCTTACAGTTTTAGACATGTTTGTAGTGGGGTAATGAGATGTTGCTGGCAGACAGTTGCACTATTAAATATCAAAGAATACACAAAATCATCTATACTTCTAATACCAGGAAGTCATAGTTGACACTTTTATGGTGGGATAAAAAATAAGATTCAATTTTAAATTGCAATTAACTCTTTTAATTCAGCTATTACATAAGCTAATATGGTTAAAAAATATTTGTGTGTGTGTGTGTGTGTGTGTGTGTCCTGAATTCTTCTGAAGAGCACTCATTAAATTAAATTATTTTATCACAACAGGTAAGTGTACATTGTTTCACAGAGAAAAAGATTTCATCATTTCACTTTTAGAGGAAATATCGAAATCATCCTCTAATTTTGCATATTATTTTTCAAGAAAAATGGAAAAGAAAATACTTGTTTGAGGTTTTTCAAAGAATTTGTAAATTGCTTGCTGCTTATAAAAGAATATGGTAAAAACCAAGATGTCCTTGATTCCTTTACAGAGGAATGGATACAAAAAATGTGGTACATTTACACAATGGAGTATTACTCAGCTATTAAAAACAATGAATTCAAGAAATTCTTACATAAATGGATGGAACTAGCAAATATCATCCTGAGTGAGGTAACCCAATCACAAAAGAACACACATGGTATTCATTCACTGATAATTGGGTATTAGCCCAGAACCTCGCAATATCCTAGATACAACTCACAGACTACATGAAGCTTACGAAGAAGGAAGACCAAGTGTGGGTGCTTCGATCCTTCATAGAAGGAGTAACAAAATACTCAAGGAAGCAAATATGGAGACATAATGTGGGACAGAAACTGAAGGAGGGGCTGTCTGAAGACCATTCCACCTGGATATCCATCCCATGTGCAGTCACCAAAGGCAGACGCTGATGTGGATGTCAAGAAGTGCATGCTGACAGAAGCCTGATATAGCTGTGTCCATAGAGGTCTGCCAGAGTCTGACATATTCAGAGGCTGATGATCACACCAAACCACTGAACTGATCAAGGGGTTTTGAAAAGAGGAGTTAGAGAGAAGTTGAAGGAGTTGAAAGGGTTTGCTGCCACATGAGGAGAGCAACAATAGCAACCAACCAGAGCTCCTCAGAGTCTAAACCACCAGCCTGGGAGCACATAGGGAGGGACCCATGGCTCCAGCTGTATATGTAGGGGAGGATGGCCTTGTTAGGCATAGGTGGGAGAGCAGATCCTTGGTCCCATGAAGGCTGGACGCTGAATATGGGAGATTAGAGGGTGGGGAGGTGGGAGCAGAGAGATGAGTAGGGACACATCCTCATGGAAGCTGGAGGATGGGGGATGAAAGAGGGGGTTCCTGGGTGGGGGTGAGGGGGAAGTAGGGTAAGGGGACAACATCTGAAATGTAAATAAAATGTCCAATAAAAAAGAAAGAATATGGTAAACTTGGAGAGGAGAAACAAGAAGATATAATTTTGGTATTAGTTTTCTATTAGTCATTTTGAACAGATTTCCTAAATTTAAATCTCTGGATTTTGAGACACTCTGTTTTGAAGCATTAATATCAAATTATCAGAGTCATTATCTTCTTATGAAATGATTCTCACATTATTGTTTTGGTACAAAGAAAGCCCAGTCTGGTTACATACAGCATATCCAACAAAAAGGATTCTTTACAAGATCTTATGGTGTTAAACTTATAAAGTTTATTCTTATTAACCTACAGCCCAAGCCACATCACAGCTGTCATATGTTTTAGTTGGTATCCAGGTCGATTAAAGCATAAGATTTCTATAACTATTTTTTTTTGTAGTTAGATGTGTTTTTATTAGGGAGTCAAGGAATTAGCACTAAAACAATGATGGAAATTATTGCTGTATTTTGGTATCTCTGATATATGACATTTAATGTATCCAATTGTGGTTGTGTATACTTAAAATCATTGCATGGGAATTTTCCTCACCTATCAGAAATTATGTTGCCAGGACATTTTTGCAATGACTACCCAAAACTACCAATAAATATCTTTGTAGGCAGAGAAGACAAAACATTGCATTCTGATCTCAGAGCACGCACAATTGAAAGGGAGTAAATGAAGTTGAAACCCAAGGCGAGAAATTTAGCAATGGCTTCATGAGAGAGTGGAACACTGTAAAAAATACAGTCTAGAATAAATTGTTCTACCATTCCAAAATCAGATCAGCCACTGACATTTCCCCTGAACCACTTGCTTTGTATTTTTATAAAGTTGTACTTAGACTGTTTGTGCTGGGACTGAATACTTTTTTCAGAGAAGAACAATTTCTCTGCTAACAAATTGATATTTTTTACTGCACTAACTATAATAGTTACTTCTTCATCATATTTATATATCCAGCTTCACAGCATAATGACATTCAGCATTTTATAAAGAAAAATTCATCTTAAGAGTTAATATTCATGAAGAAGTAAAAATGAACTTTCATGGTGGTAGCTGTAATGTTTCCCTAAATGATTCAATATTAATATATGATAATATTTCCTAGAAAATTTAATATTCTGGCACTGGTGTAAAAGTTCACTAATTAATAATTTATTGGAAAAATTAGATCAATATGTTTCTTTCAAATAAAAGGAGGTAGTCACTTCTGTGTAACAGTAGCATATGTTACACTTTACAGTTCTATATTGTTTAGTGAAATAACAAATGGAAATTTTAGGGCATAATTTCACAATGTAACAGGCAATTTATGTATTTCCATTGCCTTATCAGATTAATGGACTAAGCTAATTTTCAATGCTATTTATCCAAATACCATAATGAAAACATTTAAATTTCTACTGAGAAACAACACTGTAACCACATGCAGTTCACAGAAATTGATCTGGCCATACAGCAAAACAAACTGTGAAACTGCATCTGATTGGAAAGAAATTCTGCTTTCTTTCAGAATTTAAATCTGCTTACCCAGTGAGTTTTATTTTAAAAAATGTAATTTGAAAGCAGTAGAACATTTTAATCAAATATAATGTTAGGGAGATCTCATTGTGTAAATTCAATAATTAGAAATGTCATGTGGAAATTGGTTTCCAAAGACCCACCAGGTTGATATTCCCCGACTTTTCTCCTGTTACAATGAGAACATGTAGGAATCAAGCATCTGTGTCCAAGGATGGACTGTAAACCAGTTTCAGAGACCTAACCTGTTCTCATCAAAGTTTCAGTGATAAAAATGAAGGTATCAGAAATGAGAAAAGCACTCTTTGACCTTTATCGTATGTTTTTCCTTCTCAATTCTTTTTCTAGTAAAAATCTATTATAGTAATATTTTATAAAATCCAAGTGCTGTTTAACTGTGGTATATGATGAAGGAATTCATTTTTAGCTATGGGTACTGGAGACTACCTTGCCTTAGAAATGTTGATATGTAGATCTTCTCAGATCAAACTCATTCCTTACAAAACCTGAGTTTAGTTTATAAGTTATGGAATTCTGTCTTTCCAAGGTAGACTTCTGACACCTCCAATTCTTCCTGAGCATGTATGTAAATACACATTTAATTTGAGTACAAAAAGAATGTACCCTTGTAAATAACCTATTTAACATTGACTGCTCAGTCCTTTTTTCTTTTCTTTTTATTGGCTATTTTATTTATTTACATTTCAAATGTTTTCCCTTTTCTCAGTTTTCCCTTCAGAATCCCGTTATTCTACCCCCTCTTCCTGCTTCTATGAGCGTGCTCCCGTAGCCACCCACCCATTTCTGCCTGGCATTCCCCTACACTGGGCATGGTCATCTTTTCTATTCATTCACCAGTAAAGAATTCTTCAGTGACCATCTCATATTGATAAGATATTAAATCTATGTGAGATGTTGAGCTGCAAATATGAGGAAGAGTTAATATCAAATCTGGCCAACTTACATATTTCTATTCTACTAAAAATATCAGAGAATACTTCACTGTGTACAAGAGAATATAAAATATATCCCTAGCCAGGCAGTGGAGGCATATACCTTAATCCCAGGGGTGAGGGAGCATGTACAGGTGGATCTGTATGAATTCAAGGACAGTTTGGTCTATAGAATAAGTTGAAGAACATATCCAGGAATACACAGAAAAACCCTGCTTGAAAATGAAGCCCAAACCAGTATCATTTATATCTATGTCTATATGTCAATGTTTATATAGATATAGATCTCTAAAATAATAGTAATTTTCTAAATTACATACATAAAAGTAATTTTGCATAAATATTTAAACATATAGTACAAAATAATTTATAAATGTTAGATATGAGCTCTTTGATAACATGCATGTTAGATACCAGGGGTAATCTTGTACTATTATAAGTTAGGAATCATGGGTCTCTCCCTATGTGTTCCCAGGCTGGTGGTTTAGGTCCTGGGAGCTCTGGTTGGTTGGTATTGTTGCTCTCCTCATGGGGCCACAAACCCTTTCAGCTTCTTAAGTCTTCTGTCTAACTCCTCCATTGGAAACCCCTTGATCAGATCAAGACCCATGACTCCAGCTGTATATGTAGGGGAGGATAGCCTTGTCGGGCATAAGTGGGAGAGGAGATCCTTGGTCCCATGAAGGCTCAGGGAATTCGAGGGTGGGGAGGTAGGAGTGGGGGTTAGGTGGGGACACATACTCATAGAAGCAAGAGGAGGGGGTATGGGATAGGGGGTTCTTGGGTGGGGGGGGACAGGGTAAGGGGATAACATCTGAAATGTAAATATAATATCCAATTAAAAAAAATAAGTTGGGCATCTTTCCAAATTAGGTTGATGTTAAGCAGAAAGCTTTAAATGCCTGAGGCTTCATTTTACTTCAAAGATTAGACAGAGGATAATATAGACTAATCCTAGAATAAATACATTGGCTCTGAAATGAAACAAGGGAATTTATTTACTCACAATAATGACAGTAAGCAGAGAAAACTAGGACAGTCTTGCTACCCCATACCTGGCAGGTAGTACCAAGAAAATCAGATGCAGTATGCTCACATAGAAGGCTCAGCTTTAGCAATGAAATGATTCCTAAAATGATGTGTTGAGCTTTAACTTCTAGACTTCTAAGCATTATCTTTTTTGAAATAGTTACTGAAGACGGATTACACTAGGTGAAGCCATATTGAAGAAAAGTAGACACTCTAATAATGGCTGACTAACAGAGTCTGTCATACAGAGACATGGACAGAGAAGGGAAGTAGCTATTTAGAGACTGTAACAGATATTGGAGTAAGGGTGCCTGAAGTCAAAGCACCTCACTCTATCAAGGAAAGGGAAAGTCTTCCCTAGTGACTTGTGAGAGAACATTTACCTCGCCTCTGATATTCAGACAGTGCTTTTTGCCCTGGTTTGTTTAGCATGTACTTTGTGCAGGATATCGCAGCTCTAAGGAATGCATGCTGATTCTATGGTTATGACTTTAACACCTCTATGAAGAGAGAAATGACTACCACTCTTTCTCATTAAATACAGAGATTTCTTTGTGCTCTTAATAAAAACAAAGAATCAATGACAGCAATCTAAGCTACATAAGGAGGCAAAGTTCTATCATTGCTTTCTAAATGCGAGCAAATAACCGCAGCCTTATGTATTCCTCAGTATGCAGTATGGACATAAGCTGCAACCAAATATTCTTGCTACCATTATCTAATATCCTTATGTCATTTGCATTCACATATATAGAGAGAGTGAGTTAGATAAATGGATAAAAGATAGGTAGATGTGTGTGTGTGTGTGTGAGTGTGTGTGTGTGTGTGTGAGAGAGAGAGAGAGACAGAGAGAGAGAGAGAGAGAGAGGGGAGGGGGGATCATAATTCAGTGATAATGGCAGAAGTAAGAATACTATTTTCAAAGAGGAGAGAAATGATTATTCTCAAAAACAGTATTTTAAAGTAGCAATACATTTCTCTACTGTGTGTGTGCTATGTGATATACGGGCACAATGGCATAAATGTGGAGGACAACTTTCACGAATTATTTCTCTCCTTCTGTCATTTGTGCCCTGGGACTCGAATGTAGGTCATCAAGCTTGGCAGCCAGCACCTTTTTGAACTCAGTTATTTCAATGCCCCTAAAGGAATACATCAAAGCTTATAGAAATTAATGCTATTAAATTCATCATATTTAAATATTCACTAATACATTATTTACATACTGTTAGTCCTGATATTTGCCAGAGAAAAATCAGTTCCACTATTTGAGCCGAATTAGAAGCAAACTTTTAATTAAATTCGGACCAGGATGGGCTTTGGTCAGGACTACTCTGTGGAATTTCCTTCTGAGTTGTCCCAGATACATTTTGCAGGGACTCATAAAGACAAACACGTAAGTCACCATACTTTGTTATTTTCCAAGAACTACAACTCCCAGCATTCCAGGAGGTTACCTGGTCCTTGGGCAGGTGGGGTTTACAGCTTAACTTCAGATCTTACAATACCCAGTAGCTTTTTGTTATACTTCTTCTAGCTAACCAAGTATTTACTGAATTACTGCTCTTATTTTTTTCCTGAATAGATTTAATTTTGATTTCATAGAAACCAACAGATGAAAAGGAAAAACAAGCACAAAGCGTAAACACTTTCATATTCTTCCAGAACAAAGTAAAAAGCTAACCTGAAAAAAGTTGTTAACTTGGAAAAGGTCATATTTGATTAGTGAAAAGATTGAATTATAGAGTAAGTGTGAATACTTGCAGTTTGCCTTCAGTAAATCAAACTCGAGCAACAACAAAGGTTGATAAATAAACCTGGGAGGAAATACAAGCAGAATGAGAAAATAAGAAAGATTTATTATGATCATGTCATTGTTTATATGTAAATAGAATCATAAAACGTTCAAATCCATTTATTCTCTTTAGGTGATGTAGGCTGGTTCAGTACTACGATTTGCATTCTGTATTTTCAGCAGATTTTACTTGTAATGGCCAACACTGGAATTGTGATTAATCATAACACTGAGCTTGCCTCGTCAATGATTATCCATTTTGATCATCAATTCCCGTGTTCTCTACTCCGATTCTACCTCACAGGCATGTATTCCAAGCTGTTTAATCAAATTTACATGTATGCATCATTTGTCTTATGTATAATTTACATAGATTGACTCAGGCAATAAATCTCATGTTTTCTTCCACTTTTCTGTTTTTACTTAATGCATTAAAGATGTGCCTATATTTCTTTATGTACATCTTGACTGTTCCTCCTAATTGTTTCACAGTATTTTACAATGTGCATCCATCCTATGCTGTCTTGATGGACACGTAATCTCTAAGCTTCCTGTGACCCACAAGTGCTGTGTGACCCTGATATTCATTATCAGAGATCACCTTTGTTGACACACCTGAGAGAGGGGCACATATATCCATGGTACACATATTCCTTTCTTAAGGCTCCAAAAATATGTTACTATGGAAACTCATGTGAACAGTGATTTCTATTATATTTCCTCACATTTTTAAACCATTCTGTACAATAATCTGTCTCCTTTGCCATTTTGAGAACTGTAATGGTGCTTAATACAATGTCTGGCTTTGTAGGTTCTCTGATTTTTAGTTTGAGATCAGTATGGTCTATAACTTTAGATTTACTCATATGTGTGCTACATATTGATGACTTTCTCATTTTTTTTATTGCAGTTCTTGTTCTTTTCCGACAATAGAGCAGAGAGCCATTATGCATATTCTAGATATTAGATTTTTTCTGGTTTGGGATGTTCCTGGCATGTTTACCTAGATATTCTCATTACGTCTGAGACCCTAGCTTTTAATAGAACAAGCTCATGAAATTTGTCTTGCTTGGGCTAGACATGGAATGAAAGAATGATTCAGGTTGGTTGCTGCATATGACGTGTCTTGTTACTCATTTTCCTTGTAGGCTGTTTCATTGTCTCTGCAGCCCTTAGCCCCTAATGACAAATCAGGTCAGATTTCCTTTCGTTTGCTTATTTAACAAAATGCAACACATTATACATATAATCTACCAGGAAAATGTGTTTTATGTGTGCGTTTGAATGTGTGTGTGTGTGTGTGTGTGTGTGTGTGTGTGTGTATATGTGTGTGTGTGATGGAGATTCTTGTATATTAAATTCTTCTGTCATGTATGTTAACATTACACACATTCCATAAAGTAAGCTCTAACATGCTAACATGTTATCAAACTCTTATTTGAGCCGATGCATGAATAGATATTTTTGGGCAATAAGGAGTTCTGACTAAAATCAGGGTTAAAAGAAGGAAACAGAGAAATTCTATTTAAAACCATATAAATAGTACATGTGTATTCGATAATATCCAATTGACACCCAGTGACTCAAATATTTATTTGGTTTCATCATTTTCCAGTAAATAAAAAAATTCAATAAAATACAAATTTATATTATTTTTCTAAAATTTAATTGGACATTGGTGTTTTTATAAACTTTGCTATTTTAAAGATCTGATTTTATTTTTTTCTTAAATTAATGTATTCCTCCATCAATCCCTCTCAGCCACCTTGCCTTTCATTCTCTTCTCCAAATTGATGGCCTATATTTCTTTAATTGTTGTTACACAAATACATAAGCATAGCCTACTAATTTATATAGAGCTATCCAATTTATGTTTGTTAAATGTTGAAGGGATTGCTGAATTTCTACATTTTACTAAGAACTTGAATTGTTAGTGAAGTCATGTAGAAAATCTAAGGATTTGAAAAATACTAAGAATGCCATAACTTGCTTTTTTAAAGTAGGACAAGCAGTTATTTAAATAAGATGGGAGGCCTCAGGGTGCAGTGAACATTTTTAATTGCATATTTAATTAGAAATATGCTGGAGACATGGTGTTTAGTTTAGCTGAAGCTCATGAGCCTTGGCAACACATTCTCTTCTAACTAGAAATGTTTTTACCTTTAAAAAATCATATAGAAGTTAATAGAATTTAATTGTGTTGTTGTTCATTACATAAGGATTAGAACCTTTCATTTTTCCTTTAGAAAATAAGTTGACAGGTTTGTTTTAAAGGGTTTCTCTTTTAATTATCCTTGAAACTTATTTAGCACCTGAACATTAGCAAACCTGACAATTTAGTAAAGATTTTGTAAAATCCAATGCCATGTACATGTTTTCTAAGTTATGTCTGAACTCCAAAGCCCATCTCACTACTTTCAATAAGGGTTCAAGAAGCAAGCAAGGTATGGTCCCAATCAAAACTGAAATGAGGGCTGAGGATGTCACTCAGTTGGTAGAAGGTTTGTCTGAAAAGCATGAGCTGCAATTCTCAGCACACCATAGTGGGCATAGTGATGAATACCTGTAATCAAAAACCATGGGAACAGGAGGTAAAAATATGAATTCAAGTTCATCCATGGCTTCATTGTTAGTTCAAAGCCACCCTGGGATATATGATACTATGAATAAAGAGAAGAAAGGAAAGAAAAATAAAATGAGCAAATTATATAGATTTAACTAAAGCAATATGACATAGTGTAATACAAAATATATTTTATGAACTTAGTTAATATCCATACATTCATAGCTTACTGTAGCTAAGAAATATTTAGTCTTGTCATGTAATATGCTTGAAACATGGGCCATATTATCATTTTGGCAAATGAAGGTTTATTGTCCATGGTCTTATGATGCCTGCTCTATAAAGGAAGGATGCATCATTGTTTATGTCAACAATGCTACCAACTGAAGAAGGCCACCTCTTTTCTTTTTTTTTTTTTTTTTAATTTTTTTATTGGATGTTTTATTTACATTTCATATGTTGTCCCCTTACCCCATCCCCCACCCACCCAGGAACCCCCAATCCCCTCACACCTCCTCCTTCTTCTTTGTGGATGTAACCTCTATCTACCCCCCCACTCCCACCTCCCCACCCTCAAATCTCCCACCCCCTGGGGCGTCCAGCCTTCATGAGGTCAAGGATCTCATCTTCCACCTGTGCCCAGCAGGGCCCTCCACTCTTATATATTCAGCTAAGGCCCTGGATCCCTCCATAAGTGCTCCCAGGCTGGTGGTTTAGACCCTGGGAGCTGTGGTTGGTTGGTATTGTTGCTCTCCTCATGGGGCCACAAATCCTTTCAGCTCCTTCAGTCTTCACTCTAACTCCTCCATTGAGAACCCCATGATCACTTCAATGGCTAGTTGTGAGCATCTGCCTCTGAATATGTCAGACTCTTGAAGACCTCTGAGGAGACATCCATATCAGGCTCTTATCAGCATGCACTTCCTGACTTCCACATCAGCATCTACCTTTGGTGACTGCACATGGGATGGATACTCAGGTGGAAAGGTCTTGAGACGGCCCCTCCTTCAGTTTTTGTCCCTCGCTTTGTCTCCATATTTGCTCCCTTGAGTATTTTGTTGCTCCTTCTAAGAAGGACCGAATCACCCCCACTTGGTCTTCATTCTTTATGGACTTCATGTGGCCTGTGAGTTGCATCTTGGGCATTTTAAGGTTCTGGGCTAATATCCAATAATCAGTGAGTGAATACCATGTGTGTTCTTTTGTGATTGGCTTACCTCACTCAGTATGATAATTTCTAGTTCCATCCATTTACCTAGGAACCTCTCAAATTCATTGTTTTTAATAGCTGAGTAATACTCCATTGTGTAAATATACCACATTTTTTGAATCCATTCCTCAGTTGAAGGACATCTGGGTTCTTTCCAGCTCCTGGCTATTATAAATAAGGCTGCTATGAACATAGTTGAGCATATGTCCTTATTATATGTTCGAGCACCTTCTGGGTATATGCCTAGGAGTGGTATAGCTGGATCCTCGGGTAATGCTATGTCCAATTTTCTGAGGAACCGCCACACTGATTTCCAAAGTGGTTGCACCATCTTGCAGTCCCACCAACAATGGAGGAGTGTTCCTCTTTCTCCACACCCTCGCCAGCATCTACTATCACCTGAGTTTTTAATCTTAGCCATTCTGACTGGTGTGAGATGGAATCTCAGGGTTGTTTTGATTTGCATTTCCCTGACGACTAAGGATGCCGAGCATTTCTTTATGTGCTTCTCGCCCATTCGAGTTTCTTCTGTTGAAAATTCTTTGTTAAGCTCTATACCCCATTTTTTAATAGGGTAATTTGGTTGCCTGGAGTCTAATTTCTTGAGTTCTTTGTATATATTGGATATTAGCCCTCTATCAGATGAAGGATTGGTAAAGATCTTTTCCCAATTTGTTGGTTGTCGTTTTGTCCTATTGACAGTGTCCTTTGCCTTACAGAAACTTTGCAATTTTATGAAGTCCCATTTGTCAATTCTCGATCTTAGAGCATATGCCATTGGAGTTCTGTTCAGGAACTTTTCCCCTGTGCCCAAGTATTCGAGGCTTTTCCCCACCTTCTCTTCTATTAGTTTCAGTGTATCTGGTTTTATGTGGAGGTCCTTTATCTGACACCCTTCACAATAGTTGCAAATAATATAAAATACCTTGGTGTGAATCTAACCAAGCAAGTGAAAGACCTGTATGACAAGAACTTCAAGTCTCTGAAGAAAGAAATTGAAGAAGATCTCAGAAGATGGAAAGATCTCCCATGCTCATGGATTGGCAGGATTAATATAATAAAAATGGCCATCTTGCCAAAAGCAATCTACAGATTCAATGCAATCCCCATTAAAATCCCAACTCAATTCTTCACAGAGTTAGAAAA
>NW_021604567.1:12240595-12282380 GCF_004785775.1 Grammomys surdaster | reverse complement strand
AACATGTAGAAGAATGAAAATTGATCCATTCTTATCCCCTTGTACAAAGCTCAAGTCTAAGTGGATAAAGGACCTCCACACAAAGCCAGATACACTGAAACTAATAGAAAAGAAGGTGGGTAAGAGCCTCGAATACTTGGGCACAGGGGAAAACATGCTGAACAGAACACCAATGGCATATGCTCTAAGGTCAAGAATTGACAAATGGGACTTCTTAAAATTGCAAAGTTTCTGTAAGCAAAGGACACTGTCAATAGGACAAAACGACAACCAACAAATTTGGAAAAGATCTTTACCAATTCTTCATCTGATAGAGGGCTAATATCCAATATATATAAAGAACTCAAGAAATTAGACTCCAGACAACCAAATTACCCTATTGAAAAATGGGGTATAGAGCTTAACAAAGAATTTTCAATGGAAGAAACTCGAATGGCCGAGAAGCACCTAAAGAAATGTTCAGTGTCCTTAGTCATCAGGGAAATGCAAATCAAAACAACCCTGAGATTCCATCTCACACCAGTCAGAATGGCAAAGATTAAAAACTCAGGTGATAGTAGATGCTGGCGAGGGTGCGGAGAAAGAGGAACACTCCTCCACTGTTGGTGGGACTGCAAGATGGTGCAACCACTTTGGAAATCAGTGTGGCGGTTCCTCAGAAAATTGGACATAGCATTACCTGAGGATCCAGCTATACCACTCCTAGGCATATACCCAGAAGATGCTTGAACATATAACAAGGACATATGCTCAGCTATGTTCATAGCAGCCTTATTTATAATAGCCAAGAGCTGGAAAGAACCCAGATGTCCTTCAACTGAGGAATGGATTCAAAAACTGTGGTATATTTACACAATGGAGTATTACTCAGCTATTAAAAACAATGAATTCGAGAGGTTCCTAAGTAAATGGATGGAACTAGAAATTATCATCCTAAGTGAGGCAAGCCAATCACAAAAGAACACACATGGTATTCACTCACTGATTATTGGATATTAGCCCAGAACCTTGAAATGCCCAAGATGCAACTCACAGGCCACATGAAGCTCATAAAGAAGGAAGACCAAGTGGGGGTGATTCAGTCCTTCTTAGAAGGAGCAACAAAATACTCAAGGGAGCAAATATGGAGACAAAGTGAGGGACAGAAACTGAAGGAGGGGCCGTCTCAAGACCACTCCACCTGAGTATCTATCCCATGTGCAGTCACCAAAGGTAGATGCTGATGTGGAAGTCAGGAAGTGCATGCTGATAAGAGCCTGATATGGATGTCTCCTCAGAGGTCTTCAAGAGTCTGACATATTCAGAGGCAGATGCTCACAACTAGCCATTGAACTGATCATGGGGTTGTCAATGGAGGAGTTAGAGTGAAGACTGAAGAAGCTGAAAGGATTCGCGGCACCATGAGGAGAGCAACAATACCAACCAACCACAGCTCCCAGGGTCTAAACCACCAGCCTGGGAGCACTTAGGGAGGGATCCAGGGCTTAAGCTGAATATGTAAGAGTGGAGGGCCCTGCTGGGCATAGGTGGAAGAAGAGATCCTTGACCTCATGAAGGCTGGACGCCCCAGGGGGTGAGAATTTTGAGGGTGGGGAGGTGGGAGTGGGGGGGGTAGATAGAGGTTATATCCACAGAGAAGAAGGAGGAGGGGTGAGGGGATTGGGGGTTCCTAGGTGGGTGGGGGATTGGGTAAGGGGACAACATATGAAATGTAAATAAAACATCCAATAAAATAAATTAAAAAAAAACCAAAAAAAAAAAAAAGAAAATCACTACTATCTATCAATAAAGGGAGCAAAAAATGCATTCACAGAAGGCAGAGGTAAAAAATCTGAAATGAACTCTGAAAGGTAAAATAAGGTCAATGAACAATGATAATAGTTTTGGGTTAAATAAATTAAAAATTTTTTTTCAGAAAACATGATGCTGATGTTTCCGGCTAGAGCATTTCAGAGCAGATAGCTTTGTCCTTGTAGCACAATATGTCACTTATTAGTAGTTTAAAATATGTGCACAGTGTTTATAATAATTGTGATATTCTTGGGAATATAATGGGTGCTAGACATGTGTTTGTCCTTATTTTAAGGTTCATATTTATTTGCTGTATGTATGTATATATGTATGTATGTATGTATGTATGTATGTATGTATGTTTGAGTATACGTATGTGCACCATGTTCCCTTAACTCTCTGCAGAAGCAAGAAGACAACATTAGTTCCTCTTGAAACTGGACTTTCAGGCTGTTCTGAGATACTTGATGAGAGTGTTAGGAACCAGGCACAGGTCATCTATAAGACCAACTGCTTGTAACCATGAATTAATTCTCCAGTCTCAGCAATACATATATTTTATAATACAATGAGGAATATTCTAAACTTTTCAGTCTCTTTTCTGAGTCTTCTATTACTCTATTTCTAATGAGCATATACTGGATATAAATAAATTAGCTATTGTGAGTTCATGTTTATACTGATTCTGTCATGTCCAGAAGATAGTATTTCAAAGGTCTCCTTCCCAGGCTCTTGTTATTTAATTGTTTGGACCCTTTTCTAAAATAGTCCTTAGAACCAAGTGTTGTGGAGTCCTTGAAAGAGATGACCTACCTACAGGAAAATACTCATAGTGGGGATAGTACATGAAATCATTGCCCAGATCACTAGTGCGTCAAAGGTCCACTTGAAATCTTCAGAATGACTCTTCTTCTATCTATAATCCTAAGAATTTACCCTTTATTACAAGACAAAAAATAACACAAGTGTGATATTTGATTATACTAATAGAAATTTCAGAAAATACAAAGTCTCTAAAGGTCTTTACCTGTTTTACAACCTTTTTTCTTAGCATTCAAAATATGTCAAGTTCAGAAAAGCAGCTCTAAACAAAACTATGGAGTATTTATTTTGGCTTTCCCAGTATAATGCAAACATTGGCCTCCTCAGGAGATTAGAAAACCAAAATAAAATCAATTTCCAACTCTATTATTATTGGTATTGTTGTTGTTGTTGTTGTTGAGTCAGAATTCAAACACTGTTAAATCAGGAGGACCATAATCTAGTTAGGGAAGATACTTAAATCCAGCAAGGAGCTATTGGAGTTAATGGGTACAGCACTGCAAAGATTCAATTAGTGTCATTGTTGGTAACTCCCGTTGGTCCTCTCAATCCACCTGAGCAAAGACTAGGTCTTCAGTAAATTTTTGTTTGTTTATTTTGTTTTTTTGTTTTTTTTTTTTACAGTCATATAACAGGAGGCAATAGTTGAACAACAACGGAATCTGTAGAATTTCAGTTGTTTAGAAGCTTAATGTTGTTCAGAATCAAATTAATACTAACTAAATTCTCACACTGCATCTCTGAGACTAGTACTAAAGCTTTTACTGTGGCAATGAAATAATGTTACAAGGAAAGTTAGATAAAATCGCAGAGAAAATTGTATCTGTCTAACTGGATCTGAAACACACTTTTCCTTATCCTTTGGGTTCTCTGATGTTCACAGCAGTATCGACAGTATCCTTAGATATCTACTTGGTATCTACCTATCTCAAACCCATGATTTTCATTACATTAAAATATTTTATTATTATTGGCTATATATATATATATATATATGTATATATATACATATATATGTGTGTGTGTGTGTGTGTGTGTGTGTGTGAGTGTGTGTGTTTGCCTGTATGTATGTATGTATGTATGTATGTATGTATGTGTATATGTATGTCTGTGTAGTGTGTGCATTACCTATCCATCAGAGCTTGAAGACAGTATAGTACCCCTGTAACTTGAGCTAACTATACAAGCTAGCCATCATGTAGGTCTTGATTCTCTAAAAGAGCAACAAGTGCTCTTAACTACTGAGCAGTGTCAAGTCTCCTTTAATCACTTTAAGATGACACTTTAAAAAAGCATTCACATTTCTCTTTATAGTCATCAGAAGCATGGACCATGAGCTTGCACCTGGTTTCTGACAAGAGCATAGACCATGAACATGGCCCCAGGCTACTCTAGGCACATACATCACTTATTGAGATATGGATGATTGCAGATATACAATTGAGAAACAGGAAGAGAAATGGAAGACTTCTGTGACAACCCCTCACCTCAATGCTCACCCCCTTAGAAAAAGTTGCATACCAGAGAAAAACCCACAGAAAGAACTTTCAAAAAATGTGACCAGAACGCTGACCTTATTGTTTCACGATTGCTGCCTTCTGGCAGAGACAGGGAAGGGAATGACTCAGTTCTACTTAAGAGGCTGGCCAGAGAGAGTTTGACCATGCTCCAGTTACTGTAATGATAACACAAAGTGGACTTCTTAATTTTAATTTTAATTTTTTTGTGAGGCAGAAGTCACAAGAGTGGGGGCAGACATGGAAGGACTGGGAAATGAATGTGATCTGGGTGCATAACGTGAAATTTTGAGAGTCAGTAAAAATATTATGTTGAAACATTATTCATGTTATTTACACATGCTAAACTTAATAAAGCTAAAGCATATACAGAAATCCTAGCCTCTACTCCTACACTATCACAGTCACATGGCTTTGGTTGAACATATATCAAACATTTTCCTTAATATGCCTTTTTTCTATAAAAACTGGAAAATGATTTCCTTACTATGAAAGTTCTTCAGCTCTAATTCTCAGCGCCTCCTTTCATAATGTGATGTTTATTATTGCTATATTGTTATGCTTAGGTATAAAAATGTTAAATATGGAGTTACTTTAATAGAATGTTTAGTATATACCAAGAATAAATGTCATTAAAAATTATAAAAAAAATGATCAGTGGTGCAGCAATAGAGAATATATAAATAAGCCAATCCTTTAACATAATGAGAATGGTTTTACTACTTTAATGTTGGTGCCGGGGATACAGTGATGCTATTTTCTCAAAACACTGTTTGTCACAGTGACCATCAGTGGCACTTATACAGGATTAGTGCTTCACCATGATGCTACTTCACAAAGATTGTGCACAAAGAGTGAGTGGTACACTTGAATTTTGAGTTTTCGATAGTAAGAATCAGGTCTGAAATCTACATGATCAGGATCAGTGATACTTCATTGAACCATAGTTACCGACACACCTTCATTAGTTTAAATTGGTAGTTTGCTATTTCCTGACTATTAGTAGATGAATTATTAAGTATACGTGTATTAAGCATGATAATCAGTGGAGACACTATACCCAGTTTTAAAAGTTTCAGAAAAACAGGTGAACATAAAACAAAAAACAAAACAAAACTGTGACATCAATTTCAGTTGATAGACTACAGTTTTAAAAACAATTCCTTTCAAGTTATGCAAATTATTGACAGATTTTTGTGCTTTCGAGGCTAGAAAACAGTTTACTTTCACACATTGATAGAATTTGCAACCATTAGGGAAGGTATGTGTCTAAATATATCAGGAAAGTGTTAGATGACAGCTGAAAACTTCAATTGCAAGTATTTTTTAGAACAATATTTTCAAATGTCCTAGCAATAATACTGCATCTTAATAACTGCTCTTCAGTGATATGAAGAAAAATATCAAACAAATTGGCTAGGGGAGATAGTGGGTAAACACACACACACACACACACACACTTAGAAATTTTCATACATGTGTTAAAAATAAACAACTCCCTTAAAGAAATACAGGAGAACACAGGTAAACAGGTAAAAGCCCTAAAAGAGGAAACACAAAATCTCTTAAGGAATTGCAAGACAACACAACCAAACAGGTGAAGGAATTAAACAAAACCATCCAGGATCTAAAAATGGAAATAGAAACAATAAAAAATTCTCAAAGGAAGACTACCCTGGAGATAGAAAACCTAGGAAAGGAATCAGGAGTCATAGACACAAGCATCACTAACGGAATACAAAAAATAGAAGAGAGAATCTCATGAGCAGGAGATACCATGGAAAACATTGACACAACTGTCAAAGAAAATGAAAAATGCAAAAATCTCCTAGCCCAAAGCATCCATGAAATCCAGGACACAATGAGAAGATCAAATCTAAGGATAATATATATAGACGAGAGTGAAGATTCCCAACTTATAGGGTCAGTAAATATCTTTAACAAAATTATAGAGGAAAACTTTTCTAACTTAAAGAAAGAGATGCCCATGAATATACAAGAAGCCTAAAGAACACCAAATAGACTAGATCAGAAAAGAAATTCCTCCTGTCTCATAATAATGAAAACATCAAATGCAAAAAACAAAGAAAAAATAAAGCAGTAAGGGGAAATGGTCAAGTAACATATAAAGGCAGACCTCTAAGAATTACACCAGACTTCTCATCAGAGACTATAAAAGCCAGAAGATCCTGAACTGATATCATACAGACCCTAAGAGAACACAAATGCTAGCCCAGACTATTGGACCCAGCAAAACTCTCAATCACTATAGATGGAGAAACCAAGATATACCATGACAAAACCAAATTTACAAAATACCTTCCCAGAAATCCAGCACTAAAAAGGATAATAGATGGAAAACTCCAACGAAAGGAGGGAAACTACAACCTAGAAAAACTAATAAAATAATCTTCCAACAAATCCAAAAGAAGAGAGCTACACAAACATAATTCCACCTCTAATAACAAAAATAACAGGAAGCAACAATCACTTTTCTTTATTATCTCTTAACATCAATGGACTCAATTCCTTAATAAAAAAAAGACGTAGACTAACAGACTGGATATGCAAATAGAACCCAGAATTTTGCTGCATACAGGAAACGCACCTCAGTGACAAAGACAGACATTACCTCAGAGTAACAGGATAGAAAATAGTTTTCCAAATAAATGGTCCCAAGAAACAAGCTGGAGTAGCCATTCTAATATCGAATAAAACCGACTTACAACCAAAAGTTATCAAAAAAATAAGGAAGGATACTTCATACTTGTCAAAGGAAAAATCTACCAAGATGAACTCTCAATTCTGAACACCTATGCTCCAAATTAAAGGACACACACACTCATAAAAGAAACTTTACTAAAGCTCAAAGCATATATTGCACCTCACACAATAATAGTGGGGGATTACAACACCACACTCTCAGCAATGGACAGATCATGGAAACAGAAACTAACCCGAGACACAGTGAAATTCATAGAAGTTATGAACCAATTGGATTTAACAGATATCTATAGAACTTCTCATCCTAAAATATAAGAATATAACTTTTTCTCAACACCTCATGGTATCTTCTCCAAAATTGACCATATAATTGCTCACAAAGCAGCCCTCGACAGATACAAAAATATTGAAATAATCCCTTGTATCTTATCAGATCACCAGGGAATAAGATTGGTCTTCAATAATAACAAAACAATGGAAAGCCCACATACAAGCGGAAACTGAACAATCCTCTACTCAGTGATGACTTGGTCAAGGAAGAAATCAAGAAAGAAATTAAAGACTTTTTAGAATTTAATAAAACTGAAGGCTTATCTTACCAAAACCTTTGGGACACAATGAAAGCAGTGCTACGAAGAAATCTCATAGCTCTAATTGTCTACAAAAAGAAACTAGAGAAAGCATACACTAGCAACCTGACAGCATACCTGAAAGCTCTAGAACAAAAAGAAGCAAATACACCCAAGAGGAGTAAATGGAAGGAAACAATCAAATTCAGGGCTGAAATCAACCAAGTAGAAACATAAAGAACTATACAAAGTATCAACAAAACCAGTAGCTGATTCTTTGAGAAAATCAACAAGATAGATAAACTCTTAGCCAGACTTACCAGAGGGCACAGAGACAGTATCCAATTTAATAAAATCAGAACTGAAAATGTAGACATAACAACAGAAACTGAGGAAATTCAGAAAATCAACAGTTCCTACTACAAAAACATATACTCAACAAAACTGGAAAATCTGGATGAAATGGACAATTTTCTAGACAGATACCATATACTAAAGTTAAATCAGGATCAGAAAATCCATCTAAACAGTCCCATAACCCCTAAAGAAATAGCAGCAGTCATTAAAGTCTCCCTACCAATAAAAGTCCAGAATCAGATGTTTTTAGTGCAGAATTCTATCAGACGTTCAAGGAAGACCTAATACCAATTCTCTTCAAACTATTCCACAAAATAGAAACAGATGGAACAGTACCTAATTTGTTTTACAAAGCCACAATTATGCTCATACCTAAACCACACAAACACAACAAATAA
The DNA here is from genome assembly GCF_004785775.1 of Grammomys surdaster. Classification (NCBI taxonomy): domain Eukaryota; kingdom Metazoa; phylum Chordata; class Mammalia; order Rodentia; family Muridae; genus Grammomys; species Grammomys surdaster. The sequence continues at coordinate 12,274,202 of NW_021604567.1, read as the reverse complement.
AGAAATCTTCAGATCAATCTCCCTTATGAATATCTATACAAAAATACTCAATAAAATTCTCGCAAACCAAATCCAAGAACACATCAAAACAATCATCCATCATGACCAAGTAGGATTTATCCCTGGAATGCAGGGATCGTTCAATATTCGGAAATCCATCAATGCAATCCACTATATGAACAAACTGAAAGAAAAAAAACCACATGATCAAATCACTAGATCCTGAGAAAGCATTTGACAAAATTCAACATCCCTTCATGGTAAAAGTCTTGGAAAGAACAGGAATTCAAGGCCCATACCTAAACATAGTAAAAGCAATATACAGAAAGCCAGTAGACAACAACAAACTAAATGGAGAGAAACTGGAAGCAATCCCACTAAAATCAGGGACTAGACAAGGCTGCCTACTCTCTCCCTATCTATTCAATACAGTACTGGAAGCCCTAGCCAGAGAAATTAGACAACAAAAGGAGGTCAAATGGATGCAAATAGGAAAAGGAAGAAGTCAAAATATCACTCTTTGCAGGTAATATGATAGTATATTTAAGTGATCACAAAACTTCCACCAGAGAACTCTTAAACCTGATAAACAACTTCAGAAAAGTGGTGGATTATAAAATCAACTCAAACAAATAGGTCATCTTCCTCTACTCAAAAGATAAACAGGCTGAGAAAGAAATTGTGGAAATGACACCTTGGTGTGAATCAAACTAAGCAAGTGAAAGATCTATATCACAAGAACTTCAAGTCCTCATAAAATTGCAAAGCTTCTCTAAGGCAAAGGATGCTGTCAATAGGACAAAAGAGCAACCAATAGATTGGAAAAATATCTTTTCCAATCCTATATCTGACAGAGGGCTAATATTCAATATATACAAAGAACTCAAGAAATTAGACTCTAGACAATCAAAAAGCCCTATTAAAAATGGGATACATAGCTAAACAAAGAATTCTCAACTGAGGAAACTCGAATGGCTGACAATCACCTAAAGAAATGTTCAACATCCTTAGTCATCAGGGAAATGCAAATCAAAATAACCCTGAGATTCCACCTCACACCAGTCTGAATAGCTCAGATCAAAAACTCAGATTACAGCAGATGCTGGTGAAGATGTGGAGAAAGAGGAACACTCCTCCATTGTAGGTGGGATTGCAAGCTGATACAACCACTCTGAAAATCAGTCTGGTGGTTCCTCAGAAAATTGGGCATAGCATTACCTGAGGACCCACCATACCACTCCTGGGCATATATCCAGAAGATGCTCCAACATATAAGAAGGACATATGTTCCACAATGTTCATAGCAGCCCTATTTATAATAGCCAGAAGCTGGAAAGAACCCAAATGTCTTTCAACAGAGTAATGGATATAGAAAATGGTACATTTACATAATGTATTACTCCTCAGCTATTAAAAACAATAAATTCGAGAAACTGTTAAGCAAATGGATGGAGCTAGAAAATGTCATTCTGAGTGAGGTAACTCAATCACAAAAGAATACACATGGTATCCACTCACTGATAATTGGATATTTGTCCAAAAGCTCGAAATACCCAAGATACAACTCACAGACCACATGAATCTCATGAAGAAGGAAGACCAAAGTGTGGGTGCTTCGGTCCTCCTTAGAAGGAGTAGCAAAATATTCATAGGAGGAAATATGGAGACAAAGCGTGGGACAAAAACTGATGGAGGGGCTGTCTGGAGACTGTTCCACCTGGGTATCCATCCCATGTGCAGTCATCAAAGGCAGATACTGATGTGCGACCCGGCAAGTTCATGCTGACAGGAGCCTAGTATAGCTGTCTACTTAGAGATTTGCCAGAGTCTGACGTATACAGAGGCAGATGCTCACCGCTAACCATTGAACTGATCATGTGGTTCTCAATGGAGGAGTTAGAGAGAATACTGTAAGAGCTGAAAGGGTTTGTGGCTCCATAGAGAGAACAAAAATACCAACCAACCAGAGCTCCCAGGATCTAAACCACCAGCCTGGGAGCACTTAAGGAGGGACCCATGGCTCCTGCTGTATATGTAGGGGAGGATGACCTTTTCAGGCATAAGTGGGAGAGGAGATCCTTGATCCAGTGAAGGCTGGATGCCCAGTGTGGGGGAATTCGAGGGTGGTTAGGTGGGAGTGGATGGGTGGGTAGGTTCATATCCTCACAGAAGCAGGAGGATGGGGTATGGGATAGGAGGTTTCTGGGTGGGGTGGGAAATGGGCTAAGGGGATAACATCTGAAATGTAAATTAAATACCCAATAAAAAATGAAATTTACAACAGTATGTAACAGGGATTTATGGTTGCATGATTTATTCTGAAGACCTTTGGGACTAATATGAATATAAACATACAATATAACCTACAATATAAATATTATATTAAAACATAGAAAAACAAACCACTTAAATTTCAGAATTTCTTGTAAATAATGTTATGGATGTACATTTAACATTCATTCACATACTTATTCTATAATTGAATTCCCAAATGAGTATATTTAACATTTATTGTTTTAAAGGAAGAAACAATCCATTTCCTAAACTATTATAAATTGTATTTTGTAAGATCTATAAATAGATGTTGTAAAAGTGTATACAAAGACAAGAATATGTTTAGTCTTATAGTAATAAGGAATAGAGAGACAAACTGCCAATAAGCAGGGCAGGGTTGATCCAAGTGGTTGCATAAGTATAAACCACATGAAAAAGATGTCCTGGAACAGGCACCTAGGATAACTACTGTACAAAAATATGTATGGTTCTAGTAGAATCCAAAAAGAGGGTGGAGGATTTTAGATTCTAAGTGTGATTGAATCAAAATCCTTAGTTTCTATTTATAACCTTTATATCACCATAAAGTACTATTTTAAATTTTGTTATTTGAAATGTGTTAGATGATATAATGTAATCTAAGAATTTTGTATTGGTTTTACCTGTAATTTTGATTTGAATAAACTAACACAGAGCCTTGCTTAAGCATCTTTGGACTGTCAGTCATACACATGCAACAGTATCTGGTTTCATCCTGGAAAGAATTTTGTCTTCCAGTAGTTGATTAATGTTTCTATCTCGTATTCCTTTAAAATACAATGAAAAAATATGCTCAAAGAAAAGGTACCCGCAGCACATCTACATACTCAATCCATAATTAAATCGTATGGCAAACAAACAACAGAAAGAACGGAAACAGATGCCAGAAGGTTGAGGTAATTAAGTGATAAATAATTTCAGCAAAGGAGGACAGTTTTGCAAGTTGTAAAATTTCAGAAACTTTGAAAATAGCCTCAGTCAAAATCATTATTTACCCACCAGTAGTCGCTATGTGTCACTATGGCTAAATAATTTCAACTCAGATTGTATATAGGCAGCAGCATAGTCAGAACATATACATTTCTCAGCGAATCCAGGGAATGCTTCTTATGTAGTAAATCAAGATTTATCATAGGACTTTAATTTGCTTCAACTAATTTTGAATTTAGGGCTATTTCCACCACAAACATAAAACACTGAAGACTACTGTGCCAAAATAGAGGTATTACCTATGCATTAATAGAACTCAAAGGAGGGTAGAAGAGGTCTTGGAATACCTAGGTAATGAAATTACAATTATGAGCTGTCCTGTGATGCTGCGAGCTGAAGTCAGGTCCTGTGGAAGAACAGAAAATTTGAGGATGGGGAGGTGGGAGTAGATGGGCAGGTGGGGGCACATCCTCATGGAAGCAGGAAGAGGAGGGATAGGATATGGTGTATCTGGGTGGGGAGGAAATAGGGAAAGGGGATTACATCTTACATGTAAATAAAATATCAAATAAAAATTAATTTAAAAAGTTTTAACCATTTATCCACATCAAGTCTCACACAAATTCTAACTATATGTTACATGCCATAATCAGATGCTGTTTTGTATTTGAAAGTCAATATTTTAGAATCTTATCAAATAATGTCAATAAAGCAAATCCCCCAATGATTCACATCAAATTACAAATCTACAAATACATCCTATCAATTTTATTGGGTCTTTCTATATGTATTTCTACATATAGGAGTAAATGTTTTTCTATATACACATATACTATACGTACCTATGATTTTTATGAATCAATTTCCAATGTAAACAGTCACACAAGTTGGCTATCAGAAACATAAGATGTGTAGAAATAGCCAACATATAAAGAATTAGAGTTTTCAAAATAAGGATGGATGAAATAGGTGTTATATTTCACCATTTCTGGGATATATTATTTTGGTCGAAGTTGTATGAAGTTCCTACCAAGATGCATCAAAGAGAGATGCAAGTGCAAGCAGTACCTATAAGTCGTATGAAGACATTTATACTTTTACAATAGCTAAATGGTAATCTCCAACAAGTCCTAGTATGAACAATAATATAATTAGGGTTCCATTGTATATAGTGTAAGAGTCTAGAAATTAAAATGAGATTTGTTATCAAGAAGACACCAAATATGTTAGATCAAAGGACAGAGATTATCTTGGAAAGATAATGGTTCAGAATGCTTAATCATAGTTACAAAAATTGTTTGTTTATTTCTAGGTATGAACAGTGACTTGTTTTACAGTCAATAATAACCTTCATTATGAAACATTTTAAAAATTACTTCATCAAATAGAATTATCGCTATTCTATTATCAGTAATATAAGCAATATTTTTGTTATAGTCAATATTGTATTACTATAGCTTTTGTCAAAACACACAACTCACCATACAGTTAGAACTTTACCTGTATGAGGCTGGATATGATTCAGTGACTAAGAGCTTTTTCAGTTCTTCCAGAGGAGTTGGGTTCAGCTCACAGTTGTTTGTAATTCCATTGTCAAGGCATCCAAAGACCATTTCCCACCTATTTGGGCACGGGCACATGCATTTTCTGTACTTGCATATTGCATGCCGACACAACATTTATACCCATAAAATAAAAATAAAATAATTGAAAAAAAGAAAATTTTACAGATTGAACCCCATCAAAATATTTAGCAACAGAAACTCTGAGATAATTGTTTTACTTCAAAATACTCTAATTTAATATATGAAAATTAAACCTTATTCCATTGTTTTGGTTCTTTCTTTACCATGTAGTAAACAATTTCAATTAGATGCCATTAAAAAAAAAAGCAAATAATACGTTTCAGTGCTAAAATAGATCCTTTGGAACTGTCTTGGATGTCTGCCTAATTATCAAATTTTTTCCTAGTTGTAAATGTTGAAACTAAATAAAATAAAATTGACTTTTTTATATAAAAATGTTATTTTGTCTTATTTAAAATGTAGCTTTCGGCTCTGGGGCAAGCCAAGCTCCCCTGAGTAGCCTGCTATCCAAGAGCAACCTCTGTTATCCTCTATTCTCCTGCCATGCCACTTCTAATTCAGCCTTCAGCAGACCTGTGTATTCGAGCCATATAGGTTAGTTTCCCTTCCCCCATCCATCTTTTCTGCTCCACCCTAAATCCTCTGGGCACTCCAAGCTGCTCTGGACAACCTGCTAGCCCACAGAGACCTCCATTTTTCTTCCATTTCTTCTCTCACCTTCATCATCCCTGTAGCTCCAGAATCATACAGACCTGCAGGTTCGGAATGAAACAGCACAAGGATACTCAACAGAGACCAGCCACACCAGAACTATTAAGGTTAACCCCCCTCCTAATACCTACTACATTACAAACATCCAAGGACCAAAGTCATCCAGATAACTAAAGGTGCTCAAACTTAGGCCCTCAAACTAACACAATCAAATAAAGCCAAGTCCATATGACACCTTCAGAGCACAGTTATCATACTACATCAAGTCCTAAAACAAGAGAAGCACAAGACAATAACCTTAAATCCAATCTTAGAAAGATGCTAGATGTCTTAAAACCAAAAAGTAAAAGTCCAGGGCCAGAGAATTTTAGTCGAGAATTCTACCAGAATTTCAAAGAAGAGCTAATACCAATTCTTCTTAAATGGTTCCACAAATAGAAATGGAAGGAGCAATGCCAAACTCATTCTATGAGGCCATAGTCACCCTGATACCTATCCCAAACAAAGACTCAATAAAAAAAGAAAACTTTAGACTGATTTTTCTTATGAATATTCATGCAAAGTACTCAATAAAGTACTTGTGAACTGAATCCAGGAACACATTACAGACATCATCTATCAAAATTGAGTAGGCTCCATCCCAGGGATGTAGGGATTGTTCAAATTATGAAAATCTATCAATGTAATCTACCTTATAAACAAACTGAAAGAAAAAAATCACATGATAATCTCATTAGATACTGAAAAAGATGTTGACAAAATCCAACAGCTATTCATGTTAAAATATTAGGGATATAAGGCACATATCTAAACATAATAAAAGCAATATACAGCAAGACAATAGCCAAGATCAATCTAAGTGGAGAGAAACCTAAAGCATTGTTACTAAAATCAGAGACAAGATAGGGCTGCCCATTCTCTTCCTATCTATTCAATGTAATACTTGAAATTGTAGCCAGAGCAATAAGATAACAAAAGAAGATAACCATGCTATGTGCCACAGAGCCAAAGAAGCTAACCAAGAAAGAAGGCATAAGCAAAGATCTTTGTATCACACGTAGAAGAGGGAATAAAATACTTATCAGAGGTAGATGGAGGAAGAATACTGGGAAGGAAAAGGGGTGGGGAGGGGACTGGGGGTTCCAGATCAGGTGTGAGGAAAAATGGCCAGATATGTATGAGAATGAATAGAAATCTGCAACTGATAAGGTTGAGGAGGTAGGGGGTATCACCAGTATGAGACAGAGACCTGGGATAAGTGAGGCACCCAAGAATCAGTGGAGTTGATCTTAGTTGTGATTCACAGCATTGGGGATATGGAACCTGAAAAGGCTACCTCCTGTAGTCAGTCAGGAATTCCATTGGGACAATAGAGACACCAACCCACCCACAAAATTTGCAACCCCAAGTTTATTCTGTCTCCAAGAAATGCAGGGACAGAAGATGGAGCAGAGACTGAGAAAATGGTCAACCAACAACAGGCCAAACTAGAGACCCATCCCAACGTCCAGCACCAATCCCTGGCACCATTAATGATACCATGTTATCTTGGCAGACAGGAGTCTATCATGGCTGTCCTCTGAGAGGCTCCACACAGCAGCTGACATAGACAAATGTAGACACCCACAGCCAAACAGTGGATGGAGTTTGGAGACTCTTAAGAAAGAATAAGAGAAAAGATTGCAGGCCCAAAATGGGATAAGAACTCCACAGGAAGATAAATAGAGTCAACTAACTTTGATCTTTGGGACTTTCAGAGACTGAACCACCAACCAGGAAACATATAGGTGCTGGACCTAGGCCTTCTGCACATATGCAGCAGATGTGCAGCTTTGTCTTCATGTGGGTCCTGAACTGCTGGAGTGGTTGCCTGTTTGTGGGATATATTCTAGCTTGGCTGACTTGCCTGGCCTCAGTGAAAGTGGAGAAGCCTAGCCTCGCAGAGACCTGAAGTGACAACTTGACAAGATAAGTGCAGGGGCCTCAGGTGTGGAGAGGAAGGGGGACTGGGGAAGGACTGTGGCAGGGGATGAGTAGGAGGGAGTCAGTGAATGAGATATAAAGTAAATAAGTAGAAAAATTTAGCTTAAAATGTAGCTTTGAAATTTTAATATATTATATTTATTTTTAAATTTACCAACATAGAGTAACTTATAGGAAGATTTGAGAATAAACTCAGCACTAATTTTGCAAGGACGATGACCACTAATAAAAATAAAATATAATACAACATGTACTCAAGTAGATGCTTGACATAGATGTTGACAAATTAAGACCAATATGTATTAAGTTGATTTTTTTGTATCTTTGTAATAAAAGAAGATATAATTAATTGAAGACATTCAACTAAGTTTTATATCCTTTTGCTTATGCATTGAATATTAGATCTGTCTAATAATATAGAGTAGAAAATTATGTAAGCTAATTTATTTTTATGTTATTGTGTTCAGCTTTGTTTACCTTTGCACATATGCATATTCATTTGCATATGTTTCCATGTGTAGTTGTACCCATGAGCCTGTGCTGTGGAGGAGTCTAGCTCAGAGCTGGTATTGAGGAAAGAAAGCAGATGAAACAATACAAAATTTCTTTCCTGGAGAACTTAAATCTAGGAAAGTATTTTCAGTTATTGGTGATAGAGATACATATTGAGATAACATCTTATGAATTAGAAGTATACATCTTATTTAAGATAAAGAAATTTGTTTTAGGAAAGGTTTCATTTAGAAAACTGCCTCTTGGAAAAAAACAAGAAATCATGTGAATAGCCAGAGTGGTAGGGGGTGGGGCATATGGTGGTACAGGGTGGGGGACATAGTTTTGTTTTAAATATACACAGTACCTGTAATGAGTAGAACCGATTTCAGTAGGACTATCATTATCTGAACATATGAGGTTGGGACTATACTTGAGACAGATCCAGATCTAGATCCAGAATGGGAACTTTCAACCACGAGCAAAGTCAATGGCATCGTATTTTGCAAGGCAGGAGGAAAACGATTTATTTTTAGTAGAGAAGGTTATATTCACATTTGCATTTCAACATGATTCGTTTAGGAAACAGATAAGAATGTAGGAAGAATGAACACTGAGTTGAGAGCGGCTGTAAGTGCTCACAAGGGCCACGTCACACATTCCTGTTAATGTCACGACATTACAAATATGCAGGAAAAGTTAATATGGCCACCAGCCTTTGAAGATTCTGGAAGGGGAAAGTGACTAGACAGATAAATGTCAGCACTGGTGTGTACCTTTCCAGGTGACATTTCCAGAAGCACCCAGACTGTATTCCTTCTTCCTTTTCTCCTTGTGCTTTTCTCTCTCTCCTTCTCTATGTCTCTCCCTGATTTCTGGCCACCATGAAGTTCACATGTTTGCTATGTCAACTGTTTCTACTCAGATGGACTTGCCCAAGAAGACCTAAAAGGACAGAGGAAACAGTCATAGAATTGAACTTGTGACTCTATCACGAAAATGAATCTTGCTTATCTTACGCGGAATCCTGAAGCTTGTCACAGTGAGAGAAAGCTGGATAATACAACCTGGTTTGTACTGTGAGCATGGATTAAAGATGCATTCCAGATGGATCCAGCAGAAACAGAAGATCTTTTCCCTCTCCTGGTAATTAGCTTCGATGAGGCAGAATCCTAAATTTGAGAAGATTAAGTGGAGGATGATAATGGGACCGGGGTTGGGGCTCAGTAACTGTATGGATGGTCTTAAAGAAAGGAATTCCTCTCTGAACATGTAAATCTCGAGACACTCAATACTGATCCAGTGAAAATATTAACCAACACATTGGAGATGGGTTTATAACTCAGAGTATAAAACAGTCAGTCAGCATGCACAGGCAGTCAGTTGTCTATAAGAATTTCTTCTACAAGGTGAAGGAACAGCATGGACATTAGAATCTGACACACATTGACATAAATTTCTAGTCTGCTACATTCTTGAGAATACTGTCTTTTTATTTTCAAAGTTATATATTTAGAGATAATGTAAGTATTTTAAATGAAATTCACCAATTAATATCCTTGAAGGCAATCTTTTTCCCGGGGTTTTGCCTGCTTGTTGATGACCCAGTAGCTTTTCTGCATAAACATCACCCAATTATTTGCAGACAGAGCTTAATTATTCTTTGCCTGATATCTGAATTATTATTCCCTGGTTCCTAACAGTGTCTATAAGAATCTGACAGAGCAATAACTTCCAGCATTCACAACTAGAAAGTGAAGGGGTGGTTCCATTTACTTTATTTCCTTGTCAAGGCAAATTACCCTGAAAAATAGCTGCATGTTTGGCTTTATTAAATAAGCAGGTTTCCCATTACCAAACCATAAGCATTAACCAATACACTATAAAGTTAACTTTCCTATCTCCCCTTCCACTTTAACTTTTCTTCAAACTTACAATTTCTGGGGAATCCATGGGTAACAATTGCCCTAAAATTATTCTTATGATAAGATATTATTAATAGATAATATAGATATGAAATACAGATAGGAATATGCTTTTCTATATTCTATGGGGTGGTGACTAGGACTCTCTTTTTCTCTCATGACTAATTGAAGTGCTGATGAAAGATACAACAACAGAGGTTTTTCAGTGATAGAGACTGAAGTGCTACAGATATATAAAAATAATAACGGTCTCAGGCTATACTGAGCTGTTGATGCCACATTATAAAGAAAATGGCAGTCAATTTCAAACTCAAAGCTCAGCATATACCTCAGGACTGCTGTGGCAGTATTTAAAGAAAAATTAAACTGCAAATGATGTGTGTGGAGCTGGACAAAGAGAACCATGGGTTCAAACTGTAGCTATGGCAGAGCTGCATCAACTCAAAGCATTCCCTGCATGGAGGTTAGAAACTTTCAATAAAGGACAAAAGGCACAGTGACTTGGCATGGGTGGTTATATGGTTGTTATAAAAAAAATCCCTGAATATAAGCTGCAATGCTGACTTATCCAACTAAATTCTTGCCCATTACAATAAAGACTCAGAGTGCAGCCTTTGTGGACGTTTCCATGACAGGAGACATTGGTCACTTTTCTTTCTCTTAAGCTTTCTGTTTGTGTGCTTAGCTTATTGATCTTAGGGTGCCATGAGTCTGTTCTTAATTGTATGCTAACCACACACACACACACACACACACACACACACACACACACACAAAATGCCACTCTTCAATGTAATCTGTTTTACACATTATGGCAAGTGACATCAATTCCTATACAGGGAGCTTTCAAACTCTATATTTTACAGCCAGCTCTCTCCATAAGGTTCTCTTCTGTACATAGGATGGGGGAGAATGTTCTGCTTTCCTCTGAAGCCTGTCCTTCCTCTGCCTCGCTCTTATCTTCTTCAAATATCTCTTCAAGGTCTACCAGATATACGTCCATTTTACATGTTAGTAGCTGAACAAACCAGCATGGTGTCAGCTCCATGCATGCTCAGCCCTGGAAGTCAGAGAAGACTGACTCCTAAACCTGCCATGTTTATACAGATAGACTTTGTTTAAAAAATTCACATTGTAAATTCAATGGGCACGTGTATACAGGGAGAGAAAATATGGCATCAACCCTACACAAACTAGTACAGGCAGTTAGGGAATGCTGAGAGTGGGAGAAATAATCTTCTCCAGAAAAGAATGCACCAGCTGAAATAGTGCATTGACTAATCTTATACATACCGAATAGGTATATGTATGCTCATGCAATAACAATGAATGTGAAAAGAAGAGATAAGTTTAAGAGAGCAAGTAGTGACATACGGAAGGGTTTTGAGGTAGAAAGGGAAGGGGAGACAAGTGATTACACTACACCCTCAAATATAAAAAAAATAATTTAAAATTGAACAAATTACTATATACCACGCTAGGCTACACTTTGCATGTTGTTTCATTTCCTTCTATTACCATGAATGGTTCTTTATTCTTTTTATTTGAATTAAATATATCATCACTAGCTACTGTCCAAACAGTTTGTTTCCAGAGGCAGCATCTGTACTAATATGACACAATGACAGAACGGCACATGATTTTCCCAGAGAGGCAGTATTCTTCCCAATGCTTATCTCGCCATGGTTAATAGTCTCAACACTGGCATGAGTCAATATCCTCCACTTTCAAACTCTATTCTTTTCTTATTTTTCTTCATCCTTTATATTTAAAATAATGCACGTACCAACACCAATCTCTTCCTAAAGTTTTACCTCCAGACACAGAGCTAGCCAAAAGCATTTTCCACTCATTCTTTATTATTATAAACTTGAAAGTTCTTTCTTAGCTCAGTCAAAGGAACTATTAATGAATGCTATGAAGAGCGTAATCAGTTTGTAGTAAATCTTGTCAGTTTATTTTTGTCTGTGTAACAGAGTTCTAAATCTGGGTCATGGAAGTTCAAGTCCATGGTGCCAGTCTTGCCTCTCTGGCATTCAGACAACATATCAATGGTGTGGCAATACAGAAGGGTTTTAGGTGAGAGCAGAGGAGAGCCAGAATGCGGCATGATCATGCGTGCTTGCTTACGAAACAATTGTCCTTACACAGCTTATATAGCAGACTTAATCCCACCCAAGGATGTAATTTTCAACAATCAACTGACTTCCTCTTTAATACATATGCTGTAAACTTCCACAATATTAATAGTGCCATTTGGACGAAGCTCCTATGATGAATCCATATGGGACAGACTGTATCAAAGCCATGATAGAGAGATTTAAAATAACTTGAGTTTAGAATTTAACAAAGACTTCTTAAAAAATTCTATGTAAAAGTAAATACAATTTTTTTGTTTTAATCATAAAAATTCCCTAAATTCTGAAGGTTAGTCTTGCGTTCAAAGAAGGAAATCAAGAATAAGTAAATATCTAAAAGAAAGAGAAAGATGATTCTCTGCTTGTAATTCCTAGCAGCTATTGCCTTGAATTTAAATATTAGCTGACTTAGACACCCTCAGTGACTTGTGCTGGGTTTCTGCTCATGCTTCCTTTACTCATGATTTGCTTTGCTCTTGCACATTTCTTATGAATTTTGGTTGCTAAAGAAATACAGCTGATTAACCACAATCCTCTGGCAAAGGATTTCTGGCTGCCCTTCTCTTGTTTAGGTGACAAGGTTGTCTGTCATGCCGCATCCATATTAGCTATCCTGCCCTCTTTGTCTGTACTGACCTGCTTCAGACCAGTGCTTTTGTTCAATAACATACATTAATATTTGATTTTAGTACATCTTCAGCAATTTACCATGACCAGAAGGAATATGAATATTACAATTTTTCATTTCTATCTCAGATACCCTTTATTCCACCTCTAAAAATACCCTGTATCATTTCTACCCTGACTGAGAAAGGAATAGGCCAAAGAGAATTACTGATAAAGAGATAATTCATAAGGCCTCTTATCGACTTGAGCATTTTTTCAATTTGAACATTATTTTCAATAATGAGAGAATTATTTGTATATCACATTTTTCTTTCTCATGTACAGTAAATTCAGAGAACTCTTGAGAAAATTAAACCTGAAATCACATAGAACACAAACACATAATATCATTATTAAATTATCTTATGTCAAAATCTGTGCACAAAACTAAACTAAGTTAATCTACACAAGAAGTTGCAACATTGATAATGAATCAGGTTGATTTTTTGGTACAGTAATAGGACTTTGTAAAATATACAAAGCAGAATATGAAATGCAGACTAAAGGTATCCATGATCTAAGGCACATTATGCAAGAACAACAGTTAGTGATTAAGTATTTAGATAATGGTGAATGAAAAAGCATGTGTGCTGTAGACTCAAAGTACAGGCATGCCAGAATGGAACAAGGATAACTGAAGATTAGTGTGGACTCAGAAGTTTGTAACTTGGGATCTTTCATTTTGCTCAAACTTCCAAAAGAGGTACACATATGCACATACCTGTAGAGAAAAGATTCAAGCATAAGTGTCCCTCAATTCATCTCTACTTCATTTTTGAGACAAAGTCTCTCATTAAACCAAGTGCTCATCAATTATGGTAGGATGGCTAGCAAAGAAGCCCTAGTCCCTGTTTTCCATCCTTTAGCAATGAGGCTATTGCAACATCAGCTTTCTGAGTGAGCTATCTGCCTGGCTCTTAGTGTTCTGACTTTCTAGGGTACATTTTGACTTGGACCCTGTGTGTATCATATCAACACAACCAGTTTTTGTTAATGCTGTTGCAGTTGAGATACCTTTGAAAAATTATACTTTCATCTTAAAAGTTTTGTGATCTGAATTTTTTTTTTTAGCCAAAGTTAACATGAAATACAAAATAGGTAACAACCCTACATTTTGGCAATTCGGTGTTATGGTTGATAATAGACATATTTTTTTCTTTGCAGAGTCAGAATAATATGTCCTTGTAGATATTATCTAGTTACTTATCATGTAGGGCTTCTTGGAACCTTCTGAGAACACTTCAATCTTCTTATAAGTATGTCATAAGCTTATTATTTGATACTTAGGGAATGAAAGGAAATATTTATAGCCTTTTATTTCACTTTTTGTTCTGTCAGTGAAACAACAACAAAAGGACACAGCATTTTCAATTAATTTTGTTGCAAAATATTCTCATAAAAGTGATATTCAATACATTCATTTAATTTTCACATAAAATCACATTAATTTCCTAATGTGGTTATACTGTGACTTGGTAATATTGTATCAGACCTAATCAATTTTTGATTTATTGCTCTTTCTTCTTCAAAATGTCTTTTCCCTTCATTCCTTAATTCTCACTAATATCTCTACACATAAACACACAAATATGATTGAAAACTGCCAGATTTTAATTCTAGACTTTCACAATGATCAGAAACAGAATATCATTCTATACACAGCAATCTCAGGTATCCTCTATATAGTCCTCTCAAAGCCCAAACTAATTTTTACCATCTATGGATATTAAATAATCTTCTGTTATAAGAATATAAATGTATAATAGTATAATTAATGTCTAAAATATTAAATCCATAAAGGCAAAAGGGAGGGGGGAGGGCAGATGTGGGATGGGTGGAGGGGGTAACCAGGAAGTGGAATATAATTTGAGATGTAAATGAATGGAATGATTAATAAAAATACAATATTAAATACAAAGAAATAACAGAGAATAATGAACTCTTACTGCTATTTGCAGATATACAAGCTGTGCCGTTTGCATTGATCATGTGGCTTTTCTAATGGTAGTGTTTTGGAGAGTGTCTCTGTATGCCTTCTCATATTACTGTCATTTCAAAATTTGGCATAGTCTAGGTTCACGTAGGCTCCAAGCATTATAGAAACAAACAGAACAGAATGGTCCTTTTCTTGGTTCAAATAACACATTTTGGTAGAAGCAAAATTACACAGCCCACAGAAGGTCTTAGCTGATCACAGGCAATGAGGAGAGATATAAATTTTAGAGCACCTCTGGTACAGAGTGTCATGATTCACTCTCCATTTTAATTAAGTAGCAGCTTTACAATTTTATATTTTATTGAGCAAGCAGGTTGCCAAGGTGACTTGATTTTCATGTAGCAGCAAAATTACCATCTTTCATGATAACTGGTGGAGTCATCCAAAGACTATTTTATTTTGTGTTCATAGTTAGAATTCATATGATATTAACGCACTTAACTCTGTAGGTGTTGTTCTAACTGGCAGCAATCAGTGTTAACACCTCTGATAGCTTCCTGAAAGCCAGAAAATGTCCCATCTTGCTCCTTGGCTTAGCGAATGTCAGAAATGATAATGGTGTTAGATAATTCTTCTGTGAAGCAAGCCATTTGAAACCTATGACTTCACAGGTGTGTCCATGACATTGACTTGGAGATGCCTCAGATGGCTGAATTCACCTTCCTTCTGAGAATACATTTAACAACCATGTGGCTGGGCAAAGAGTTCAAGACCTCCCTGTCATAGGTGTGACAATAAGATCAGGACATTGATAGGGCCCCTTGTCTCGTCTTTCTTTTCAGCCCAACTCTCTACATTGATCTTTGATTAGCAGTCTTGGAGAGCCAGATTAAAACAGAAGAATCTGTTAATAGGATATATTGTATGAGAAAAGAATCTATAGAAAAGCCAACCAAACAAAAAAGAAGCAAAGCATCTAGAGATCTTGATTCTAGAACTCATAAACTGTTGCTTCTTACTCATTCTAAAATAGCCAAAACAGTTCATAATGACAGTCAAAATTTAAAGTCATTACTAGACTTCAACTCTTATGAGAGAAACAGGAGAGAAAAGAATGCCTTATATTAGGATCAGGAAAGTATTCCTCTGTGATGAGATGGTACTGTGACTCATTATTCATTACAGAACAGCAGCTGATGCTTCCAAAGGCATGGAGTCACACAACACAAGAAGAGAACATAGATTCAATGGTTCAGCAGTTCTGTTTGAAGCTAGACATACATGTTCAGCATACACCCTGGACAGTTGTATTTAACTACTTAGCAAGGCTCATTATTGAGTACCTTGGTGAATTTTGTTAAGAGAAGACAATATTCTTAGGTGAACACCTAGAAGAAAAGATAAATATTGAAGAAAGTTTCTCATGATAAAAGAAGATAAATTAGCTTTTTGGGTGCTAATAAAATACAATTTTGGATAGTTTTCTGAATTTCATAAACCCCAAATAGGGCAGTTAAAATGCAATTTAAAGTATATATTCTATAACTAAAAAAACAAAACAAAAAAAGCATTACATGTAGAAAAAAACCTCTCAAGTAGCAATGTGATATATGACTTTACACAAACAAGCTTTGCGTATTGAGTGTATACTACAATTTGATACTACTTTGTAGCTTGGATTTTTAACTCAGAATTTTATTGCATGAGGTAGGTTTTAAAAGGGCCAGTTATTTAGCAACTAGATAGGGAAGATGGGAAGTTTTCCATTACTGTCATATAAATAGTTTCAAAATATGGTTGTTTGTTATGAATTATAGAGGAAATCTAAGCCATATAATTCATTATATATTTTTAATGATGTATTTTATTTTTATGTGCATTGATGTTTTGCCTGTATGTTTTTGAAAAGGTTCCAGATCTTCAGAAAGTGGAGTTATGAACAATTGTGAGCTGCTATGTGGATGCTGGGACACCACATCCTCTTAACCACTGAGCCAACACTCCAGCCCCTATATTATAATTTTAAATGGATAGACAAGGTTTTGTTACAGTTAGCTTTATGAAGGAAATGGAATGTCTGTAGGGTAGGAAAGAAATATATACATTTCATATATGTCCTTCATAAAAATTTAATTTTGTTGAATATATTCAAATTATCTAACCTAAAATGCTTTCTGAAATGGCATCTAATTTCCATCAAGGGAAGAGAAGATGACTGAACTGCATTCCCTAGATCAAGGTATCTTATGAAATCTGCAATCTATCCAATCAGAATCATTTTATGTAACTTCAAATACTACCTTTATTTAAAATAAAATGAGGGAAAAGATCAAAATTTACAGAAGAATATAAAAGTGAAATCCTCTAAGCCTCCACTAATGGTGGAAGAGTTCTACCAAGCCATTGTAGTCTCTAATTAATTCTATCTTAAGAATTTTAGACTGAGTAGAAACTCAGTGTGCAGCCATGGGATAATATTTCTCTCTACCGATGAACTAATTGGAATGGTTGCATCTTTATTCTGTGACCTTGGCCTCATTAGAACTAATATTTAGCTACCGTAGTGGGTTAGTTACTGCTTAGTAAGTGGAGTTCTGCTTTATTATTGCACAGATTTAAGGTGAAGTATAAGAAAACCTTTCAAGTTGAAAAAATATGGAATTACTTATATAAGTTTACATTTCCCCATTTGAAAATATTTCTACATGGTTACCTTAATTGAATAAAAAGAGAGTCTAATCTCTAAAAGAATTTTTTCAGGAAAGTAAAAACTCTTTATCCTGTAGGTGACACTTTACTCCTAGGGAATACTAAGATTCTTTGTTTAAAACAAATCAGGTCAGTGCCCACTTACCGATTAAAACTTAACACACAACAGGGTTAGATTTCTTACTAACAAATTGCATACTCTTTGGTGAATGTGATGATCATAGGATGTTACACCTTTGTAAATACAAGCCATTCATGCAAAGACAGGGCTTTCTTATGTGTTTCAGATTTTCTACACAACTGTCTCTGTTGTCGTGTTTACTATAATTATTTTAGAAAGCCTTGTGAGGAAGACAATTTAGAAACACTGTTTTGTTCTTTCTTCCACCAGGGAGTTCAGAATGTATGTTAAATTAGGCCCACTAATTACATAATGAAGATGAACACTATGATACAGAACATTTAAAAATATTGATAGTGCTGTTGCTTGCAAATGCATCATAGTGGATGCATGCCCCCTCTTTGCAGATATTCACTGATTTTGGTGAGAGTTCTGGGAGCAATAGCAGCAGTTATGGCAGTGGATCTGGGTGTAATTTTGGTAGCACACATCCAGTGTGCTACATGATAGAGTTAAATATTTTACTTTGCCAATTAAAATATTAAGCCTGTGGGGGAAATAGCAGAAAATATCTTGGCTACATTTATTTGCTTGTGAGTTTTAGATTGGGATATTTTATTGTGTGAGAAGATCCTTAAATGAGCTGTAGTCTCTGGTTTGATCAGATCTTTGAACTGTGTTCATTGACAATGAAATAAAGAAATGAGAGAGAATATCAGAGAGGAGTTTTCATCATACTCTGTCAATTCAGTGACAGTCCATTTTTGAGATCCAGAATTACCATTCAACAACTGTGTGATACTAAGTCCTGTTATACAATTTCAATAAGAAAGGTGTCCACAGCAACTGATTTTGTTGCGATTAAATGAGGGAAGACATTTTAAACATTTATATCTGTATCTAGCTCGCTAATCATAAGCATCATTTCCAGTGTTTCACATCGTTACCGTAAGTACATGAACTACACTTTGTTTAATTATCCCTCCATTATCAGTTCCCAAAATTGTTACAATTCATGCAAATTTGATGAAATTCATTTATTTTTTTCATTGGATTTTTCCTGTGAAAATGTAGAACTTCTTATATGTCTTGCATAGTTCTGCCTATGGACAGTTAAATACACATATCATATTTTCATCAGTTTTGAGGATTCCTGTTGCCAACTTGCACTTTTTTCTTATAATTTTAAATAGTATTCACTTCCATGTACTTCTACTTTCTAAGAATAAAGTACTTAATGAGTATCACTACATGAAAGCATATGGTTTTCTTTAATTATACACTTCATTTTATTACAATATGTTACTTTCAGATATAGTTTTCAGAACACTAACCACAGCAGGAAAATCAATCCAGTGGATTTCAGTGAAAAAAATTCAACTGTGATAGACAATATGAAAATATTAAAATTCAAGTCACCAATTTGAAAGTAATGCTTGGAATATGTATAAATAATAAATAATTTTCAAAATAAAAATGTATAGCTCTATAATAAAAAATAGTGGGCTGACTTGTTAAACAGTTCAAATCAAAAGAAATATGTGAAGTGGCTTGTGTTTAAGTTAATTAGTTCCTAATGTATGCTACTAAGATGAATATCAGTGTCATTGTATACATATTCATTTAAATGGATTGATGATAGCCAATGCTTGAAGAGATAAGAATAACAGGGCATGATATATATATAGAGAGAGAGTGTGAGGCCATACATTCAGTTTGGAAAGCACTGTAGGAAATTTATTATGAAATAAAGCAAATATATTCTGTGTTTCATTGAACAGAAATAAAATATTTGCCACATACAACTTCGTGAAAGTTCATAGCAGTTTTTGAGGGTATCATTTTAGTTTTAGATTATAATATAATTACAACATTTCTCCCATTCCTTTTCTTCTTCTTGCTGTTCCCACATAACCCCTTGCTCTCTTTCAAACTCATAACTTCAATTTTATTAATAGTTGTTGCATGTATACATGTATATGTTCATATGTATACATAGTATACACATACATACATATTAATATATACATGAAGTAACATTATTCAGAATGATCACATCTAAAATAACTTGGTTATTTTGCATAATATTACTTTATGTATTTAAAGGGCTGAGCATTTAGCACTGGACCAACAATTGATATGTTTTCTTATAGTTACTTGTGTAAGCTTTTCCCCATCAACATTAGCATGTAATTTTGTGTTGGCCTTTAACATATTTGAGGGGTTGTGTTGGTGAGCATTTACTGATGTAGCTTCCATCATTACTACAATCAAGAAGATTCTTGACAACAGAAGAGTATTTTGTTGTTGCTGTTGTTGTTGATGTTGCTGCTGTTCTTGTTGTTATTGCTGCTGCTACTGCTTTTGTTGTTGCTCACTCCGCACTTTTTTTTTTCAAATAAAAGTGTAATGGTGCACTTCCATCTTACCCATTGCTCTGGATTGCTTCTTATTCTAGCATATAGTTCTACAACATTACATCTGCCCAGTCTTACTGTTAAAGTCACCTGGATTACTTCTGAGTCTATGCACTAGAACAATGCTTTAATATAACATTGAGAGTATTTTCTGTTTCTTTTGGTTTATTTTTATTTTCTTCAGTGGTATGATTTCTGACCTACAAGATTAAAAAGGCTAATCTCACCACATGCTAACATACATGCTGTGCAAGAGTGAAAACTGCAATCTGTATTATGTCCAACCGTGTATAAAATTATTTCTTGGTCTTACAAGGTGGGTCAGTAAATAAATGCTCTGAAAATGCAAGCATGATGACTTCAGTTAGTTTCGTGGAAGGTGAAGAGTAAGAAGAAAACAACAGCTTACCATTGTCTTCTGAGCTCCACATGTGTGCCATGTTGCACCCTACATCACCTACACACAAACATATCATGCACACACATGCTCACACAAGGAGCCTGCCACAACACCAGTTATCTCCAGAAGGCAGTCATGAAGGTACTGTTGGCAGTTTATGGGGACAAAACTAAATTTTGGGAGGTCTAAAATATTGCGCATTTTGTAACATTTATCTTTCTTAACTCTTCACTAATCTGAGGCCAGAATCTGCTGGCTTCATGCAATTTTAATCAGGAGATTTGGGAAGGGGGTAAGTAAATGACTTATTGTCTCTTATTTCTCTAGCTTCCAAAAGTTACAGCCAAGAGACTCAGAGCTTATTAACTTCTTGTGAATCAGAAAGAAAAGAAAAGGAAGTAAGGGAGAATTCAAACACACACAGAGACATATGCAGACGCATACATTCTGGCTGGGCCTGATCATGTCTCATGAACTCTACAAGTGTTCATTCATACGCACATACACATGCTCATACTCACACACATATACATATAGACAAACAGATATATAAATATATACATTTGCTTGATGGGGCAGAGCCTCCCAAGCCAGACACATACCTTGGATGGGTGGATGAGGCAGAGTCTCAAATGCCACACTTTATTCTTTTTTTTTGGCTTTCTTTTACCATCTTAGACAAAAGTTCTTTAATAAAAAATTACCTCATTGATTAAATGTTACATAAAAGGGAAGTTATAGAAGGATGCTGATATTTAGTTCAAAGCAGTATATATTCTGATAGCTCATTGTAAGTTCAAAGCAACAATTTCAAATGTCCTTGTTTTATCATAGTGAACACCTGTGGCTTCATCATTCAATCTGACCTAGAATGCATGTTTTTCCTTGATCACAAATTTGTTCCAAACCTATAACTCTTTTTGTTGTAATCATGAAAACTCATTGTGTTCCTTAGTTTGCAACCTTTGCTTACTATTCTATGAGGAGTGTGCACATTCTTCACTTGATTCTAACATTTTTATATCTTTATAGTAAAGCAAATAAAACCACATTTTAAAGCTTTTTTTAACCTAAAATTGTTTTCATCAAATCAGGAATTTTATAAAATCATTAATTCATCTAAACAGCATTCATTCATGAAAGTTCATCTTTTTGTTGATCTGCAGAAACTCTGACTAGTAGAGGGTGCTAATATCCAGGAATTATTAGACTACGTAATAGTGATAGGAAAAAGCATGTCAGCTTCCAGAAGCCATCCTGAAATAAAATCTCCTGGGACCTTGCCTCTCAGAGGTCACCTATCATAAGCCATGTAAAATGGTGGGCCACCTCCAAGAAAGTCACCTGCTAGCTTTAGCTTCTCCTAGATGGCTTATTACATAAGAGCAACTAAAATTAAAATTAAGCAAGAAGATTACTTCTTGTACATGTTCTTAGTAATATTTTACATAAGTTTCTAAATATTGCTAATGGGAAAAGTGTTACACTGTTAGTTTTAATTTGCATTTCTCTAATTACTTGTGAAAATGGATGGCATTTCATTTTTCCCGAGACATCTAGGGCTTTGTTATTTAGCACTGAGAATTAACTTTTTATCTGTTATGGAGTTTGCTAACATCTTCCTGTTGATTATAGGCTGTTTTTATTACCATCTTACATTTCAGATTCTATAAACACTTTTATCCTTTTCCATCTCCTTTAAACATTATAGAATATTGGCATGAAAATGTTTAAATTTTGAATTTGGTTTTATTTTATGAAATTATTAATATTTTAAAAATCTCTAGTTTCTTCAATAGTATGCATTGTTTATGTTTTCTATTTTATTTACAGCTTTGACTATTATTTTTAATTGATGTATATAGATTGTGCATGGTTACAAGTTTTATTAACATATGTTTTTTAAATAAAGCAAGCACTTTTACTCCATTCCCTCATATACTGCCCCTTAACGCTCTCTTTTCCAGTATACTTTTGCTTATTCCAGATAGTCGCTTTTCTACTTCTATTTCATATGATTAGATAAATGAATATAGACAGACAGAAAGTCAGATGGACACACACACACACACACCCATAAGTGAATGTAAAGCCTAGGATCTGCATTGAATTTTATTCTTCCAGAGTCTCACTCATTTTGTTTAATATGATGATTTCCAGTTTTACTGGTTTCCCAGGAATCTCAAATTTTATATTCATTGTTGGATGACACTGAAGGCAATTTTCTTCTATAACTTGGTTATTTTAAATAATAGTGTGGTAAATGTATAGGTGTGAGTATTTTGGTGGTGTGTTAAAGTCTTTTGGAGATAGTAGGATTTACCCAGGAGTAGTGCAACTATGCCAAATGATACTCCAATTCAGTGTTTTGAGAAACAAATTTAGTCATTTTTGATAAGAATAAATCATAATTAAAATTATCTCATAGACACTGGACTGTACACAGAGTCTCTGGAGTATTTTCTTGATAAGTAATTGATATGGAAGTTACCTGCGGACAGTGTCACCCCTTGCAGGATCTCATTGGTAATATAAGAAAGCAGAACAGAACGGGCTTGCCATGGAAAATATGCTAATAAACAGAACTTTTCCATTGCCTCTGTATCAAGCCTTACCTCCAGTTTGCTGCCCTGTTTGTATCCTATCCTGACTTCCCAGAAAGATAGACTGATTATAAGTCATGAGATAAAATGAACTGGTATATCCCTAAGTTGAATTTGTTCATAATATTTTCTCCTGAGAGGCTTCATCCAGCAATGGATGGAGGCAAATGCAGAAACCCACAGCCAAACATCAGGCCTAGCCCAGAGAATTTTGTGGAATAGTGGGGAATAGAAGCGTGCAAGTAGGAGAGGTCAAGGACAACACAAGAACACCCATAGAGTCAACTAACATGGGACCATGGGGGCTCACAGAGCTTGAAAAACCAACCGGGGAGCACACAGGAGCTGGACATAGACTCCCAACACATTTGAAGTAATTGTACAATGTGATGTTTACCTAGTTTCCCTAAAATGTGTCTCGGTCTTTGTTACCTGCCATTGGATCCCCTTACTCCTACTTGGACTGCCTGGTTGCATATCAGTAGGAGAGGATGTTCCTAGACCTAGTGGTACTAGATGCCTCAGAGCAAGGTGGTACTCAAGGCAGTCTACCCTTCTCTGAGAAGTGGTGGGGACAATTGTGGGTGGGATTTATATGGGTGGAGCTGGGAACAGAGGAGGGAAGAGGCTGTGATCAGGATGTAAAGCGAATTAAAAAATTAACTAAAAATATTTAAAACATTGGAATCTCAGAGTTGTAATTGTTCTGCATTTTCTTGATGATGAAAAACACATTGAATGTTTCTTTAAGTATTTCTCAGCCATTATAGATCCCTCTGTTGAGAATTCACAGTTTAGCTCTGTATCCCATTTTAATTGGGTTATTTGGGCTGCTGGTGTCTAACTTCTTGAGTTGTTTATATATTTTGGATATTATCCCTCTGTCAGATGTAGTATTGAAGACCTTTTCCCAATCTCTAGGCTGTCATTTTATCTTATTGTTGGTGCCTATGGCTTTACAGAAGTTTTTCAATTTCATGAGGTATCATTTATTAATTGTTGTATTTAGTGCCTAAGCTATTGGCGTTCTGTTCAGGAAGTTGTCTCATGTACCAATGAGTTCAAGGCTATTCTCCACTTTCTGTTCTATTAGGTCTTGAGGTAGAATTCTAAAGATTGAAAAACACTTAAAGAAATGTTTAACATCCTTAGTCATGGAGGAAATGCAAATCAAAATGACTGATATTCTGCCTTACAAACATCAGAATGGCTAAGATCAACACCTCAAGGGACAACATATGGTGGTAAGAATATAGGGCAAGGGAAATATTCCTCCTCTTCTAAGTGGGATTGTAAACTTGTACAACCACTCTGGAAATCAATTTCTTATGAAATCAGGAATAGTTCTATTTCAAGACCCAGCTATCCCACTCCTGAGTATATACCCAAAAGATGATCCATCATTGCACCAGGACACTTGTTCAGCTATGTTTTTAGCAGCTTTATATTTAACATCCAAAAACTGCAAACAACCTAGATGTCCCTCAACTGAAGAATGAATAAAAAAATATGTGGTTCATTTATACAATGAAATACTATTCAGCTATTAAAACACAGACATTATGGGTTTTGCAGGCAAATGGATGGGACGAGAAAGTATCATGTTGAGAGGTGTAATCCACATTCAAAAGGACAAGCACAGTATGTACTCATTTATAAATGAATATTAGCTATAAAGTACAGGTTACCCATGCTACAAGCCACAGACCCAAAGAAGCCAAATAACAAGCATGGTCCAATGGAGGGTGGTTGAATCTTTCCCAGAAGTGGCATAAAATAGATATCAATGATTCATAGAGGGAGGGAACTGGGTAAGAGAGGGGATGGTTAAGGAATTGGGGAGGATGAGTTAGGTGAAGGGAGAACAAGGGAGAGAATGGAAGTCATTGTTGTGTAAGGTGGGGGGCACATCTAGGAATTGCCAGAGACTTGGGACAGAGGCAGGGAGGATGCTCCAGGGAATCTATGGAGGTGACCTTAGCTGAGACTTCTATCAGTGAGGGATATATACCCTAAAGTGATTTTCTTCTGTAGCTAGGCAGGAGTACCAGTGGAAGAAAACACAGCAACTCTCCCAGAAAACCGTTGACTCAAAAACGTGCCCTGATTGAGATGACATGAACAAAGATAGAACGGAATATATGCAAAGATATGCAGGTAGTGGCCAACCAATGACTGGCCTAAACTGAAACCCATCCTATATGCAATTGCCAACATTATTTATGATCCTCTGTTATTCTTGCAAACAGAAGCCTAGAATAGATGTCCTCTGACAGGCTCCGTCCAGCAGCTAACAGAAACGGAGACACCCACAGCCAAACATTAGATGGAGTTCAGGGACTCTTATGGGAGACTAAGGACTCCAAAGGAAGACCAACAGAGTCAATTAGTCTGAACCTCTGAAGGCTCCTAGAGACCAAGCCATGAACCAAATTGCTAGCTTGTATGGGTTGACCTCTGCCTCCTTCACATATATAGAAGAAGTGCAGCTTGGTCTCATGCTGGTTTCCCAACTGCAGGAGCCAGGAGCGGGGGATATCTGTGAATATGTTTCCTACCTGTGGATCCCCTTCTCCTAACTGGGCCACCTTATCTGGCCTCAATGGGAAAGGATGTGTTTATATCTGTAGTGACTTAATGACTTGGGGAAGGGTGTGGGGGGTGTAAGAGGAGGATGGCATGAGGGTGGAGCTCCCCCTTTTCACAGAAGAAGGGGAGGGAGAAATGTGGGTATAATGAGAGAGGGATGATATTTGGTTACAAGGTCAGTAAATGAATTAATTCATTAAATATAAAGACATACTGGTTTTTTTCAGTTCCTTTGATAAACAAACTTAGAATTTGCTGTTGAAAATATTAGAATGACAACATTCAAAGATAAAACTAAAAGATGTTCATGGTAATGAAGTCCTTTAATGATCATGAGATAAGTCCCTTCACAATTGCATTTTAGGTTATATTATTTAAATACTCTTCTATGTAATTAGGAGACTACACAAATAATGTTTCCTCATAGCAATGTAAGTGTTAACTAAGTCAACCCTGGAATGTTTTATTCCCAAGTCTTCCTTTCGGTGTAGATGCTTAAATCTGATATCGCGTGAATGATTGAGGTAAGGAATAAAAAGCAAGAGACCAGTCTGAACAACCTGTCTGATATACAGTAGTGATGTCAGTTAAGCTGAGGAAGTGCAGCATAGAACACAAAGCTTTCATAATAGTCTTGGTCTAAGCAGAACTGTTCACGTCCACGTTAAGCTGCATTTTCTGAGTCTTCACAGTTAAACAAGTTACAGTCACTCCAATGTTACTTTATATATAGGTTCACCCTTTATGTGGTCCATCCATTTTATCTGCTTTTCATTCTGAAACACTGTGAGTTTTTGCTAGCATATCTGAAGGTCTCTGTTTCTGTGGAGATCTCCTGAACTTCAACCCTGAGATGCTGGATTCTTCCTATTTGTCAGATTATGTTTCTAGAATCCTTCTTCTCACTATCAATATTGATAGGAGACTCAGGAAATTCTCCAGAGGTTTTTGCTATTGCTTAATTTTTTTTTCAGAACTCTGTCGATAAGCATTGAATCTACACCACTGCACAACCCTTCCCTTTACCCCTTCCAGCTCTGCATAGGCCCATCACAAATTCATGCTTTTTAATTATTATTGTTACATAAAAATTTATATGTATGTGTACATATATGTGTATATACACATATATGTATATTCATTTATATTTATTTATTTATAAGTCAACGTAGCATTGCTCATTTATGCATGTGCCCAGGGCTGACAAGTTGGGATTCAGTAATCCATGGGAGCTCATCTCTAGATCAGACTGATTGTCTATCTCTCCCTGAATGTTGCCCAGCTTCTTTATTTATCAGTGGGATCATGTGGAATTTTCTTTTTCCCTGTTGACATTTTCTTCAAGTTCTTTCTGTATTTTATAAGATTCTTTGATGTAAATTTTCTATTGGTTATTTTATTTACTTACATTTCAAATGTTATCCGCCTTCCTGGTTTTCCCTCCTTTAACCACCATCCCACCCCCTACCTCTGCTTCTATAGGGTGTCCCCCAACCCCCCACCCATTCCTGTCTCACCACTGTAGCATGCAGTGGCATCAAGCCTTCACAGGACCAAGGGTCTTCCCTCCCATTGATGCCAGATAAGGCTATCCTCTGCTACATATGCCACTGGAGCCATAGGTCCCTCCATGAGTATTCTTTGGTTGGTGGTTTACCCATGATATAATTTACATACCATACGGAGCTTAAGAAAAAGGAAGACCAGAGTGTGGATAGTTCAGTCCTACTTAGAAGGGAGAACAAAATAATCAAGGGAGGTAGAGGGTTTGAGGGACTTGGGAGGAAAAGTAGAGGGGGAAATTAGAAAAGGGGAGCAAGATCAGCTGTGGGAGGAGAATGGGGAGATGTACAGAGGGTCAGGTAATTGAACAGAGGTGTGTAGCAATAGGGGGTGGAGAACTGGGGTAGCCAAAAGAAAGTCCCATATGCAAGGAAAGCAAGAGGCTCCCAGGACCCAGTGGGGAAGACATTAGACAAAATACCCAACATAGGGGAGAGAGAACCTCTATAGAAAACCATATCAAGATGTTAGGCATGGTCCTCAGTTGAGGGATAAGGCCACCCACCTTTCTAAAAAAAAATTTAACCCAGAATTGCTCCTGTCTAAAGGAAATACAGGGACAAAGATTGGAGAGGAGATAAAGGAAAGGCTATACAGAGACTGACCTACGTGGGGACCCATCCCATATGCAACCACCAAACTCAGTCACTGTTGCTAAAGCCAAGAAGTGCATGCTGACAAGACCCTGATATAGCTGTTTCCTGTGAGACTCTACCAGACCCTTACCAATACAAATGAGTGTGCTTGCAGCCAACCATAAGACTGAGCATGGCGGCCAATAGAGGAATTAGAGGAATGGCTGGAGGAGCTGAAGGGGTTTGCAACCCCATAGGAAGAACAACAATATCAACCAAAACCTACTTTTAATAAGGATTCTTAAATGCTTTAATCTTCCTTCTAGGCAGAGGTAGTGGAAGAGAAAGGTTAATAGAGCAAAGGAGGATGTGAACATGTTTCTAAATAGTTCTTTGAAACAAATCCAATCTGGGTGGTCAGGTCATCAGCAATTTGGTTCACAAAAATCAGCGGCAACAGCGCTATCCATTAGCAAACATCATTCACGAATCAGCAATGGCAGGCCAACCCAGAGGAAACCATGGTGAGGATTTTCCAAGCAACCAGAGTCTGCAGAAGTGGCTAGAAACCACCAGAACATCACCCGTAGTTTTCTCTATGTTTCTCTCTATGAAGTCACAACAAACAATGACAAGCAAAGAATGGTAAGGTATATCAATACCCTCCAGCATTGTCCACTGTTGGCCTATATTTATATCCTTTCCAAACATCATGTGTTCTATGAAGCATCTCCTCCAGCAAAACATCATATGCCCCTTTTCGAGGCTGTTTCTAGATGTCTGTTCATTTCAAAATATCCTCCCATGGGTCTGTTTCAGCAAATCATTCTTTCCTAAGAAAGTGTCCAGAAAAAAAAAATCACATGACACAACTGAGTCTCCAAAGAAATAAAAAAATTATACTTCAAGATCTGCATACCATGTTACTTATTCTCTACATTTTGACTGGATGTTGATGTCTATAATAATTTCCATTAATTGGAAAAGAAGCTTCAGTGATGATGACTAAGACATATATGCTAAATGTAAATACGAAAAATTTCCAACATAAAACAAATAGTATCAACAGATAATCTTTGTGACAGCTATTCATTTTTCATATTTTCTAATATGATCCTGATTAATGAATTAGGTGTTATTGCCATGAACAATGTTTTGTGCTGTTTCCTACAAAAATTAGGAAGATGAGGATATCCACTCTCTCCATATCTATTTAATATGGTACTGGAAGCTTTACCTATAATAATTATACTACTAAAGGAGATCAAGGAATATTTGGAAAATAAGTCAAAATATCACTATTTTCAGATGATACAGTAATATACATAGGTGATCCCAAATTTCTATTAAGAAGCATCTACAGCAGATAAACACCTTCAAGAAGGTAACTGGATATAAGATTAAGTAACAAAACAAAACAAAAGCAAAAAGCAAAAACACAAAATCAATAGCCCAACTATATAAAACTGACAAATGTGCTGAGGAAAAAAAATCACAGAAACAACAATATTAACAATAGCCATCCTACATGGCCTAAGACAGGGCTCTCACCCTCCTTTCACCCACCTCGGGGTCCCTTGACATTGCCCATCATTGACAGCCTAAAGCCTTCGACCATCGATGTGACTCGTCTCACATCAGTGTTTTGGGGTTGTGAACTTGTCTAAGACCCCCCATAATTAGACATCCAAATTCAAAACTCACATAGTTGGGATTGATCATAAGACGCCTTCTCTAACTAAACAGAGAAGGGGAGATGCCAGAAGCCAGGACCCTCACCCTTATCCTCACCCCCTACCTTTCCCCACCTGCACAATGTCCCCTGAAGCTTGGCAATCGCAGATAGACTCAAAGCAGTGTACCATATCTTCTGAAGAATAGCAGGGAGACCATAAGTCAAGCAGTGTACCATATCTTCTGAAGAATAGCAGATAGATCATAATTCAAGGCAGTGTACCGTATAGACCATGACATGTTTCAAGGCAGAGGCCAAGAAGATTCTGTACTTTTCCACCACCTGGCCCCTCTTACCCCCTCCCCTTGTAAAACATGCTATAAAAAAGCATCTCATGTTCAAAAAAAATTAAAAAAATAAAATAAAATAAAAAAAACTCCCACAAAAAAGAAATTTCCTTTATATTACAAATAAATATTTTGAAATAGAAAAAAAACAATAGCCATAAATAATATAATATAAATAATAAATAATATAAAATTTATTATATATAACAAGAATTTCAAATCTTTGAAGAAGGTAACTAAATAAGACATCAGGAGATAGCAAGATCTCCCACCCCTGATCTTAAGAGTTATACTACAGAACAATAGTAATACAATCTGTATTATAAAATCTATATTATAAAATCTGTATTATAAAATTGGCACAAAAATGGACACGTTGATCAACAAATTTAAGAACTAGAGGTAAAACCACAAATTTATGGTTCCCTAGATGAAGAAGCCGAAATTACAGAGTGGAATAGCTAAAGTATCTTCAACTAATGATGCTGGTCTATAACAGTTCTTGGTTGGCCGGGCGGTGGTGGTGCACGCCTTTAATCCCAGCACTTGGGAGGCAGAGGCAGGCGGATCTCTGAGTTCGAGAGTTCGAGGCTAGCCTGGTCTACAGAGTAAGTTCCAGGACAGCCAGGGCTACACACAGAGAAACCCTGTCTCAAAAAAACCAAGGGAAAAAAAAGAGACAGTTCTTGGTTGGAGAGAATGGAAAATTTTTTAACATTTCTAAGAGGTATTTCTATCTATTAATTTTGGAAACACACCTACTAAATGAGTTATCTAGAAAGGAAATTTTGTACATATAGTTAATAAGGCACAGAAAATAAAAATGCCATATATTATAAAATAATTTTTGAGTGTATTTCTTGTATAAAAGAAAAGTGAGAATTATTTCTCTTTTGTTCGTCCCTTAGTTGTTATTGCTGTGCGATAAAATATCTTGACAAAAGCAAGATTAAAAAAAAAAACCCTTTTATTGTGTATAGTTCAAGAATACATTTTATCCAATCAAAGATACCAAAGACATTGAACGGAAGTAGCTTGTGGCATTACATCTGTATGCAGAGAGTGGATTCATGAATTCCTGATACCCATTTTCCTTTGTACACTTACACATGTCAGGATCCCATACATGAAACAGTGAGTGAATCTTCCCCTTCCATTACTGTAATCAAGATAAGCCCCACAGGCCTACCCAGTGATTCAGAACCCAAGTGAATATGGATTCTGTCATGTTTACTGTTGACACTAAACATGTCAGCTTAGAAAACAACCCTGAAAGCCCATAAGATGCCCAGCAGGCATCAAACCCTCACTAACATAACTCTCAGAAGAACATCATTTCACTGACTTGGTTGTGTGACAACATTTACTTCCTTAACACGATCCATGCTTGTTTATGAAGAAAGACATGAGCTAAAATGGCTTGGAGATAAATTTCACAAAACTTTGTCTTATTAATGTTCTAAGTCTATAACATGGCTTGTTAAATCTGTAAATTAAATTGATATGAAGGCTTATGAAATAGCCAGAGCTGTAGTTTGCCTTCTCATCAATTAATTCCCCAAATTCATAATACCACACATTCAAATAAAACATTAGAAAATAAATGACTAAAATGTCAAATATTTACTTTTGTTCATTGATTATTTCCCCATATCATTTTTTATTTGGACACTGAAATTTCAGAAGTACAAAAATCTAACAATTTTACAGTGTCAACTACAGTTTAAACAGGGTCCTTTTGAATGTTTTTCAATCAATTTTAATTCAAGGGCAGTCTTTCTTATTCTATCTGAAGAATTTCTAAGCATTCCTTAGTATGTGTGTACATGGTGCTGAATACATTAAAATTTATTACCATGTATAAAATATAAAATTTCAAAATTTGTTTTTCTTTATTTTTTGAAAATTATTGTAGCAAGACAAACATGGATCTGGTGACATCTGTTTTCATAAAGCTGGATAACTATAGGAACAAGACTTAAATGTGACATTCTGATGGTGTCTCACAATTTCTAATTGCTAAATCCAGACTGTAATGCTGCAGCTCACAGTGTGACAACATAATACCATAAGCTTTGTGGGAGACATAAAGATTACTCCAGTGGATCTTCTCAATTCAAACATTTTTTTAATCAAGAGAAATGTCATATTTACTTTGTCAGTTTAAAATGTAATATAAATTTATCTACTTTATGTTTATATTATGCAGTTATTTTTATAAAATGCTTGTAAGAGAATAAAGTGTTTATTAAATAAAGGATAATAACTGGCTCCAAATTAAATCCATTGATTATCATTTAGTAAAAGTTGTTGCTTATTTCTAAGATCAGTCAGCAGTAGAATCAATTTCATTATATAGCTAGAGGCAATTTCAAAAATCAATTTTTTATTGATTTCTTTTTTATAAATACATCAATAATATAATTCTTTACTTTATTTTCTCCAAAAAATATCTTTTCTAAAAGTGTATTAAGTAGTTAAAAAGAATTTTATAATGTGCAATAATTACACATGCAGAATTTTATGCCAATTAAATTAATCTTTGCACATAAATTTTCCAGTGATAGTTTTCATGTTAAGCATTCAAAGATTGATATTGCTAAATTATTAATATTTTATTATTTCCATTTTTATACAATAAGTTTGGGAGAAAAATTGCAGAGTGTTAATGGGAATCAGCAAAGAGATTCTTAAAATACAACTGAATCCCTCAGATTTTCCATAAGCTACTGATGTTTGGTGAGCCCTGCTCAGTACCAATTAATACACCATGGAAAAGGGTAGCCATAATTTCTATGCTAAGGCTGAGAAATGCCTCAAACTATTATGAAGCCCTGAGATTTTAAGGCAGTTTTGATTATATTTTATAACAAATTATTTCTTCTAAAGTACATAATGGCTTGCCTGTTTTTATTGTAAGCAACATTCCCTGACTGGTCTCTTAAAGAAGGGGTCATAAAGTTTATAATATCCAAAACCCAATTAGTTACTAAATGTTACATTGAATCCAATTCATAGCAAGTCAACTCCTGTTTATTTTACTAATGATACGAGTTTTACAGTAATGAAGACAAAGTA
The DNA here is from genome assembly GCF_004785775.1 of Grammomys surdaster. Lineage (NCBI taxonomy): Eukaryota > Metazoa > Chordata > Mammalia > Rodentia > Muridae > Grammomys > Grammomys surdaster. The sequence continues at coordinate 12,241,445 of NW_021604567.1, read as the reverse complement.
TACTATTGGTTTGTTAGGAGCTCCTGGTGGAATAAAAAGGTGCTCATTCATACGTTATTACGTTATCGTATTGTCATTATTGTATGACATAATAGAGCAAGATGCACGTTTACCAATGCAATAGCATATGTTCTGTCTGAGTTAGTCCCTAAGCGTAAACAAATAAAAAAAAAAAAAGAGCAGAAGGAAAATTTTCCGAGGATGAAAAGACTAAGTTAAGAAGAACATGATTACCTGAGTTCTATACACATCAAAAAAAGCAACAAATTTTATTTACCTAAGGAGTTGTTAAGATTAATCTCCAAGCATATATTATACCATAGAAGACAATTATGTAATCCTTAATATATCTGATATAAGTATCCATTATTCAGCTTGTTTCAGTGACTTTCCTTCCATACATGCACTTTGTGTTTCTAGAAGTTCAAATCTCAAGATGCTTTAATGGCAGGGTAGGCTAAATGGTGTTACTTAAATAGCTTTGGCCTCTCCTTTGGCCTTACTTACTTTGGACTCTTAGGACCTATGCTTCTTTATTTTGTGTCTCCCCATGTGTTTTTTATTTATTCATTTATTTTTCAAATTAATAACTTACATCTTACTTATATCTTCCCCTTCCCCCTCTTCCTACTCTGTTTCTGTCTCTCTCTGTCTGTGTCTCTCTCTGTTTCTCTCTCTGTATCTCTCTCTGTTTCTCTCTCTCTGTTTCTCTCTCTCTGTTTCTCTCTCTCTCTCTCTCTCTCTCTCTCTCTGTTTCTCTCTCTGTTTCTCTCTCTGTTTCTCTCTCTGTTTCTCTCTCTGTTTCTCTCTCTCTCTCTCTCTCTCTCTCTCTCTCTCTCTCTCTCTCTCT